>NC_090266.1:1097974754-1098289476 GCF_040414725.1 Anabrus simplex
TTTATTATTATTATTATTATTATTATTATTATTATTATTATTATTATTATTATTATTATTATTATTATTATTAATATTATTATATCGCACATGTATTGGTAGAGATTCAAACCGGATCGCGTTGGTGAGACACTAGTGATAGCTATCAACCCCATCCCCCCATTGGAGCTTTAACTGTAACGCCTGCGAGAAGAGAATCGCTTATTATACCAATCACAGAATTTCAATTAAGCACTTTCATAGAGCATGAAACACCTTTAATGCGTTTCATGGGTGGAAGAGTACGCTCTTAAAGGCAACGCTTCACGGACCAATAACGCTCAGCATAGTGTGACATTTTCAAAACATATTGGTAACACGTAAGAGGTGCTCGTAAGCATTCGAGTAGCTACTCCTACACTCAGCAACTACAAGGTATGTAGATATTCATCGTTCCGAGAAATAGGTGGCGCTGAGGTTCTAAAACACCCATGGCAACACAGCTATAATGGCTTGTTCCTACCAAGGGACTACTGCTCAGTCCGAAGGCCTGCAAATTACGAGCTGACGCGTGGTCAGCGCAACGAATCTCCTTGACTTTCTAGACAGTCTAATAAAGTCAGTTATCTTCTCGACTGTTCTCCCGTAAGCTGAATAGACCTCGAAGCAGCACAAAGATCCAGATAAAAATCCCTGACATAGACGGGAATCGAACATGGGGCTTCCGCGTAAGATGCAGACTCTCTACCCCCTAAACTGAGGGACCGACCGCTGTAGGTCTATTAAGACGTCGTTTGAATGTAAAAGTGATTTTATATCAAAACACTTACTAAAATCTATGGCTGATATACGCAGCAGGTTGCTTCTCCCTCCTCCCTCCCTTTCTCTAGAAGTCCAGTCAGTCAGTCAGTCCATTTATCCGTTTACCCTCCGGGGTTGGCTTTTCCCTATGACTCAGCGAGGGATCCCACCTCTACCACCACAAGGGCAGTGTCCTGGAGCGTGGGACTTTGGATCGTGTATCTCTAAAACTGGGGAGGAGGACCAGTACCTCGCCCAGGCGGCCTCACCTGAAATGCTGGACGCGGGCCTAGTGGGGGATGGGGAGATTGGAAGAGAGACTAGGAAGAGGGAAGGAAGTGGCCGTGGCCTTAAGTTAGGCACCATCCCAGCTATTTATTTATTTAATCATATGGCTTTCAATGCCGAGAATGTCCGAGGACATATTCGGCTCGCCTGGTGCAGATCTATCTGTCGCCCATGAGCGGTCTGGGTGGATGATGATGAAGCAGGAGAATGGTGATATCCAGTGTCGGCATACAACCCTGTCGAATAACACCAAAGAGTCTGTTCAAGGTTTAATGTCTCCATCCGACGGACGAATCACAATTAACAGTGCCACATATCCTCGCTCCATATGTACACTGTGGTGAGGTTTGAAACTAAATCCGGGCTTTTGGCACGCTATCTCGTAATTAGAAAATATTGTATACCATCTCCTCTCCCACCCTGCCGGCCAACATTCTGTTGGTGAAACGTTTTCAATCAACGGGGCTCGAACCGGGTAACCAAGGTGTGAGATCGTATGGATTTAATGCCTTAACGATCATAGTTACAAAGCGGGCCAATCATCTAGTATGAGGGTGTGAGAACAATATATGCAGATATGAAAAGTCTCATAATAATAATAATAATAATAATAATAATAATAATAATAATAATAATAATGTTCATTGTTACGTCCCACTAGCTACTTTTGATGGTTTTCGGAGACGCCGAGCTGCCGGAATTTTTCCCCACACGAATTCTTTTACATGCCAATAAATCTACCGTCATGAGGCTGACTTATATGAGCACCTTCAAACAACACCAGAAGAGCCACTCATCCCGGCATGAAAAGTCTAATAATAGGGAATACAATTTAAACTGATACCAAGGCTCCTTTTTTCAGTCCGCCAATCTTGAGATTACTGAACATTATACGCCTTAACGATCATGAACACCACGTGGGCAGAAGCCCAGTTTAAAGTGCCTGAATGAAAGGTAAGTTCACGGGTTTCATTGTACTAGAGTAATAGAGCGACGAAGAAGTCTCGATACGGGAATTCGCATGGAGTGTTTTTGCTCTTCATTAACACCGGGGTCTACCGTGCTGTTTGAGTATGACACCCCTGTCACTTGTAAGAGTGGAGACTGAGCGATTATGGAATATGCTGGAAGTATTGGGTATGAAGAGGGCTCGGTATACAGAAATAACCTAGAATTTACCAGGAATGTGCGAGGAGGAAAATTTAGGAAAACCACACCCCAGTCACACTGTCAGCATCAGGATTCGAACCATGCATCTAATTGTGTTCTTCCCAATTCCTATTGTGACCTAATGCGTTCGGCAAAGTAGGCGAGTAAACTTGATCGTACACAATTTAGTACCTATTCAAATGTATAAAATGGAAATTTGGCAAACAAAGAAAAAAATCCAACAAACCATCTTATTAATTCCCTCAGCCCAGAGGACAAGAAGATAAGTCAAGTTCTCAGGGCAAGGATATTTTGTTTGTTTTTTAAACAATACGAAATAACCGATTCACCAAATGTTGTCAAACCATTCTGGGTTATACGAAACAGCTTTTAAAAAAATATTTTTGGTTTGATTTTGTTTAATTCAAAATATTAATGACGTATCTGTTTCGGATTTTGAATGAAAGTGACTCGTCCTATACTGACCAGGCATTATTTTCTGATGTGGACAAGTCAAAACCAGAGTGGTGTAAGTCACATTTGTGTATTGTTAGCTACTAAGAAACCAAGGTAGTTGTATTATAATCATTATAAAATATCCAAGCCATCTTATTAACAGTGCTGATGGTGTTACTTATTATAATTAGTCATATACAGTCGTATCAGCACAGTGAATTTTATTTCAGAACCGGTTTTCGGATTCTAAGGTCCATCATCAGTGTTGAAATATGTTTTAAACATTGATTTTACACGAATGTGTTGTTGCATTGAGTTTTAAAACAGTTAAAAGGGAGCCTTGTTGAGATCAACTGTAAATTAAGAAAAAATGCAAAAGTATGCACACAATACATACAGAACTTAATGATGATGTAAGAAATATATATTAAGTGTTGATCTGTCTGTGCCGGCCCCGTCGTGTAGGGGTAGCGTGCCTACCTCTCACACGGAGGCCCCGGGTTAGATTCCCGGCCAGGTCAGGGATTTTTACCTGGACTTGAGGGCTGGTTCGAGGTCCACTCAGTCTACGTGATTAGAATTGAGGAGATATCTGACGGTGAGATAGCGGCCCCGGTCTAGAAAGCCAAGAATAACGGCCAAGAAGATTCGTCGTGCTGATCACACGACACCTCGTAATCTGCAGGCCTTCGGGCTGAGCAGCGGTCGCTTGGTAGGCCAAGGCCCTTCAAGGGCTGTAGTGCCATGGGGTTTGGTTTGGTTTTGGTTGATCTGTCACTCCAACTATTCTCGAGCTGCGAAATGTTACTTCCGGGTATAATTCTCATATTGCATCCACATGTGTACACGCTAGAAGAAAGGGTATTTATGTACGATAATTATAAAAAAATCGAGCCTTGCACGGAAGTCGTTAGGCCATTTGTAACAATTTCCAGGTGTACGCCCTCCACATAGAGAGACCGTGCGGAAACTCTTAAGCAAATTGATAGGAATTTGTTCTTTACTCGATAAGAAGCAAAGTGTTAAAATACGTATATTTAACGCGGATAACGTAAATAAAATCTCATGAAGATTAGAACATACGCCTACAAAATCCCTAAGACGACTTTGACAAGAAGCGCAGCATGGCGGGCTACGAAAATGTTAAAATTGAAACCACACAAGGTAACTGTATAACTTGTTTGATTCTTATTTTCTTAATTTTAATCGTTATCTCATGTCATGCAGGGATAAAGTGAGCGAAGTGTTGTCCTTGTTGCTATGTCGCGGAGCGGGGAGTGATGAGTCAACGGTAGGCAGTTAATCTGGGCGCGCCTGCCGGCCAACCGATTAGAGAAACTCGCTGTAGAACTGTCGAACCACGTCTTCTATGACAGTCCATCAAAGAAATGTCTGTCCAAAAACGTGGTTCCGAGTCATGAGGTCCCAGATAAAACGTGCGGTCGATTTCTCCAATTTTTACGAGATACGGGGTCTGATTTTTATGAACACGTTGGGCGCCATTTTCTTTAAAATTTTGCTCTGTGGCCCGAAACGTTATTTTTACCCTCTTCAAGAGGACACCCGTGTCCTCCGTGGCCTAGTAGGAAATCGAAAAGTAATCACCGGTGTCCACTGTGGCGCTGAACGTGTTGAGGGCAAGTTAGTCAACAGCGGCACCGAACAACCTGTGGGATGGTCTTAACGAAGCAATCAAGTTGAACACACAAGATTTTCTCTGCAAAACTGACTATTCATTAGCGTTACAACGATTGCGCTCACATTATACAGGCCTATGCAAAATGCTCATTATAATATGTTTCGACATAAAGTAATTGAGAATATCACGCTTTCAAGAATTTTAGGACTTTTCAATCGTGGAAATACCAGCGTTTCGCTCCAGCGTGGTAGATGGTTCATCAGCTGGATTGCCAAACCTTTCCAAGAAGCTGACGGCTGGAGCGCCATTGAGACATCTACCTACTAAAAGCTTTGATTCCATAGCCTGACAAGGCCTCCTAGAGGGTGACGCCCTCTCTCAGGCTAGCAGATTTGTTGCGGTGAAGTGAGAGAGGTGAAAGGTAGAGACCCAGCATTCTGAACTTTGTTTTAAGCCATAGCTGCTCAGTGTTGAGACACCATTGCAAGCCTCCTTTGCAGAACAATACAGTGACTGCACTATGAGAGATACGTAACTCCACTTGTGCCTTTGTCATTTAAATTCTTTTTAAAATGAAGTTTCCACGAAACCGTAATTGATTTCACGCACCACCCGCAGCGTCTTAGAAAGATGTGGCAATCCAAAATATGAGTCCCCTGCACACTGGGGTAAAAGGCTGCGCTAGTAATTTCACGACTGAAACGCCTGAAGAGCTTGAATACTTAACTATTTGCAATTGGTGAAATTAAATTATGGTTCCCTTTTGGGAACTTCATTTTTGAAGTATCAGGTTCATTTACGAAATAAGGAGGATGGGTAAAGTTAACTTTACATCCCATCAGTAGAGAATATTTGTATATGAGGGACGAAACCTTTTGTCGTAAGAACTAGATAATATTAAAGGATGTTGTTGAACGACTTATATAGCGGAATTCCAAAAACTGGATGGCACACCTCAAAGAGGTCACAGAGAGCTCATCTATATTCATAAAAACTGGTAAGTCGTATTCTGCAGTGAGAACGTAAACAACGCCATCTTCAGAAGATGGCCTAATTTAACAGCAGCACTGGCATTTTGATTTCCTTCAACACTTCCAGAATTTTTTTTTTTTTTTTTTTTTTTTTTTTTTTACACAGATAGAATAATAATTTTATTTAATAAAATCAAGCCTTCTGAAAGCTCACATTGAGCACCATTTTAGAATAAAATATAATTTTACTTTTGTATGTCCACGGTCACGTAAAGTCATTCAAAGAAAAGGATTAAGTGCATGGTATAGTATGCTCGTCATATTTAATATTTTATCAGACTTAATTGTAATTACTATCAAAATATAATCAGAAACATAACCTATGTAGATACGAACCCTGTGGACACCCAAAACCAAAAGTTAAGCCTATATATATGTTTTATATTTTTTACAATTTGTTTTATGTCGCACCGACACATACAAGTCTTATGGCGACGGTGAGATAGGAAAGGGCTACGAGTGGGAAAGATGCGGCCATGGCCTTAAGGTAAGCCCTAGCATTTGTCTGGTGTGAAAATTGAAAAGCACGGAAAACCTTCAGGGCTGCCGACAGCGGGGTTCGAATCCACTTTCTCCCGGATGAAAGCTCACAGCTGCGCACCCCTAACCGCACGGCCAACTCGCCCGGTAGGATATATAGGTTAAATTGTTTTTGAGAAAAATGTACCTGCAAGGAACTTCTACAATCTCTCTCTCTCTCTCTCTCTCTCTCTCTCTAGTGTTCAAAATAGAACACCAGTTGCTACTGCCAGTTTTTTACCACTTACGCATATGCTACACGAAAGGTAACACTATATCGAATAATGCAAGGAGACGTGAAGACAATTTTAAGAGTTGTTAACCGTTATGAAGCTTTAGACAGTGATACAGACATTGGAATGAAAGATTTCATACTTAGAACGGAGTGCATTACACTTGACGGAACAATATTACAGGTTCATACTGCTGATTCTATTTATTTTTTTTTTTTTTTTGCTAGTTGCTTTACGTCGCACCGACACAGATAGGTCTTATGGCGACGATGGGATAGGAAAGGCCTAGGAGTTGGAAGGAAGCGGCCGTGGCCTTAATTCAGGTACAGCCCCAGCATTTGCCTGGTGTGAAAATGGTAAACCACGGAAAACCATCTTCAGGTCTGCCGACAGTGGGGATCGAACCCACGGTCTCCCGGATGCAAGCTCACAGCCGCGCGCCTCTACGCGCACGGCCAACTCGCCCGGTGCTGATTCTATTTGTAACAATGGTGTGCATAACTCTCAACTCTCACAATCATTTATTAGACATAATAGTAGTCGATATGAAGGTATCCACGGAAAGTTATGATCGAAGATTACGCCACTACCCCGTTACACATTTCTACCTCTTCATACTTTCCCTTGAGTAACAGCACTTGTAAAAGTAAAGGGAGGATGGGGTAATACCTGGTATAGTTTCAAGATTTTCCTTCGAAGATCTTCCACACACAAGTAGATGCTTGCTCGTACCCCTCAAGAATTTTCTTCAACGGTACCACCCCACGTCTGTGGGTGGTCGATGGAGAATCCAGGCTTAGTTCAAAACTTAGCTGAAGTTTAAAGACCGGATTTCTTTCCTGTCGACACACTGGTCCTACTGAAAATTTCATTCGAAGTCTCAGAGATTCGAACATGAGACCCTAGGATTGGGAGTCAACGTGTCGATCGTTCTATGAGGAGAAAACCAATCCGTATAAGCATAATAATTCAGACGTAACGGTTCCAGCGGAATCCGCAGAAATGAAACTGCGTGCTATCGAATTTTATCGAGTCCGTAGTATACATTCGTTCACTCGAAGACGGGCGGTTCATACGAACGCACCGGTTGTCGCCGAGAGACCGCAAAAAACGCGACCCTGCGCATTTTCAGCGAGCCTCCAGTTCTATGAATTCCTTAGTGTGTGTTCAGTTGCTGCGAGGTTTCTGTGCAGAACGGACGTAGATATAGTGCACGTGGGTAGAGTACTTGTCTTAAAGTTATAGTTTTTCTTCTCATTAGATTTTCACTGCTTGAAATATTTTCTCGTATCAGGGTCATTATATAGTCAAAAGATTTTATAGCATTTCTAAAGTAGTTGACAAACTTTTCAAATTCTCTCAACTTTCGAAGGCTAATGAAGTGGTCATGCGAGAACCAGTCTCATCAGATGCACCTAATAGTGGCTTTCTCTGATTTTTTAATCGTCTGTAGAAAAGTAAAAAAACACTACCTCTTCGACCTCTGTATTTGAACTAGAAAAGCAGTCCAGGGCTATGGAATTCTGGACCTCTGATCAGCTGCCAATTTTCGCGCGGATCATTTGCGAGTTACTTTACGTCGCACCGAAACAGATAGGTCTTATGGAGACGATGGGATAGGAGTGAGAAGGAAGTGGCCGTGGCCGTTAAAGTACAGTCCCAGCATTTGCCTGGTGTGAAAATGGGAAGCCACGGGAAAACCATATTCAGGGCTGCCGACAGTGGGGTCCGAACCCACTATCTCCTGAATGGAAGCTCACAGATGCGCGACCCTAACCGCACGGCCATTTGCTCGCGCACACACACACACACACACTTCCATACTCCCATTTTACAATATTCCTACGTAGACTCCAAGGGCAATGCACTAAATTGGTACGTCGATCTCAGTGACGAAGTCTCTTAGTCGTTATCCCTCTATTCTTAAGATCGCGAGTTCGACCCTGGCTGAGCTCTATGTCTGAGGATATTTAATGCGACAACCTTGTGTCACCGGCTTTCCGGCACTTTTAAAGAACTCCAGTAAGACAAAATGTGAACACCCAACGATCCTTTAATAGATAGTCCATCGTCACTGAAGGGGCGTTAAATTATTTATTATTATTATTATTATTATTATTATTATTATTATTATTATTATTATTATTATTACTTTGCTAGCCCCATAATGTAAGGGGAGCGTGCTTGCCTCTCTTGCAGAAGTATTTGAGACTAGCAAGATACCCGTGCTTCGCTACGGTATTATACTGAAATTTATAATTGAATGCTTATTGTTTTATATATAATCCGCCAAAATTCGCGATCTGACTCGTTTTCTAATAGATTACGGCAAGTTTACTCCCATTTTTCAATCTTTCTTTCCAGCAATCGATTTCGTACTTCCCGGGCTAGGTCCAGGTATTCCACCCGGTCACTTGGGTCCCTAAGTCTTTGCCATCTTTTCCTATAAGCATTCTTAATATGGAACAAATCCTTCAGGAGATCCGGCGTGGTGTCGTCTTGGGTGCCTTGGCGGTACTGAACCCGCGGCCGGACTGCCCCATCTAGCGGCGACAATAGGAATTGTGCCGGCTGCCGAAGCACTCCTCTGGGGCAATGATCGATGAATGACAAATGAAATGAATATTGGACAGTGTTGCTGGAATGAATGACAGGGAAAACCGGAGTATCCGGAGAAAAATCTGTCCCGCCTCCGTTTTGTCCAGCACGAACGTCACATGGAGTGACCGGGATTTGAACCACGGAACCCAGCTGTGAGAGGCCGGCGCGCTGCCGCCTGAGCAACGGAGGCTCCTTATAAGTACATTATGAACAGTCAAATCAATTGGTCTCGCCTCCTTTTACACCACACAGCCGTTAAGTTTATTTACACACCCCCTCCCAAAAAAAATTAAAAGGCGTGTTTCTTTATGTTTAAAGGAGATTCCAAACACCAATGTTCACGTCTATTACCTTCAGTTTTGAGATATAAGTATCCCCATAAAAATAATTAACTTCTTTTCACTTTCTTTCACACTTCCCCCACCCCCCTAAGTGAATTTTCCGGCAAAATATACTTGTTCCTTTAACAGTAAAGGATCTTCTAAATACCAATTATCACGACTAACTCCTTCCGTTTTTGATTTATGTGTCCTCATGAAAGGAATTCAACTCCTTTTCACTCCCCCCCCCAAGATGCCCCCCCCCCCCCAAGCGCGTTTTTCTTTGTTTTTAAAGTAGATCCAAATACCAATTTCCACGTCTGTAACAACTTTAGTTTTTATTAGATGTATGTATTCTCATACAATTAAGTCAATTTTTCAATTCTTTCAACCTCCCCCCCCCACTTTATTGGATTTTCCGAGAATACGTGTCTCTTTACTTTTAAAGCAGATTCCAAATATCAAATTTCACGTCATTAATATCCTCATTTTTGAGATATCAGTAGCCTAATTAAAAGAATTCAACACCATTTTCAGTTACTCCCCCCCCCCCCTCCACCCAAGTGGTATTTCCGAAAACTAAAAATACACGTTTCTTCATTTTAATAGAGATAAATATACCATTTTTAACTGTGTAACATGTTAAGTTTTTTGAGATATACTGTAGAAATTCTCATTTTAAAATTTCACCTCTTTTTTGTTCCCCTTAAGTGGAGTTTCCAAAAACAAATCACCTATGTTTCTTTACATTTACAGGAGATTCCAAATACCCACTGTTTATGTCTAACATTTTACGTTTCTCAGATATTCTGTAGATACAGTCTTTCAAAAATTTCACCCCAATTTGTCACTCCTGTTTAACCGCCATTAATTGGATTTTCCAAAAACAAACAAATACATGTTTCTTTATTTTTAAAGGAGATTCTAAATACCAATTTTTACATCTATAAACTTTAAAAGTTTTGAGATATAGATGCACTCATTTTATAATTTCACCCCCCTTAGCGACGGAATATCCATAAAACCTCTCTTAGCGAGCACCTACATCTTAATATGAATATATCCCCAAAATGTCATGTCTTTATGTCCAGTAGTTTTCGCTCGGCGATGATGAATCTGTCAGTCAGTCAGTCAGTCAGTCAGTCAGTCAGGACAAGTTATTTTATATATATAGATGACATTTGTTCTCACTGACAAATATTAGTACCAACATGCAGTATTACTAAACTAACTGTTGTAGACGGTAACGGATTTTCACTGTATGAAGTAGATTACGCAATAAAACAGATTGGCCACCACTGATGCAAGGGATATAATACTCGCTCAGAATAAAATATTATGGAAGATCATTTTAGGTACAATTTCAGTCTGTTCTGACACCTAAAATCTTTGAACCTAAAACCGAGTGAGTTAGCTAATCAGTATTAGTCATGTAAATGTAAGTTTGTGTTTAAATGACGATGGGTTAGAATCCTAGAGTCGGCAGCCGTGAAGATTGTTTTGTATGGCTTCCCATTTTCACACTAGGCAAATGCTGGGGTTATACCATATAGCCTATTCAATGTACGGCTAAAGCCACAAAGCCACTCTCGCCGGTTCTAGCTCTTCCTAATCCCAGTGTCTCAGAAAACGTGTAAGTGCAAGAGCAACACCGCACCTCTGTAAAAAAGAAATCCTGTGCCTCATTTTAAGCCATGGACCATACAGTTTTACGTGGAATCCGAACCCACGAGAGGTAACCTTCCATTTCACCCAGGTGAGAAATGTAATCGCTGAGCTATAACTAAGGCGAGGTTTTAGTCATAAATGCCTATTTTTATTCTCAACCCAGAATTGTAGGGTCTTAAGTCTAAAAACTTTCACTCGATTTGTGAAGGAAATACATGGGTTTTACAGTACCAGTAAGTGCCTAGTTTGTGCATTAATGTCTATTTTGAAGATATTTACATGTTAAGTGCCTAAAATGACAAATATAACGTTTCTAAATTGTATTTTTCCACCCGTCTCTGCTTTGTTGGATTTATTTACCAGATAGCTGCTGAAAGAATGGCATTCTTTGCGGGTAGCTACCAAAGACAGGCAAATAAATGTTATTACAGGACTACAGATTTCTTTCCATCCTCTCATTCTGCTTTGAGCGAGCTGGCCTTGAATCTGCACCCTGCACGGGTCAACCAAGATTTTCAGCGGTCTCACATACATTTCTTCCAAGTTTGAACAGCTACCTTTCACAATAAAGCAGCTTGACAGAATTACTTCTTGTGAAGGCTGTAGGGATTGTTCGTGAGGTGGAAGCGGCTACTGCTAACCTTAATGGAGCGATAGGAGATGAGATCAACATAACGCAGAGGAATGCCGCATGGAAGGATGCTTTGGTCATTGCTGCTGTTCTCTAAGGGGAATACGTAACAACGCCAGGTTTCACACCAGCAGAGGTAGCTGCTTACATACTATCCCCTGACCTCATGTGAAGTGGAAAGGTCATTTTCTCAATTTTAAAAATATATTAGCCGACACGAGTCTCCGTGGCTCAGACGGCAGCGCGTCGGCCTTTCACAGCTGGATACCGTGGTGCAAATCCCGGTCGTTCCATGTGAGATTTGTGCTGGACAAAGCAGCGGTGGGACAGGTTTTTCTCCGGGTACTCCGGTTTTCCGTGTCATCTTTCATTCCAGCAACACACACTCCATTCTCATTTCATAGCATCTATCAGTCATTAATAAAATCACTTTGGGAGTGGCGACCCAATAGTACTAATAGCCTATATCTGCTTCATTCATTCCATCCCTGACCCGGTCAATGACTGGAAAACAGGTTTTAGGTTTCCATTAGCCGACAACAGGCAAAGTTTTACTGTTCAAAATTTGGAACAATATGCGGTTGTCAATTGTAATATGTGCTGACTAACATTCATTTCCAGTGCCCTGTAGGCGTAATTATTGTCTGGAAGAGATAAGCGTCTTCAGTTATAATAATAATAATAATAATAATAATAATAATAATAATAATAATAATAATAATAATAATAAATTTCATCTTTCCCTGGTTTTGGTGACCTTTAGCTGAGAACGAAGTGGCGTGATTCACATGTGCTGAGTAACTGTACATTCTAAGGAGATGGCATATTCGAGTTGGTTTTTAGAGCCTATTTTTTGCCATTTTAGTACCTATAAATCCTCGTCCTAACTATAACACAATATGGTCAATAAATTCACTTCCCCCAGCTGCAGCACCGCAATCTCTCTTCCCTGAATATTCAGGTCACTGTCTCTTGACTGCCCAAGTTTCTAGCTCTTCTACGGTGTCGATGTCTTGAGTTCTTGAGCAAGTTTCTGAACGCCGCTGACCGCTTGTTTAGTGGCTACAAGCTGGCGCCCACACGGACGGCTTTACCTGTGCTTACTCGTATATGTAGGAAGGCCTGGCGCGCCTACGACAGAGTGCCACACTGCATTGCTCAAGACGCCAAATTGGCATTATATGTCTCGATCAATATACAAGAACAGAAAACTATTGCCTAAATGCCCGATACTTTGCTACATTGATGATAGAAATGAAAATACAACACAGTCTGGAACTACAATCTCTTTTCGGTCAATAAATAATAATAATAATAATAATAATAATACTTGTTACCGTGTTTTTGCGGTAGGTAGAGGTGAAAGAAGGTGCGGGCTTGAACGGGTCTCAAACTACTGAATCAAAGTTAATGTAAAATTTAACAAGGTTATATTTTCTTTTCAAAATTAAGAAATAACAAGTACGGCAGGTACAGAGTAGCAAGGCAACAAAAAGGTGCAATTACAGTATTTACAGTATTTGGGCTTCGAGCCCCGAATTCACACTTCTAGGGCAATTAGCCCAACTTTACTCCAAAAAAAATTTTTACCAGAGGGGCAGAAAACCCCATTCATGATCAGGAGCACTTGCTCCAAATTACACAGAAAAGCCTCCTCGAGGCATACAACACTCAATTTCCAGAAAGAGCTACTCGCTCTCAACTTTAAGCCTCTCAAAGGCCACACCAAACTCCACCTTCAAGTTGTCCTCTCAGGACATAGACACAGGGGTAAAATACCCAACCTACTGAGGTCTATTAAGTGAAAAAAGTTAATTACATGACCTCTAAAATAACAATTTGAGAGGAGGCGATCTGCACTCCTAATGTATTTGTTTCAAAACCTAGTTTGGCTCTAGGCCACTGATGCAAGGGCTAACCCCATACTACGGAGGTGACTTTAGAAAAGAACAATTTACATTACATTAAGGAAGAATCGGTTGTGAGAAATAAGTTCACCTCAAAGCAATATGAGTGGGAGCTCGAGAGGGTTAAGCACTCTCTATCCCGATATGCAGTTTAAAAGATAGAATAGATACTAAGTGTCTTTACATTTTAAGGAAGGTTACATTACGGAAAAACTTCGGACCCGCCCCGAGAGTTAAACTGCTGAGCTAGCAAAGAAAGAAGTTATTAATCGGCCATTACCTTGTTGTTGACCGCAGCCGAAGAAAGAGGCGCTTCCCGCCCCCTGCTATGTACTTTACACACTGAAAGATGGAACAGAAGTGGCCCGGAGACCCTAAAATCAGCAGTTTATATACTCTCGCGGAAAGTTCGAGGCGTTTGGGGAATGAGAACACCCTCCCACAAAAACTTTATTGGCTAACCAAGAAAACCCCTACACAATATGAAGAAGAAACACATAATTGGTGGAAAATTAATTCAAGAAATTCGGGATTGGCTAAATTCAAAAGAAGGGGAAAGAAAGGGTTAATATTGCCAACTTAAACAATGACTGAAGGAAATTTAGCAAAGAACAAACTTTTAAAATTAAATTTTCTCCAAAAAAACAGTTCTTTCACTTCACACTAGGGTGCACCATTGTTGATCTTCAGTAGTGTCCTCTAGAAGAGAAAGTTCACACTTCTTACTACCGGTAAAACAAAAATACATCGAAAATGACACAGTTCAAAAACTCCAAAATTTCCAGATAGTGACATCTTCTGAGAAAGTAGAAAATTAATACCGTAGATAAAGTTCAGACTTCCTCCAGCAGAGGAGTTTCAACTGGCGCACATTTTAAATTAGCGGCGTGGAGGTGTACCGCCCGGTACAATAACAATAATAATAATAATAATAATAATAATAACAATAACAATAACAATAACAATAATAACAATAACAATAACAATAATAACAATAACAATAACAATAACAATAACAATAACAATAACAATAACAATAACAATAACAATAACAATAACAATAACAATAACAATAACAATAACAATAATAATAATAATAATATACTGTTTCTCTAGCTGATGAAGCATAGTTTGAACAGACAAAACCTTGATTATTTGCTTAGGATACAAATAGGTTCCTCGTGATTAGCATGACGGATCGCACAGGAGTTCCTGTCCACTGAAGCCTTAATGGCTCCTTATTTTTAATAACGACGTTGGTTTTACATCACAGTAACTACTTTCACAGTTTCAGAGACACCACTCTTAATTTATCTTCACGAGGCTGGGTCTCAAATCAATTTTAAATTCGTTTTGGCGCACGGATCTAATCTGGAGACTCATTAGGCAGCTTACTACATAAACCAAGGAAGGGGGAGTAATTTTCAAAACCTGTGTTCTACAAAGGATCATTTTATTTTGAGGTAACAATTAAGAGAAAAATTAGCACACATATGCAAAATTTGCCCAGAGTGCGCCATTGAGACACCACTGTGAGCCTCCTATGTAGAGCAATGCAGGTGACGATGCACTAGGGGAAGCATGTGCCTCTACTTGTATAAATGCCTGCCTTTGGCCTATATCAAAAAATAAGGTTCCTAGAAGGAAACCATAATTTAAAGAGCTTAAATAATTTTAACATTTGGAATCGATGAAATTAAATTATGGTTTGCTTCTAGACACTTTTTTTTTGAGACTAAGATTTATCGATGAACAGACCTCTATGTTTGACCAATCGAAACAACAATCATCATAATCTTAACGGACGACCTCGCAAAAGCTGTAGCAAACGCTCGTCACAAACGAAAGCAAAATTAAGAAGAATGCCAGCCCTGTGTTATAGGGGTAATGTGACTGCTTCCTTTCGAAGGCCTCGGGATCAATTCTCGGCCAGTCCACGGATTTTAATTCTACAGTAGGTGAAACATTATCTGATCCTGTAATGATTAAGAGGAGAGTTCTCATGGCAAGTATTATTGGACCTTTATATTTTCTTATAATATATAAATGATAAGAGTAAAGAACTGGAATCAGAGATAATGCTTTTTGCGGATGATGTTACACTGGATTGTGAGAGACTACAAAAATACACTGCTGTGAGATGGTCAGAAGACAATGATTTGATGGTTAAACAAGGTGAAAATTCGCATTGTGAGTTTCAACAAGAGGAAAAGTCCTCTCAGTTTTAATTACCGTTAAAAGTACCTCATGGAGGCCACTGTAAGTACATGGTGTTAATATAAGGAAAGCTCTTCAGTGGGGTATTCACATAAAACAAAGGTTACAGATCTCTTCATATGGTTATGAGGGTATTTAGGGGTTGCAGTAAAGGAGAGGGCATAGAAGTCATGGAAAAAAGTATCCATACAGTGTGCGCTGCAAGATAAAGAGTGTGTGTGTGAGTAGTAAATTAAAAACTACATCAAAGCTGATGCGTACCATGATTCAGCAAGATGTAACTAAGTAATTAGTTATACATCTTTTCATATGCCATGGAAATGTTCTATGAATTGAACGATTTTTTAATTCGCACGGCATTCAACCGATTACAAAGTATTTAATACACCCGACTGACAAAACAAAACAACGGCTCATCCAACCCCATAATGCGAGGAACACCTGTGCAGTCGTGTGGTGTATCAGCTGACGGACGTGCGTACTGTGCAACAACAGAATGTGCCGCAAAGCGAAAGGAACTACTGCGGAGGAAGGAAACATTGTTGCCTCCCAACATCTTCAACACAAATTACATTCTGAAATTTAAGTACAATCGGAAGAAGTCGAATGACTCTACAATCCATCATCAAGCGATATAAGAACAGATAAACATTAATTAACGGTGAAAGTAGAGTTCGTCCACACAAGCTTGCGACATAGGATTCTGCTAAGAATGGTCAAGAAATTCCCTAAATTGTCAGCGTGTGCACGGTCTGCGCATGTGCGTGACGAGTTCGGAAACGACATCACTCGAAGGACAATCCGTACATTTCTCAAAAACCCATTGGTAAAAAGAACAAGAAATGTAAATTGGAATTCACGCAACAGTACATATCCAAGACGAGATTTCTGGAATACGGTATTATTTACGGATGAGATTAAATTCAGTATCTTTCACAATGATTGTAGGATATTGGTCTAGAGGAGACCGAATACAGAACTAGAACCTCAAAATCTTCAAGCCACGGTGAAGCATGAAGGTGGTGGAGTCATGGTTTGGGGTAGAATGGCAGCTTCCATTGTTGGGAAATTTATGTTTATTGATAGTAAAATGGACAAAGTTGTGTATGTTTGAACATTCTCAATAAGAATTTACAACATAGTGTTGATGCCTTGGAGCCGGTCCCGTGGTGTAGAGGTAGCGTGCTTGCCTCTTACCCGCAGGCCCCGGGTTCGATTCCCGGCCAGGTCAGGGATTTTTATCTGGACCTGAGGGCTGGTTCGAGGTCCACTCAGCCTACGTGATTATAATTTAGGAGCTATCTGACGGTGAGATAGCGGCCCCGGTCTAGAAAGCCAAGAATAACGGCCGAGAGGAATCGTCGTGCTGACCACACGACACCTCGTAATCTGCGGGCCTTCGGGCTGAGCAGCGGTCGCTTAGTAGGCCAAGGCCCTTCAAGGGCTGTAGTGCCATGGGTTTTGGTTTCGTTTGGTTTGGTTGATGCCTTGGGTCTTGCGAGAAATTATTACTTTCAACAAGACAATGACCCAGAATATACAGAGGAAATTGTACGCCTGTGGTTGCTGTACCACACTCAAAACACTAAACACCAGCTCAGAGTCCGGATCTGAACCCAATCGAGCACCGGTTAAGGTAACTTGAATCAATCGTGAGTAAACACGAAATTCGTAGTAAGACAGCTTTGAAAGAATGTGTTACGGGGATGGTAAAGTATTGTCACAGACTGCAAGAAGATTGATCTATTCCAAGCGAAAGGGGTTGAGAGAGGTGATAAATATGAGTAGCATTCATACGAAATATTAAACCAGTTGTGGCTTTGTTATTAGTTATATTATTAGTCAATGCATGAATACTTATTCCGCAATGCAAAAGAGCACGCGACTGTGTGTTTCTGTATTACGTTTTGCAAATGCTTGTTTTTCTACCTGTTAAGCTATAATTGAAAATAAACAATGTATATGTTACACATCCAAAGAGTATTTTTGTTTTCATAGCGGCAAGAGTAAATTTGCTTCTCTACACTGCAATGTATGAATACTTATTTCCATGACTAAATCACTGGTAAGACTATAATTAATAATAAAGTACCGTTCCAGTGCTTGTGACTCACCAGGTTTACTTGATTCGAGAACAGGAAAGCAGCACGATTTGTTCTGGGAGATTTCCGACAAAGGAGTAGTGTTACGAAAAGTTGCAAACTTTGGGCTGGGAAGACTTGGGAGTAAGGAGATAAGCTGTCTAGTCCGAGCTGTCAGTGGAGAAAGAGAGGAATGACAGTAGACGAATAAGGTTGAGTGGTGGTTTTAAAAGTAGGAAGGACCACACAATGAAGATGAAGGTGGAATTCAAGAGGACAAATTGTGGCAAATATTAGTTTACAGGAGGAGTAGGTAGGAATTGGAATAATCTACCATGGGAGATACTCGATAAAATTCCAAATTCCTTGAAATTGAAAGTAAAGAACTGATAGGGAATCTGCCACCTTGGCAACTGCCTTAAATGAGGATTACGGTGACGGATTCATTTATGCAAGTTGCTTTACGTCGAACCGACACAGATAAAAGTCTTATGGCGATGATGGGACAGGGAAGGGCTAGGAGTGTGAAGGAAGCAGCCGTGACCTTAATTAAGGTACAGCCCCAGCATTTGCCTGGTGTGAAAATGGGGAAACCACGGAAAACCATTTTCAGGACTGCCGACAGTGGGGGATTCATTTATGTATCGATTGACTGGACTGAGGGCTGGAACGTGGTTCACTCAGCTCCTTGAGGTGAACTGAGGAGCCATTGATATGAGTAGCAGCGGATCTGGTCACGGAAGCCACCAATACGGCTAAGGATGACTTATGCTGACCACGCTACAAGCCCATATCTACAGGTCATGGGCCTATGTGTGCCAAGGAACTATTAAATATTATTATTATTATTATTATTATTATTATTATTATTATTATTATTATTATTATTATTACAGATTTGCTGTCTCTTCTAATGCCTTCAGCTTTAAGACACGCCAACGTGCACGGGTATTACTCTGAAAAGAGGTTCTTTCGTTGAAGTTTTCTTGCATTTAAGCACTCTTAAATGCCAACCAACTGACTCTGCGTTTGATCCGGTTACCATAAGCATGTGCTAACCAGCCGATAGATAAGCATATTATCTTAATGTGTAGGCAATGCTTATATTTGATCATGAAACAATATTCTAAAACTTTTCTGTTTAAGGAATGAAATTGCCTTGGTTTATGAAATTGTTTTTATTATAAAGTAAGATGTCCTAATGAATATAAAAAGTAAGTTCAGACGTGGGGGAAATAGTTTTTGTTTGAAGAAAGCAGTGAATTAAAAATTCCCCAGATGTTACAATCTGTGAATACTTTTCACTCCAGGAACTAACCTGGTACTCAGTTTTAGTGTAGGTAAAGTGAACCTTAGTGTCATGGGCTTCCCCACAAGAAGAAATCTCATTTTCAAGTATTTTCGACTTTCTGACGGAGAATCGAACCCATGTCCTTCCGCGTGAACCGAGCATATACTTCACCGCCTCGGCTAGGCAGCCCCTACCATGTTATGTTATTACTCTTAAATGCACACTGACTGAGTCAGGATTCGATCACAGGTGAGACTGACAACAGACACACTTCGTTGCTACCTTCTCACCTAAATGGCCATGGCTCAAATCGCCGTTTACGGCACGAGTTGGCTGTGAGCTTCGAGCCATACAGCTTTTAGCTTGAATTCGCAAGATGGTAGGTTCCAACACACTGTCGACAGCCCTGAAGAAGGTTTTCCGCGGTTTCCCATTTTCACACCTGTTAAATGGTGGGGCTGTAACTTAATAAACGCCCTGGCTACTTTATTCCCTGTCCTATCCCATCATTTCCGTAAGACTTGAGAGTGGGCGCAACATAAAGCCAATAGAGAAAGAAAAAATGTCGCGGCCAATGAAAGGGAGATTTTTGAAATGGAAAAGCACTCCCTACAAGTTCGGATTCCACGTGAAACTTCAGGTCGTATGACGTATGACCTAAGATTAACGGTCATGTGTAATCTTAAGTTTGATGGATTCGATCCCACGATAAGTAATGAAATAGGAAAGGTATAACGAACTGAAGGTCCCGCAGAGCACATGATTGATATCCACTTTGCCTAGAAAAAAATATGTAATATGCAATCACCTAGACTTTAATCTGAGATGCAGTGGTCAGAACCTGATGCCTACCTCTGATGTCATGAAAAAGTCAGCACTATTGAAAATGTCCTGTGAACGAGTGTGGATAAATGACGTTGGAAACCGAATTGAATACGGCCATCACAATCCACTGTGACCTGAAATCTGATCACCCAACATAGTTTTTCGTGTCCTCGAACTACAAAATGTCGTACCGACGACTAAGAAATAAAACGTGTAATTTATCAGGCGCAGCAATTCAACATTATTTACAGAGATGGAAGTATGTCAGTCTGTTCAAATGGGAGAAATATCAATTTGTTATTGTCCTTCGTACTTTAAATTTGATCCCTAGCTGCAAATCAATAATGGGTATTTAAATTTGGACTCGTTTAAAATGCCTTGTCCACACACGAAACGCCTACTCGTGCGTGGTGCGTGGCCTTCAAAACCAGACGAGGTTTAAAACACGAACACAGGCAGTCAATGGCGCAGCTGCATTCGGAACCGGATAATGAACTTCTAGTGTGTAGCCGGAGAATCAAACCTACTTTACTAAGAAGTTAACTTGTGCGGATCCTATTAGTCACCACCTGCTATGGCTGGCATACGCAGTGTTTCCAACAAGTGAGTGAACTTAAAGTCGGCAAGAAGACACACTAGCCAGTGGTTTTCAAAGTGCGGTACGCATACCACTAGGGGAACGCGGGATCATCTCAAGGGGCATGAAAATGCCTCATTGCGTGCTGGGATCATGAGCAGGCAGGACAAGCTGTGGAAGATTACGATTATATTTAATATTGTTTGGCATTCAGCAACAATCATTTGTTATTTGTGGTATAAGCGCAATAAACTCGTACTTCGGGAGTACGAAGGTAAAAGAATTGGATTTCGGGGGCACGCTGACCAAAAAGTTTGAATACCACTGCACTAGACTATTTATTTATGTTTTCATTTTGCCAATGGCTTAACATCACACCAACACGTCGAAGGTTTTCATCGATGCAAGGATGGGAAAGGGTGACCGTGACCGTAACTGAAGTACAGCCCCAATATTTGCTTGAGTGAAAACTGGGAAACACCGGAAAACATCTTCAGGGTTGCCGACGGTAGGATTCGAACCCACCGTCTCCCAAGTGCAAGCTCATTGCTAAGAAACCCTCACCGCGCGACCAACTCGCTCGGTACACACTCGACTATTATGTAGTTCTTTAACAGTCTGTTGATAGAAAAGGATGGAGTTCTCTAAATGAAATACTGTACGGAGAATTTTATTGTTAATAATACACTGACTGACAGAGCAAATGCAACACCAAGAAGGAGTGGTCAGAACTTTATGCCAATTGCAGGGTAGACTGACGTCACTGAGGTATGCTCATGATGTGAAATGCGCCGCTGTGCTGCGCACGTAGCGAACGATAAATGGGACACGGCGTTGGCGAATGGCCCACTTCGTACCGTGATTTCTCAGCCGACAGTCATTGTAGAACGTGTTGTCGTGTGCCACAGGACACGTGTATAGCTAAGAATGCCAGGCCGCCGTCAACGGAGGCATTTCCAGCAGATAGACGGCTTTACGAGGGGTATGGTGATCGGGCTGAGAAGGGCAGGTTGGTCGCTTCGTCAAATCGCAGCCGATACCCATAGGGATGTGTCCACGGTGCAGCGCCTGTGGCGAAGATGGTTGGCGCAGGGACATGTGGCACGTGCGAGGGGTCCAGGCGCAGCCCGAGTGACGTCAGCACGCGAGGATCGGCGCATCCGCCGCCAAGCGGTGGCAGCCCCGCACGCCACGTCAACCGCCATTCTTCAGCATGTGCAAGACACCCTGGCTGTTCCAATATCGACCAGAACAATTTCCCGTCGATTGGTTGAAGGAGGCCTGCACTCCCGGCGTCCGCTCAGAAGACTACCATTGACTCCACAGCATAGACGTGCACGCCTGGCATGGTGCCGAGCTAGAGCGACTTGGACGAGGGAATGGCGGAACGTCGTGTTCTCCGATGAGTCACGTTTCTGTTCTGTCAGTGATAGTCACCGCAGACGAGTGTGGCGTCGGCGTGGAGAAAGGTCAAATCCGGCAGTAACTGTGGAGCGCCCTACCGCTAGACAACGCGGCATCATGGTTTGGGGCGCTATTGCGTATGATTCCACGTCACCTCTAGTGCGTATTCAAGGCACGTTAAATGCCCACCGCTACGTGCAGCATGTGCTGCGGCCGGTGGCACTCCCGTACCTTCAGGGGCTGCCCAATGCTCTGTTTCAGCAGGATAATGCCCGCCCACACACTGCTCGCATCTCCCAACAGGCTCTACGAGGTGTACAGATGCTTCCGTGGCCAGCGTACTCTCCGGATCTCTCACCAATCGAACACGTGTGGGATCTCATTGGACGCCGTTTGCAAACTCTGCCCCAGCCTCGTACGGACGACCAACTGTGGCAAATGGTTGACAGAATGGAGAACCATCCCTCAGGACACCATCCGCACTCTTATTGACTCTGTGCCTCGACGTGTTTCTGCGTGCATCGCCGCTCGCGGTGGTCCTACATCCTACTGAGTCGATGCCGTGCGCATTGTGTAACCTGCATATCGGTTTGAAATAAACATCAATTATTCGTCCGTGCCGTCTGTTTTTTCCCCAACTTTCATCCCTTTCGAACCACTCCTTCTTGGTGTTGCATTTGCTCTGTCAGTCAGTGTAATAATAATAATAATAATAATAATAATAATAATAATAATAATAATAATAATAATGTTATTGGCTGTGCATCCCACTGACTACTTTTACGGTTTTCGGAGACGCCGAGGTGCCGGAATTTAGTTCCGTATGATTTCTTTTACGTGCCAGTAAATCTACCGTCACGAGGCTGTCGTATTTGAGCGCCTTCAAATACCACCGGACTGAGCCAGGATCGAACCTGCCAAGTTGGGGTTATAAGGCCAGCGACTCAACCGTCTGAGCCACTCAGCCCGGCGGAAGAATTTCTGGTAGGACGCTTCGGTATTTTCATACTTCGTAGCCACTACTTGGGGGTCCGTGATCATGATTTAGAGTAACCACAAATTTGGTTTACGTCGCACCGGCACAGGTAGGTTTTATGGCGACGATAGTATAGGAGAGGGCTAGGAGTGGGACGGAAGCGGCTATGGTCTTAATTAAGGTGGAGCCGCAGCGTTTGCCTGGTGTGAAAATGGGAAACCACGGAAAACAGGCTTCAGGGCTGCCGACAGTGGGGTTCGAACCACTATCTCCCGAATGCAAGCTCACAGCTGCACGGCCATCTTACTCTGAGATTTATCGTAACCAGTAGTTGAGAAGAGTACATCATACTGGCCAACAGTACGTTAAACCTATGCAAGAATATTAATTTCGCAGACTCGTAAATAATTTAATGTTTAGCCAAACCAGTGGCGTGGTCTGTTCGTGTCTGTCCCTCTGTTCCCAAGACATGAAGTTCGATCCTGGTTGGAAGTCGGTTGCATTTGAGGACGTTCAAATACTTTTATTTAAGCTTCATTCCTAGTGTATTTTAGGTAGTCATTCCTAGTGCCTGAAGGCTCAGATGTAATGAATTCTGAACCTATAGAAGATTTTACCTTAATAGTTTGGATTGTATTTAAATTACGACAGTATTAACAAATTCGTTGCTCACCAATATTAATTTCATACAAATGATATTAACTTATGAGAGTTTTTTTGAGTTCCTCAGAGTTGATCATTAACATAGCTGATTAGAGCCACAGTTTCCCCTGATCATAAGAGCTACTGAATACGTGACTATGAAAATGCAGTTAAATAACTTACTGCATCTTTTCCAGGAAGAAGGTCAGTGCAGACCTTAGTTTCTTTGCTGTAAAACCACTGTTCCTCAGTCTATTGGTGTAATATTTATAAATACCGAGGCATTGTTCTGAAGTCCAGGTTCACTCGAGTCCTCACATGCAGTAACAGGTTCTAAGGCACTGATCCTGTAACCGAACTTTCACTCTGCTCTTTGTTCGAATTTAGTCGAAGACATGTGTGCACGTGTGTTTGTTGTTAAGTGATTTGGTTGTAATATAATACACCGATACTACTGATCCTCAATTATGCATACTGTACAAATCTTTAACAGATGACTAGTAGTGGAATATTCAAACGGCTAACATGAACTCCGCAACTTTTACCTGTTCACACCCGAACTCCGCAACTTGCCCAAAACTGTCCTTACCGCCAGTACACGAACTGCGCAACTAGCAGCAGTCCCGTGATTTTCTCTTGGCCACTCCTGCGGAACACATCAGTAAGCCATATACAGTAATAACGAGCTTCATATTCAAGTACTGTTATTCAGAATATATTTTAAGCTAACGATAACACTTAAGATGTGTATGAAACTCACAAATACTTTCATTCAGTAGATATGTTTAAGCTAATGATAACATTTAAACTTTGTACGAAACATTTCAAGAAGTGAAATCTGTCCATTTCACCATTTTGCCGCTGAACAATTTTCTTGTGGATGTCGTTCTTTCGTTTCCTTGTTAGTATTTGGTACGGAACCAGAGCCGAAACTTTACCCGAATATAACAAGTCTGTACTCTTCAAGATGAATCATGTGTGATTTCCCACGCGCCTAGACCAAAACATCACTCCCCAGTGTTAAAAGTTTGGCATTCACAGTTCTTCTTCGAGCATCTCCAACCCCAATCACCAGTAGATTTCACTTTCCTATAATATCTGAATTTAAAGTTTCAAAAAAGTAGGAGTATCTGACCCCCATTCACTATACATTACTTTTATACAGTTCTCCCTACGCCTTCAGTATCATTATTCTACAAGTCTAAGAACACTTTTCAGTAAGTACCTTACTTTCTCGGCACTAAATTCACCACTACCATTCCCTTCTCTGTCGCCAGATTCAAGATAGCCGGACGCATCTGCTTTTCTACCTGAAGGACAAGTTGACGAATTCAGGCAGGGGACTTATTGGACACTTCCTCGACCTTTCCTGAATTGCGGAGTTCATGTCCATCCAATTCAAATGCCGTACACGTAATTAGTCGGACAAACGTACATCAATCCTCCTCCTATTATTCTTTCCACATCCTGGCGGGGTCGCAATTGTGAACTGGGCCGTATAAGTTCTACGGCCGAATGCTCTTCCTGACGCCAACTTTATACAGAGGGATGTATTGAAGTATTACACGTTTCTGTGGTGATTGTTAGTAGGTGTATTAAGATAAATACAAGAGGAATTAAGCAGGCATGGCTAAAATCGCCGACCTGGCTCAGACCCTCTAAACCGATAACCACAACGCTTATTCTGCGAAGGAGCCAGGCACGAGCAGACATTCTGAATACTGGCATTTTAAATTAGAAAATTAATTTAGAAATTTATTTGACAACTGCTCGATATGTTCTTGCGACAAAAGTAACTTGATTGGGAAAGAAAAAACGTGTCCATACCGTTACGGGTCGTTAAATGGAGAGCTCTTCCCGTTCCCAGATTTTACCCGTTATGCTCACAAATCTCTTAATATGCACTGCCTGACTAAAACAAATTGAATCACCCAGAAGAAATGGTTGGACGTCAATGCAACTTCGTACACGTACAGACCATCGGCGGGTATGCACAGTGGGTAAAATAAGTATTCATACATGTACGATTTCAAACATACACTAACGAGAATTTTCGGTAAGCGATTTATATTAACACTACAGATGATCTACTGTTTGGCATTATTAATTATTGTGACGTACACTGGGTGTACGCCTTATATTCCGTGATTTATAACCCAGTATTGTTTAACGGCACACGAAGAAAGTTTTCATAGAAATGGATAGTAGTCGTGTACGTCGCCGTCTGACGGCTGAGAACGAATCATTCATCGTGTATCTATTGTAACAGTGAGTATTAGTGCCTGGAACTAATGGTGTACAGGAATGGGACGGCGATTAGGAATTATAAGTGGGGGAGGGGAAATGTACAAACATCAAAAAGGAGGGGAGGGTTATTTATTCACCAAAACCTTAAACTACAAAACTAAGTTTTTGATGCTCTCTGGGCGAATTTTGACAGAGAGGTAAAGGTTGACAGTTTACCAACATAAGTGCGATGATAGTCCGGCTCCGTGGCTAAATGGTTAGCGTGCTGGCCTTTTGTCACAGGGGTCCCGGGTTCGATTCCCGACAGGGTAGGGAATTTTAACCTTAATTAAGTTCGCTGGCACGGGGGCTGGGTGCATGTGTCGTCTTCACAATTTCATCTTCATCACGACGCGCAGGTCGCCTACGGGAGTCAAATCAAAAGACCTGCATATGGCGAGCCAAACTTGTCCTCGGACACTCCCGGCACTAAAATCCATTCGCTATTTCATTTTTTTCAGTGCGATAATAGTTTTGAGATTCTGATTCAATACTTAACAAGTAAACTTTCACCAAAGGAGCAATATTACACATGCATTACAATTAAATAGAAGTACAGCGTGATTACACAATCATTTAATATTTGAATACACATTAAGAAACTAACAGACACTAAAGACACTGCCAGAATAACGAATGCGCGCGGCAAGCGGGTGAATCATACCTCAATGCCCATAAAGTTGGCGGGAAAAAAAAAGAAAGAACCACCCTGCTACCCTTCCTCACAGCACATGCAAAGTTTCCACTACTTGCTGTGGCACTATACACATTGTTAGCTGCGACGAACGACATTTGTACGTATTTCCGCTAATAATTTTATTACAGAAAATAAAGGGAAGAATTAGATAAGGCAACAGGACTTGTACAAATTGCTTTTTTTATTAATTCCTGAAAGTTCATAGTTTCAGCCGGATAAAATGGAATCAAAATATGTTTCCTCCACCAAGTGCCCCCCACCCCCACTCCCCCAAATCGCCGCTACTGTTATGAGGTATCTTAGTGGAATGCTACTTGGCACAGACAGGTTATGAAAATAACTTTAGTACTTTCGAGTAATCCGGCCCCGCGGTGTAGGGAGAAACGCGTCCGCCTGTCACCCGGCGGCCCCGGGTTCGATTCCCGGCCGTGTCAGGGGTTTTTAATTGTAAACGATTAATGTCCTTGGCCTGGAGACTGGGTGTTTGTGTCGTCCTTCCTCACATTCAACACACACTACACTTCCGCAATTCCATTTATACGCAGGTTCATATCACATGGTGCAAGTAGGGGCAAAAGATCTCTATAGGTCAACGCCCCGAACAAATAGAATTTTATAAAAATTTTAAATATGAGTAGCCATTGAGATGGTGGACGGCATCTGACGTGTTTCGGGAAATGCGTGTTATTGTGGTGAACAGTGTTGTGTGTGGCGTGAGAGTTGTTGAAATGTTGGAGACAGTACACGTACCATGCAAAATTAAAATTCCCGACCCGGCCGGGAATCGAGCCCGCGGCCCACTGAACCGAAGGCGAGTACACTAACCATTGAGCCCAGGAGCGAGACACTGATAATATATCACAGTAAAGAGGAAATTTATAAACATTCTCACAGAGCGAGTTGGCCGTGCGGTTAGGAGCACGCAGCTGTGAGCTTGCTTCCGGGAGATGGTGGGTTCGAATGCCACGGTCGGCAGCCCTGATGATGGATTTCCGCGGTATCCCATTTTCACACCAGAAAAATGCTGGGGTTGTACCATAGTTAAGGCCACGGCCGCTTCCTTTCCACTCCTAGGCCTTTCGTATATCATCGTCGCCGTAACACCAATCTGTGTCGGTGCGACGTAAAGCTAATTGTAAGCAAAAAGAAACACTCATTGCTATGACGTAATTCCGCCCCTAGCGGTAAAGTACAGTAGTTGTCTGATACACTGTACTCCTGTGGACAATTTTATAATAACTGTTTTATGAGCGACACCTTATCCAGCTATCGACACTAGCCTCATGTCAAAGACAAATCTATCAACCTGTATTGTGGCGGTATCTGAAGAATAAAAATGAATTCAAATTGTTCCGAGGTATCTGCGGTACAGCAGAGGTGAAAGAAGGTGCGGGCTGGAATGGGTCTAACTACAAGTCCGAAAGATGAATTAAAAATTGAAATAAAGGTTATATTTTCAATAGACAACAAGATTTAACAAATTTTCACTAGGTGAAATAACAATGAAGAAAATCAGGTACAATAATAACTTTACAAACGAAAGCACAAGTTAAAGGGTCCTTACAAATCCTGAGTTTCGAGCCCCAATTTCACAATCCTTGAGCTCTCAGCTCACAACCACAAAATACCAAAGGGCAGAAAGCCCCTAATTCCATGGAGCACTTGCTCCCACCTAGTAATGTTAAGCCCCCTAGAGGCACCTTTCAAAATACCAGAAAGAACTGACCCGCTCTCAATCTTTCAAGCCTATTAAAGGCAATACCAGACTTTACAATTAACTGCCATCAAGGCAGAACTTACAAATATAAACACAGGGGTATCTCGTACCCAATCTACTGGGCCTTCGCAGGAAGGAAAATAAAACGGGTTAAGTTAATGGCCCAAAATACAAAGCTGAATGGAGGCGAGTACCAGCACTCCTACATGAAAGCTTGTTAAAACCTAAGTGGCGCTAGGCTGATTCAACAGGGGCTATTCCCACACTAGGGAGGTGACTCGTATAAGAAAATTTTAATACATTAGGAAAGAGAAGAAAATCGGTTATGAAAACTTAGTCACCTCAGATCAAAATGAACGGGAGCTCGAGAGGGTAAGGCACTCTCTATCCCCGATTTACAGTTAAAGTAACATGAAAATTTTACATCGAAATGGTATAGGTTACATCAAAACGGTTTCGGACCTTCCGAGGATTAAACTGCTGAGCTACCAAGAAATTAAAGATGTTAAACGGCCTTACCTTTTTGAAGGGCTGCTGACTGATGAAAGAGGCGCTTCCCGCCTCCTGCTATTCTTCATACACTAAGCTAGATGTTGTACGAGTGGCCGTTAGACCAGAAAATCAGCAGCTTTTATACCCTCGCGGAAGATTAGAGACCTTTCATGAATAATTAAGACACACCCACATGCGTTTTATTGGTCGGCTAAAAGTTACAAGTCAAAAATGAAGAAGAAACCTGTGATTGGAGGGAAATTAATTACAGAAATTACTGATTGGGTAAATTCAAAACAGGCGTAAAGAAAGGATTAATATTGCCAACCCACCAACGAAAGAACAAAATTTAGTAAAGACGACAACTTATGAATACAAAATATCTTCAAGAAAAGTTCCTTCACTTCGCACCAGGGTGCATGATCATAGTTTTTGGTAGAGACATCTGTGAGAGACTGTTCACACTTCTTTATAATTAGTAAACAAAAACAATTCGAAATTAACAGTGACATCTTCAGATAAACGGTTGAATTAATTCAGTTTTAAAGTTCAGAGTTTCAGCTGTAGAGGAGTACTTTAAGGCGGAAAATTCAAATGTGCGGCGTATGTGTACCAACCGGTACACTAATTATCTGAGACTATTTCAAATCTTGGAGCATCAGTTTCAAATTCAAAACATTTTTTTTTCTCAGACCTCTATGTTGAAAAAATTCGAGGAAAATAACTTGGTCAGCTACCGAAAGACGCTGTGATCCGAGAAAGTTACTCGACTCTTGTTCTTTCGCTGTATGCTAGGCGGAAAATGAATACTCAAGAAAATGGAAAAACTTTCTTTCATACTAGAACATTGCCGTTCAAGCACACAATCTGTGAACTTAGCTCAGTTACCCTATTATGGGTCCCTGGGCACACAGGTATCAGTGGAAATGAAGAAGCTGACAAACTAGCGAAACAAGGCTCAAAAGGTCCTTTCATAGGACCAGAGCCCTTCCTGGGAGTGTCACTCCGAAGCGTGAAACTGGCAATATCCCAGTGGACAAACCGGTCTCACTTAGACATTTGGAAGAGGTTAACTATAGCAAGGCAGGCACGTGAACTTATCAAAGGGCCTAGCCAAAGTTATAAAAAGGTCCTGATAAATTTGAATAGGACCAGAATGCGAACGGTAGTTGGACTGTTGACAGGCCACAATACCTTACAGAGACACCTACACATCATGAAAATCAGTCAGGATCCGATGTGTAGAAGATGCGGTAGGGAGGAGGAGACCTCCGCGCATGTGTTATGTCAGTGCGAGGCTCTTGGAAGCACTAGACATCGACACCTTGGCTCGCATTTCGTGAACCTGGAAGATATCAGGAATGCCAACATCCGGACACTGGTATCCTTTATAGGAGCACTCGGTCTGAACTAGGCAAACCCGTTCAAGGGACACAAAGGGTCTTCACAGACCTACGTGTGGAGCCCTGCGAAGGCAGGGTTCACCCATTCTTTATCTATCTATCTATCTATCTATCTATCTATCTATCTATCTATCTAACCACACAATCAACCAGCCCTTCAACTCGTACAGCCTGCCAAGACGACTGCTGCCCGGCTAGATGGTCACAGATATTTGTTACGTGGTCAGAGTTAAGACTTCCTCAGCCATATTTGTTAGATTTATTGACCAGGCTCGCTGCCCTTCGTATAAGAGAGCTCCTCATCGATTTCATGAGGCTGCGATATCCCGATTCCACTCGCCCTCTGTCAGGGATTAAAATCCTTGGAAGACTGGGGGCGATCGAATTCAAGGTCTGTGGATAGAAGACAGACATGCTAGCCCTAAACCACGAGGTTGGCATTCTCAGCTATTCATCCAGTTCAAAATATTTACGAAACAATGATTTGTCTCATGAAGTTTCCTCCATCTGATGATGGTTTACAGTATATTCCTCTATCTCTACATTGCAGGACAAAAAGTGTGGCAACCGTGTAGTTACATACGTATCTCCGAATGTGATTCCATCGGTTCGAACAATCGAGCAATGTATGACGACGATGAAAATCCCACTATCACTGCAACGGAGCAAAGTTTAGCTTTTGGTAAAAGTATTTTTATCATAACAAGGGATATTTAAGCATGCAAACACAAAGAAATCTCAAGACAGTAACCGAGATTCAAACCGAGATAGCCTTGGTGGAAACCAACACCTTTCTGCCGTAGGTTGGTGACGAAGGACAGGGTAGGAGGTGCATATTGTTCCAGATTCTATATTAGGAAACCTACCTTCCAACGAAACTGTAATTTCTAGAAGAGAACCCATCACTTCATGGCGTCATAGTATAGTGGGTCAAGTAAGGGTTCTCTCGGAGGTTTTTTTTACATCCTCCGGCGTTGTTCCACCTTACGACAGAAGTCTATGTCTGTATGATCAATAAATGAATGCCTCGTGCTTCACTAAGGATGAAAAATCAGGACGCTGATGTCCATATAAAATCTCAAGAGGAGTGTAGTTGATTTAGAAGCCCGCCCTAGACCTGAAGAGGATTTATACACTACATATAAATTTCAAAGCCTTAATAACAGAAGATTTTAACAATGTTATTGGGTTTTACGTCATTAACTACTTTTACGGTTTTCAGAGACGCCGAGGTACCGGAAGTTTATACCGCAGGAGTTCTTTTAAGTGCCGATGAATCTAGAGACACGAGGCTGACGTATTTGAGCACCTTCAAGTACCTCCGGGTCGACCCGCGTTCGAACCCGTCGGCGCTTTTACCGTCCAGTAAGTCACTCAGCTCAGAAAGATTGATTTTCTTTCTTTCTTTCTTTGTCCCTTTACCGTCCAGGGTTGGTCACCCCCACCCCCGCACCACCACCTCTACCGCCTCAAGGGCAGTGTCCTGGAGCGTGAGATATTGGGTCGGGGTTACAACTGGGAAAGAGGTCCAGTACGTCGCCCAAGCGGCCTCGCCTGCTATGCTGAACAGATGCCTTGTTGTAGATGGAAAGATTGGAAGGGATAAACAAGGAAGAGGCCATGGCCGTAAGTACCATCCCAGCATATGCCCGGAGAAGTAGGAAACCACGAAAAACCACTCCGAGGATGGCTGAGATGAGAATCGAACCCCCTCTATTCAGCTCACCTCCCGAGGCTGAGTGGACCCCCTTCCAGCCCTCGTAACTTACCACTTTTTCATATTTCGTGGCAGAGCCGGGAATCGAACCCGGCCCTCCGGGGGTAGCGGCTAATCGCACTAACCACTACACTAAAGAGGCGGACTGCTGTTTATACCAAGTAATAAATGGAACATTAAGGAGACTTCTCGAACATTTCTCTCTAACACCTCATCTGACTGTGCGACTGTGGAGGGAATGATTCGACTAATCTCACATCAAAGGCATTAAGAAATATCACAGTTTCATATCACTACTGTTCTCATAGTATAGACATCTATTGCTGTGAACATGAACAAGGCGACATCAGCGGCACAACTGGTTAGTCGCTGGTGTTTTGTTTGTAAGACAGTGACTTCTACCCTGACTAGAATCCGAAGTGCGTGTCGTTGGCTTCCAGCACTTTACAAAAGGGACTATATTTTAAATTCTTGTTTTTCTTTTCTTTCTCTTCTTTTTTTTCCTTCCGTTTAACAAAATACAGTAGAGACAATACGCGACACTCAGCGAGATATCGAGGGATAGCTATTAGAGCTCTCTAGCGGGTAGACCTGAGAACTACTGATTCTGTCATAAGAGCAAGTGTATGTGTGTGTGAAGTTTTTGGTGTTATTTATGCGTTTTCAGTGAGTTGACATAATTAAATAGTAGCGTGTGTCATTCCTTGATATCTCCTCTCAACATGAGGAGAAAGGTATGTGCTGTGTTTGGCTGCAGTAACTATGAAGTAGAGAAGAATGCGCGGTCTTTCTTTCGCTACCCTCATGACAAGAAAATGTCAGTAATATTGTGTTTGCATATATATATATACTTCCAGTGACAAAGATTTTTATAGTACTTCATAATCTTCTGACCTGCTCGACTATAATACGCATATTTTATTGTATAGTGTAGCAGTTAACCTTCAATACCGATGTGGTGTTGTAGGTGTGATCTGTGGGTTTTGAAATGTCACAGAAGTGATTTGGATAAGGTGTACAAGAAAGGGACGTCACGCTTATATAAGAATTATAAGATCTGCTCAGATCATTTCCAGGCCAGCGAGTTTAGAAATCCTCGACTATACAGCCAAGGGTATTACTCTAATTGTACGCAAATATTCCTCAAAGCATCACTATCGACAATATTTTCATACTTTCTTTTATCCCTCTTCTCAGATTAAAGCCGGGATTTTCTTTCTGTTAGTAGGCTTCATGTTAATAGGACAATTGTCCGGCTTTTAAATGTTAATTCATTGCATCATGTGTGTAAGGAATGTGCCGATATTCTTATTGACAAGTGTCTTAATGTGATGATACAATGTTTTTAAATGAGAAAAAGAAACCGTCGAATTGTCTCCCATTTTAACAAGGCCGGTAGGCTGCTTTCTTCTCACACAACCACCCAATTAAATATAAATCAATATAAAATCAACAACTGCATGCAGGAAAAAAGCGGTTTTAATTTTAGCCTGACATTATGAACTTCATAACAAGCCGAATTTTTACGGCTATGATCACCCAGTAATGAGAAAATGTTTCACAAAATTTACAACAATCTTTTTCATAAATATCAGATTAAATATCTTGGTATACAGGTCAACAATAAGTTACTTTAAGACGCATTGAAATGTCGTATGGCTTTTAGTGCCGGGAGTGTCCGAGGTGCAGGTCTTTTTGAATTGACTCCCATAGGCGACCTGCGGGAATCGAACCCGGGACCCCTGTGACCAAAGGCCAGCACGCTAACCATTTAGCCATGGAGCCGGACTTTAAGACGTATTAAAGTTTGGTAACGATCAGATCAATACTTTTAAAGTTATAAATTTTCAAAGTGAGCGCTCCGTTGGAAATTATAAAAACACCGGCACTTAGTTAAAATTTTAACTGGTTAAGATAAAAATTTCTACTTCACATAATTAAACGTAGAATAAAATAAGCTAAATTTTGGTGTAGCTTTCTTCTATGTGGGACAAAGGATAAACTTTTTATTAACCAATTAACGCGCGTGTCTACACTTTCTTTTTCACGACAGTAGAACTCGTTAACACAGCAGGGTGCAGGGTGGTGATTGACTGCTGGCTTCCAGCTCGCTTCCAGGAACTGAGGCCGTCGTGTTTTGTCTCCACGTATACTAGTCTAGACTATACTCCGCAAGAACTCGAGTTTTCAGACATAGGCCTACTTCATTCACATAGTGAGCTGACGTTTCATTTAGGGAGAGTTTAGTCTTGGTCATCGGTGTCCGTTACTTGAGTGTGTTTCCCGATAAATTTGTCTGATGGCCTGCGTTATTGTGGCGTCAGTAGTAGTAGTAGTAGTAGTAGTAGAACTGCAATATTGTGTGTGTGTGTATTCTGGGGATAGCTGTCCAGGTATTTCGCAAAGAACACCATTTCAATATTTTTCTGGAGTAGGTGGAGAGAAACCGATAATAATCCAGAATGGCAATAAATAACCTGAACCCACAACAAACAACAATATGTTGAGTATCCGCTCATTAATAGTTCGCAGGTACAGTAGCAAGTACCTTGTATCTGGAAAAAATGAGCAGTGGGGCTGATGACTTCCATATATGGCTCCTTAAAACAGCAATAAAATAACAGTCTAATAATAATAATAATAATAATAATAATAATAATAATAATAATAATAATAATAATAATAATGAGCTCGATAGTTGCAGTCGCTTAAGTGCGGCCAGAATTCAGTATTCTGAAGATAATGGGTCCAAACCACACTATCGGCAGCCCTGAAAATCGGTTTCCACGGTTTCCCATTTTCACACCAGCCAAATGCCGGGGCTGTACCTTAATCAAGGCCACGGCTAGCCCTTTCCTGTCCCATCGTCGCCATAAGACCTATCTGCGTCGGTGCAACGTAAGGAACTTGTAAAAAATAATACTGTACTAATAATAATAAGAAGAAAGATGAGTGCAGTCAGAATTCGCGTGTATTTCCATTGTGTATTTCTGCATGTCCTGTTGTGTGAAAAGCGATCAAGTCGAAGAAATGAACAGTCTGGTTGAATGACTATACTGGACTCAAAATACGCCAACTCCGTAACTCAAGGGATAATGAAACACTTCGTCATGAAGTCTACTACCATCGTGTGGGCGAGCTTTTGTACAAGTAGGATGCAATGAAACACAATTACAGGTATCCCAGAGGAGTGACGTCAGCTCCGGCCCTAAGCGATGAACCAGCGTTATTTTAACCACCATTATGCTCAGCAAACATCTCTTATGGCAAGAAAACGACGTTGTAGTGGAGTTCCAAATACTGTGTACGTGTATCTGAGGGTCAAGGCTGATTACATTTCCTAGGAGAGGACATGTCTTACCGAACAAGTTAGCACACAGAGTTGAAGTGTTGGCCACGGTGGCCGTTATCCATTAACTTAGATTACAGGTGAATGCAAATTACACCGGTGTTGATGAGCTGAATAAATGTTTAATGGAATATCGTCACTACTAAAAGCCGTCTCCGTACAGGTTATTGAGGCCCCTGGAGGAAATGCAAAAGAGTAGTAGTAGTAGTAGTAGTATTAGTAGTAGTAGTAGTAGTAGTAGTGGCTCGATATCGTGATCATAGCCATGGGAACGTCTATTTTACGTGGAATCCGAACCACACACATGTGATTTTTCATTTCAAAATTCCCACGTATATCGGCTAGGATTCAAACCGCAGCTACCTGAGTGAGAAGCCAATGAGAATGGCACTCAACTCTCACACCCCTGGGAGGAGTGAAACCTCCACACTAAAGAGTCGTTAGCTCCATAAGCGGCCACATTTGCCCCTGGGAATTAGTACGCATTTCTGGAGTAGGTTAAGTAAGGCCCAGGGCCATGTGCCTCTCAAGAAGTCTCGTTTATGAACTGTTCGACTTCTTGACGAGGAATCGAACCCCTTTTGGGTGAACCGAACGCGCCTTTACCACCGTGACATCAAGGTCGAGTAGTTCGATCCTGAGACACTAAATTAAAAATTATCATGCACTGGCTATATTAAAATCTGAAGTCTGTTATTGAGTAATCTTTGTGTGCCCTTCACCTCCACACCTAGTTACCCACGACACGAATCCTGGCCAATATAAGTGGGACTTCTCGATATAAAACGTTCATCCCTGTGGTTCGGAGTGCATATAAAATTGGAGCTCCATTGGCTATGATCACGATATCAACATCCACGTAAAACTCCAAACTTGCTTTTTTCCCCTCTTTCAGGTTAAAAACGACTGCCTCCCTGATCAATGCCTAGGGTAAAAGATGTATGGGCGGTCTTTAATCTAGGCATCGAGATTAAGGGCACTCTTATCAAACGAAGCAGCTCAAGGGCCCGATGACCCGCATGTAGGTCCCTTGAAAAAGCGAACCACCACCATTACAATTATGTCCAAACAGAGTGATGTCTATTGCTATAAATGAAACAAGGGACCGGAAAAAAGTACAGTTGGCAATGTTAACAGGCGGTGGATATGAAGACATTTCACTTTCTGAGTTAATTAACTGGTTGAGCTGGTTCACAAGGCTCCGAATTAGATTCTCGACCAAGTTGGGGATTTTAGCCACGTCCCGTTAATTCAACCTTGCTTGGGGATCGAGTGTTTGTGTCATCCTTAATACAAACCCTCTCATTTCCACACAATACTACCAACCACAAGAGGAACGTGCAATAGTGGATACACCTTTCCACATAGGGTAACGTCAGGAAAGACATTCAGTTGTAAAAATTATGTTTAATCCATGTACAGTGCTGAGCTCTACTAACTGGGAATAGGAACAAAAAGAAGAATCGTTTAAGCTGGTAAAAACTTCAGTCTAAACCAGAGGAGCTCAGCTGGGTGCCAGGTGAGGCTAGCCCAGTGCTGCCGGGCTGGCGTGACGTAAATGCGGTCAGCTTACGCAACAACCATACGTCACAGTGAAGCGAGAGAGCAGACACTTTGCAGGGAAGGGAGGGAACATTGGCGTTGACATGCCATTACAAAGCTCTCCACTACTCAGCGAAATGCTGATTGGGGTGCAGTATTTAAAATAAAGCGCAATAATAGCAAAAAACTGACCCTTTCAAAATATTCCGGATTGATTTGTACTGCGCTCAATATAAACAGTCAGTTTTATTTTCTTACAATTTACAAAAGTACAAGCTACGATTTACAATCCCTTGGATGGACATGACAGTATTTCCATTTTTAAAGAAAGTAAAATTCATGTTATTCATTGAGCAAAAATTACTATAATTACATAATTCAACAAGTTTGCTGCTTGATTTTGCACAGTGTTGTAGTGTGCGACTCTCTCTCTCTCTCTCTCTCTCTCTCTCTCTCTCTCTCTCTCTCTCTCTCTCTCTCTCTCTCTTCACTGAATTTCTGAAAATAGTACTTGAAATTTGACAGACGTCTGATGATAATAGCTAGCCTCTAAATGGCGAGATGGAGTTTCATCATGACTGAGGACATAGATATTTACTATCGAAGTTTAAAGTACAATAATGTAAATATATCTACCAGATAGATAATATAGTATGCCTTCAAATAACCTAACTGAAGTTATTCCCGGTAAGCATGATTGGATTGCTGGTGAGCTTATCAGATAACTTAAATGCAAACCATCATAACCCACAGCTTAGCCACCGTAACTCTGTATTATAGTAGAAATGTTTCTAAATCACCTCATGAAATTTAATAGTGAAAATTTCAATTCGTTACGTGCAATATAGAAAAATTTGTGGTTGTAGGCTTAACACTTTATTGTATCCAGTCAAAATGCATAAACTGGAATGAACATACAGTAAGTATTTTATTTCTTACAATGTAAATTGAAAATGACGTGAATTTCTGCCTCTTCCTTCCATTATTTTCTACTGTACCATTCTGTTCATTCATTAAGGGAAGTTAGGACTGAATTTATAAAAAATAGTAATTATTGATAGAATTGAATGAAATTTAGTTTGTGGTCTCCTAATTGTGAAATAAGGCCATATACCAATTTTCAGGAAAATAGCAATATAACTTTCTGAGAAATTAACACTTACAATTTAAAATTTTTAAAAATCGATAAGCATAAAAAATGCTCCAGCTGAACAGTTACTTCAAATATCACATTCAAAACTGGTGTACAGGCACTTTAAGGTATGAAAAGAATTTTAACAGAGAGAAAGTCTGCATATGTAGTCCATGAATGTGAGGAAAAAAATGTGTTTTTTGTTTTTGTTTTTCTCAAATTATGCTAAAAATACCCCTTTGAAGGCTACTATCTTTTAAAGTATCAACATTATAAACAAATTCCTTCTGTTAATATCTAGACAATACAGGTGTTAACAACCCATGAAATTCTCATGGAATTTGAAACCAAATTGGTTCAGCTAAAACATTTTAAATACCTGAAAATGTATATATGAAAAAAAAAACACATTTTTGTAAGTAAAAGCTAGTGGATGGGGACTCAACCGGACATTTAAATGTCACGCTAGTACTTTAAAAATGGCAGAACCCGAAGAATACCACCGCCAAATGATTGGAAGGAGTCCGGCGTACAATAATATGCACAAATTGAAAAATCGATAATTTTTACTTTTTTCACCAAAAACTCAGTCCCAGCATCCCTTTATAAGCGATATTTAACGCAGAAGTAATATTGCGCAACATGACGCCAACTGTAAGGGCGTGATGCCATATAGAACGCGGGAACTTAGGCGATTCCCTAGGCAGGGTGTGGTTATGTACAAGTGAAACAGAAGATATGTGGGAGGAGGAAAGAGAGATAAGAATTTTGTTCTGGGAAGTACCATACCACCCTAACAATATTCTAAGCGCGAGTAGTCAGGTTCACCACATCACGGGAATTGAGTGATATCTCCTCTATCTGAAGGCTTTCCAGAATAATAAAAAGATGAAAATTATCTCCAGAATTTTATGAAGCCAATGATACGTTTAATGCTGTTAACAAGAAATGAGATTAATAACTAGGTAATAATCCGACCACCGTGGGAAACTTCAGTGGCTGCATACCAAACTCAAGAGTGTTTCGAGGGACTTTCCCTCGCGTCGCTTCGCTTTTTTGCTCCCTATAAGAGATGAGAGATGTGGAGGGAGGTTGTTCATTTGACGGTGAGATTGCTGCTAGTGCGTGTATGTCTGTATTTGCGCCAGAAACCTTTGTTTAGGACAAAGACTGATTATTTTAGTGCAGTTGTGCTAACGTTTATTCTGTGGCTCGGTGATTTATAAACTTTCCAGTAATTATTCAATTGTATGATGGTATTTAGACGCTGTACAGTGAGGTTGCGAGTGCCTAATAAACCGACTGTAGACAATGCCGTACATATAGACTTCATCATGAAGCGGTACGGGTAACCCCGCAAACATTGCGAAGTGCGGAGGAAGTGCAAGTATAAACTAAGGCCACTTGTGTTATTCCACTAGACTTACGAGTCTGAATCAGTCGAGCATGAGATAATGACAATTCGCTCGACCGATTAAGTTGCTGATTCTAGACAGTAGATATATTGCCTACATACATTCGTGCGCGGTTAAGGAGCTAAAGGGGAACAATGATTTTTAACGGCGCAGATCGCCAGTACTGATTTCTGACTCAAAAATTAAATAAAAGTACCGGGAGTGATGTGCTGTTAATAAATTAGGCATTTCATTCTAGTGAAGACCTGTAACGCGTTTCGAGAGACGTGTGATACGAGACCTTCCGACCACAACAGCAAGAAGACGGCCTCATGAACGAGCTACCCATGGAGACTGGACCCAGAGGATCGACCCAGGACCACATCGCTACCATGATGGGCTGAGCAGGCGCAGTGTAACCCTGACAGAGGGATAAGATGGTCATCAAATGCCAGATAAGTGAACCGTATTTGTAGGCATGTGTTGGGATTGGGGGTTCGTTACGCAGAAATGTAGTAGTTAAATTTGTAAACATTAGTATATGACTTCATTATAGCCCATAAGGATATTTATTAAGATGGTTTTAAAAGTACTAAAATCGTAAAGTATAAATAATTTATGTAGCAGATAGCTACGTGAGTATGTTACGTGGTGGGAAGAAGAGTGTCTAAGGTTCTTAAGGTTCTTTAGTGAATATTAGATCGGTATATTCCTTAGATGCATTTGCTGGCAAGATGTAGTGTTTACAGTGTGCTATGTCTTCTGGTATGGGCTAGAATAAAATTGTTACTTTCACTGACCTGTCTCAGTCTCTTCCTTGGCTTTGACAATATGAAAGTGGCTGAGGTACGAGTGACGCTAGTAATGCCATTCCTTGTGCAGCCAGTCCCTGCTCTGAATGGTGTGAAAATGTCTCATGGGGTCGGTTGGTGCAGGCATTTCAGTGGGCTTGGCAGACTGATGTGCAATAGCAACTTCTGGCTCAGTGAGGAAAGCAACGGGAAACTATCTCACTCATTTCCCTAGTACGCCTCTTCAGTGACACCTAGGCCATCTGCAGCTAATGGTGAACCTGTTGAGGATCCAACCAGCCTTCGGGATGAATACCATACATACATACATACATACATACATACATACATACATACATACATACATACATACATATTCCTTAGTTTCTGTCGTCAGATAAAATTTTCTTTTAAGTAAGGATTATTTGGAGGAGTTTATCATTTTCTCTATTTGGAAGGATAGATAGATCTGCGTAACGTAGTGTTTGCATGCTGCCTGAATATGATTTATATCCATGTATTTATTTGATCGATTCCGGGTGAAACAGAACAATCGTAGATTGTGTCATTAAAATCTTTGACTCCCGTTTTACTCTGCCAAATATGGACTTGAACCTTGGACCTAGAGGCTACCAAGTGCACGTCATAAATATAGACGAGGGTGGTTTTGAGAAATAGCACGGTATAGTAATTTATGGGAAATGAATTACGCCCGTGGTGGTCAGTTATAGAGCCCGATATATAGAATGAGAAATAGGCTCCTTATTTGTTTTATGGCTTATTGGTTTGTCAAGAGAAGACGTGATTAAAAGCCATTTTGTGATGTTAGTCCAGAACGCAGAGAAACCAGGCCACTGGCACTTGTATTTATGATTTTTTGTGAGGGATGGGAGCCGTAGCCATTTTAAAGCCAAGTGTGGTAAGATGATCTTCTGAGAATTATTTGTGACAGCGATTCTTTCTTTTTGTTTTCCTCTTTTCTTTTCCACTTGTCAATATTGCTGTGTATTTGTATATAGCCTATGTTGTCTCTGTACTGAGGGGTTAGTATTGTTAGTCTATCTAGTATGTACAAAGATTGCTGATAGGATATGGGTTCACATTCCTACGAATTTTATACAAGTAGTCGGGTAGCATATTAGCTTCAGTGTTTGGTTTACCTTAGTCGTCACTTGGAAGATACCGAGTGGCTGTTTACATGTAAATATTTCCCCCAGGGAACCTTTAGTAATAGCGTTATTTCTGCGAAACGTCCTTAATCCTAGCATCATGGTTTTTTTTATAGGTCTACTGGTGCTGTTCCATATAAAGGACCTATTTTTGGTTCACTTATCTACTCCAACGCAAGGCATCGTCACGCTATTTTGTAACGGCATTCATTCTATTGTGTGAAAATTATAGATGCAACCCTTTATGGCAGTTATCTTGGCACTACGAGTGCGATCCATTGTAAAAGAGGTATTGTGATAACTACTTTTTTTTCATTTTTTAATCGAATATGCTTTGTCTAGTAAAGAGCCAAACAATAATGGAGTTCCTAATTTCCGTAATTAAAATTTAATAGTGTAGTATCCCTGTCCCATGTTACTCTCGTCACAAGAACCCCAAATCGCCCGTCTGTCGGTTGCAGCTAGGCTGGTGCAGTTATAGACAAGTAAGCAGGTAAGCCCTGTAGGGTATACTACCTCCATTTCAAACTCAGGTATCGCCGCAGTTATCGAGAGTGACTGGGAGAACGTCGCCCAACCTTAACGGCCTGTGACGTAGCCACAACGTCACTGTGGTTGAATGGCATACGCTGCGCTCATCGCCTCCCAACCCGCCCACTTACAGTACTGGGCTCCCGCGGGATGGAATGCCCAGCGTGAGCACCTCTGGTCTACACAGTTCATTTCTCGCATGATTCAAAAGTTAGAATTCATGAGCATTATAGCCTACAAATGAAATATAATATAACGTATTGTAATATGAATATCGTTTCGCTATGGATGTTTCATATAAAGGAATGGCTTTAAGTTTGCTATTTTAAATTCAGTTTATTACAGAGAACTTCAAGGGGAGTTCGAATGTTAACGTTCACATAGCCAAAGTTATGTCCCTTTGCCTCTGCAATTTCTTCCGCTAAAACTTGTAAATCACAAGAGCTATTTACTGCATCTCTTGTGTACACTTTTACTGAACAAGAATTAACTGACTGATTGAATACGACTTATGATTTCCTTTTACTTAACGCATTTTTGAAGAAAATTATTATATACGATGATCATTCAATAGCTTTTAGTAATGCTTTAAGGAGTAGATGGAAATCGCAGTATTATCCATTTAGTACTTCGTTAGGTACAGGTACACACGTGCAGAAAATTTGGCCCATGCCTGTACGTCAAAACTTTTCTCTTCCGTAAAGCCGGGCTGGGTGGTTCAGACTGTCGAGGTGCTGGCTTTCTGACCCGAATTAATCTGGTTCGATCCCGGCTCAGTCCGGTAGTACTTGAAGGTGTTCAAATACGTCAGTCTCCTGTCGATAGATTTACTGGCACGTAAAATAACTCCTGTGGGACAAAATTCCGACACCTCAACGTCTCCGAAAACCGTAAAAGTAGTCAGTGGGACGTAAAACTATAGCATTATTATCAAGTTTCTGCATTTACCCAACTAATACCACTCAACCTTTACAGCTTCTCTCTGACTGTATGAAGTAACTTAATCTGGAGAAATACAAATAGAAACCAATGTACGATGTTTCATTCGGTGTAAACTGAAGAGTGGATTAGAGAGCCTCCCATAATTAAATCTGTGCCTGAGAGCTAAACCAACGTAAGTTAAGTCACATTTTATTCATTTCATGAAACTTAGAGCCATATAAACGTAAGTCCACTGTCATTTTATTTTTAAGGCAATATTATACAAAACATTTTAAGGTGTAAAATATCTTAATAAATGTGTTCAGAGGTTAAAAATTACACGAAATATATCAAGAACCCTCCCATGCGAGCTATATGACCTTGCCGCGGTGGGGAGGCTTGCGTTTCCCAATGAAGCAGACAACCGAGCCGCAGGTGCAACCATATCGGATGGGTATCTGTCGAGATACCAGACTAACGGGGGTAGCAGCCTTTCGGAAATTACAAGGGCGGAAGTGTAGAGGATTGACTGCTATGGCCTTGTAATAATACTCAACATGGTTTAGCTGTGTTGATACTGCTACACGGCTGAGAGCAACGGGAAACTGCAGCCATAACTCCCGAAGAAATGCAGCTCTCTCTGTATGATCATGTACTGATTATGGCTTCCTCCCGGGTAAAATATTCCGGAGGTAAAATAGTCCCACATTCGGATCTCCGTGTGGGGACTACACGAGAGGGGGCAACATCATGAAGATGGATACCGACATTCTGCGAGTTGGAGCGTGGAATGTTAGAAGTTTGAATCGTTGTGGTAGTTTAGAGAATCACAAAAGGGAGATGGATAGACTAAAGTTAGATGTAGTTGGTTTAAGTGAAGTACGTGGCAGGATGAGCAGGATTCTTGGTCAGGCGACTACAGAATTATCAACACAAAATCAAACAGGGGAAATGCAGGAGTTGGTTTAATAATGAATAAGAAAATAGGGCAGCGGGTAAGCTACTACGACCAGCATAGTGAAAGGATTATTGCTGTCGAGAGACACCAAACCAGTGCCCACCACAATAGTGCAGGTTTATATGCCAACTAGTTCAGCAGATGAAGAAAGCGAAAGAATACGTATATGAAAAGATAGAAGATGTAATACAATATGTAAAAGGCGACGAGAATTTAATTGTGATGGGAGACTGGAATGCAGTGGTAGGTCAAGGAAGAGAAGGTTATGAAGTAGGAGAATTTGGATTGGGACATAGGAATGAAAGAGGAAGTAGGCTGCTTGAATTCTGCACCGAACATAACTTAGTCCTTGCTAATACTAAGTTCGAACACCACAAAAGACGGCTGTACACGTGGACGAGACCTGGAGACACTGGAAGATATGAAATAGATTTCATTATGGTTAGGCAGAGATTAAAAAACTAGGTGTTGGATTGCAAAACTTTCCCAGGGGCAGACGTGGACTCTGACCACAATTTGTTGGTCATGAAATCTCACTTGAAGTTGAAGAAATTGAAGAAAGGAAAGAACGCAAGGAGGTGGGATCTAGACAAGTTGAAAGAAAAGAGTGAAGGACTGTTTCAAGGAACATGTTGCACAAGGACTAAATGAAAATACTGAAGGAAACACAGTAGAGGAATGAGGTCTCTACGGCTGCTGAAGAAATGATCACCTAAGAATCAATGGATAACTCAGGAGATACTAGACCTGATTGATGAACGACGTAAGTACAATAATGAAAAAAAGAGAAAAGGAATAAAGGCGATTAAAGAATGAAGTGGATAGAAAATGTAGGACAGCTAAGGAAGAATGGATGAAGAAGTGCAAGGATGTTCAAGGTTGTTTGGCCCCAGGAAAGGTAGGTGTTGGAGAAAGATGCTGGAGAAAAGAAAACTGGGTGTATGCATATTAAGAGCTCAGATGGAAAACCACTTCTAGGGAAGGAAGACAAGGCAGTAAGGTGGCAGGAACACATCTAACAGTTTTATCAAGATAATAATGTAGATGATCTGGTTCTGGAACAATAAGAGGCTGATGATGCTGATCAAATGAGGGAACCAAATTTTGACGTCAGAATCTGACAGAGCTTTGAGAGACCTAAATAGGAACAAGGCACCTGAAAGACATTCCCTCTGAATTACAGACTTCCTTAGGAGAAATCAGCATGGTGAGGTTATTCCATTTAGTGCGTAAGATGTATGAGACAGGAGAAATACCCTCTGATTTTCGGCAAAATGTTGTTATACCTATTCCCAATAAAGCCGGTGCTGACAAGTGTGAAAACTACTGCACCATTATTTTAGTATCTCACGCCTGCAAAATTTTAACACTTATTTGCAGAAGAATGGGAAAACAAGTTGAAAATGAATCGGGAGAAGATCAATTAGGCTTCAGAAGAAATGTTGGAACACATGAAGCATTTCTGACTTTACGACTGATCTTAGAGGATCGAATTAAGGACAAGTCCACATATATGGCGTTCGTAGATCTTGAAAAGGCATTCGATAATGTCGATTGGACCAAGCTATTTGAGATTCTGAAGGTAATCGGGATCAAATACCGACAACGAATAATTATCTACAGTCTGTATAAAAATCAGTCTGCAGTGATAAGAATCTAGGGCTTTAAAAAAGAAGCAGCAATCCAGGAAGGAGTGAGGCAAGGTTGCAGTTTGTGCCCCCTACATTTTAATGCTTATATAGAATAGGCAGTAAAGGAATCAAGCAGGAATTTGGGAAGGGAATCACAATCCAAGGAGAGGAAATTAAAACTGAGATTTTCTGATATTTTATCTGAGACTGCAGAAGATCTGGAGAAATTGCTGAATGTCATGGACGAAGTCTTGGGTAAGGAGTACATGATGAAAATAAGTCCAAAACAAAAGTAATGGACTGCAGTCGAACGAAGTTAGGTGATGAAGGAAATATTAGAATAGGAAATGAAGTATTAAAGGAAGTAGATAAATGTTACTTGGGTAGTAAAATAACTAACGATGGCAGAAGTAAGGACATAAAATGCAGACTACCACAAGCAAAGAACTCCTTTCTTATGAAATTAAATTTGCTCACTTCGAACATTGATATAGGAATTAGACGATTTTGAAGACTATCGTCTGGAGTGTGGCATTGTATGGAGGTGAAACATGTACGATAACTCAGAAAGAAAGAGAATAGAAGCTTTCGAAATGTGGTGTTACAGAAGAACGCTGAAGGTGAGATGGGAAAACCGAATCACGAATGAAGAGCTACTGAATCGAATTGGTGAGAGGAAATCGATTTGGCTAAATCTGACCAGAAGAGATACAGTACAATGATAGGACACATCTTCAGACACCCAGGTCTTTTGCAGTTCTTTTTTGAAGGAAGTGTAGGCGGTAAGAACGGTAGGGGTAGACCAAGGCATGAATATGACAAGCAGATTAGAGCTGGTGTTGGATGGAGCAGTTACGTAGAAATGAAAATGTTTGGCACAGGATAGGGTGGCACGGAAGCTGCATCAAACCAGTCTATGGACTGATGACTCAAACACACACATATCAAGAACAATGATTAACATTTATTGTCTAAGTCACTATGCAGCAGAAATGCGCTATAACTGACGTTTTTCCTTTCTCCTATAAAATGACTAAATTGTGGGAGTTGGTTTAGCTCTCAGATACAAAATGTACAGATTTGCCGATATTGGGGTTTGAACCCATTATCACCCGAATGCAAGCTGACAGCTACGTGACCCAAAGAACATTATTATTATTATTATTATTATTATTATTATTATTATTATTATTATTATTATTATTATTATTATTATTGCTAAAGAAGAGAGAAACGCGTGCAGATCTGCACCTGAGAGCTAAACCAGCGTTAGTCACATTTTAGTCATTTTACAGGAGAGAGGAAAAAAGTCCGTTAAAGAGAACTTTTGCTGCATTATGACTTAGACAATAAATGTTCATTGTTTTCGATATACACGGTTCAAAAACATTAGGGGAACATGTTTTTGAACGTATGCCATGATCCACAAAACAATATCTCACACCCAGATATATTACCAACTAAACCTTTATTCATTGCCGTTGAAGTATACAAAAGAACATCGATGGATTCGCGTTCATTTTCAGAACACAAATGAAAATGTCCAAATAGGGCCGAAAACAAAGTGGTAATAGTCCTCCAGGGTGGATTTTTATCACAGTTGGAGAGCTTTAGTATGGTGTATGTCCTCCACGAGCATTTATCACAGCTTGGCACCTACATGGCATGCTCCGTGTAAGTCGACGGAAGTCACGTTGTGGTATCAGGTCCCATTCTTTTATGAGAGCCTCATCGAGGTCTTGGAGAGTGTGGTGAAACAGGACGCCCAGGAACACTTCTGTCAAGCCTATCCCACACATGCTCGATGGGATTAAGGTTGGGACTCACTGCTGGCCATTCCATCTCTTGAATGTCCAGTTCTCGCAAGACAGCTCTGGTGATGCGCGCTACATGAGCCCTGGCATTCTCGTGCATGAGTACGAATTCAGGGCCAACACAGTATGCAGCAACCAACACATGCTGTAGCAGTATCTGCTCGAAGAACCCCGCAGGGGTAAGATTACCACGGACGACGATAAGATCCGTACGGTCATCAATACTGATGCCACCCCCACACCATCACAGAACCTTGTCCGAATCGGTCGACTTCCTGGACAACATTTCGCATGTACTGCTCACCACGACGACTCCATAACGTTGACGTCGATCACGCTGTGTCAGGGGAAAACTGGACTCTTCTGTGATTAATACAGGTCTCCATTGGCGAATTTGCCAGTTGTCGTGGGTTCGAACAGAACGCGAGCTGCGCGATGTTGCTGCGTTAAACGGGGCACTCGAACAGGACGTCAGGGTGGTAAGGACACTTCTCTTAACCTGTTTCTTACTGTTCCGTCAGACACCGTGACTCCAGTGACCCTCCTGTGGTCTTGTTGCAGTTCTCTGGCAGTTTCTGAACGATGCCGCAACGCACAGATGGTCAGATATCGGTCATCCTGTGGGGTTGTCATGCGTCGACGACCTTGTCCAACTCTCCTTGTGAAATTGGTCTGTCTCACTAGCGATTCCACGAGCGTTCAATAACTGACGGAGAGACGTTGAGATCCACAACAACACGACGAAATGTCTATCCTTCCTGGATCAAAGTGACGGCCTTTGCGACTTGAACCTCGTTAAGATAGTAGTATAATTGGACAGTTCTGGCGCCTCCGCCGCATCCTCCGCCTCCTCCTCCGCCGCCGCCCGCGGGAAATTTGAATTTTGGCGGGAAATTTGAATTTTGGCGCGAGATTTGAATTTGTAAACAAAGCCACGTGCTTTTTGACAGCTGTCATCGACAACAACGCATCGCTAACCTCACTGCTGCCATCTTGACGGGCCTAAACCTCACTAGTGCCAACTTAACCTAACTAGTTTGAGGTAAACAAACCCACGTGTTTTTTGACAGCCACGTGCTTTTTGACGGACAACAACGCATCGCTAACCTCAGTACTGCCATCTTGACGGGCCTAAACCTCAGTAGTGCCAACTTAACCTCACTAGCATGAGGTAAACAAAGCCACGTGCTTTTTGACAGCCACGTGCTTTTGACAGATTTGTAAACAAAGCCACGTGCTTTTTGACAGCTGTCATCGACAACAACGCATCGCTAACCTCAGTACTACCATCTTGACGGGCCTAAACCTCAGTAGTGCCAACTTAACCTAACTAGCGCGAGGTAAACAAAGCCACGTGCTTTTTGACAGCCACGTGCTTTTTGACAGATTTGTAAACAAAGCCACGTGCTTTTTGACAGCTGTCATCGACGACAACGCATCACTAACCTCAGTACTGCCATCTTGATGGGCCTAAACCTCAGTAGTACCAACTTAACCTAACTAGCGCGAGGTAAACAAAGCCACGTGCTTTTTGACAGCCACGTGCTTTTTGACAGATTTGTAAACAAAGCCACGTGCTTTTTGACAGCTGTCATCGACGACAACGCATCACTAACCTCAGTACTGCCATCTTGATGGGCCTAAACCTCAGTAGTACCAACTTAACCTAACTAGCGCGAGGTAAACAAAGCCACGTGCTTTTTGACAGCCACGTGCTTTTTTGACAGCTGTCATCCGCCATCTTTAAACCACAGAGCACTGTGCTGCCCTCTTTCGTCACCTGTCATCCGCAGTGCTGCCATCTTGGCGGGCCTAAACCTTAGTGCTACCAACTTAATCTCACTAGCGCGAGATTTGAATCGGTAAACAAACCCACGTGCTTTTCTGACAGCTGTCATCCGCCATCTTTAATCAACAGAACACCATGCTGCCCTCTATATCTTTGAAATGTGGTGGCGGATAATTTGAAAAATGCTTTTTTGATAGCAGCCATCTTTGAGCACCGTGCTGCACTCTATGTGGTAGCGGCAATTTGAAAACTTCTAAGTACCCCTGTTTGGAAACAAACCACGTGCTTTTTTGACAGCTACATCCGCCATCTTTAATCAAGGGAGCACCGTACCGCACTCTATGTGGTGGCGGCAATTTGAAAAATTCCACGTGCTCTTGTTTGGAAACAATGCTACATGCTTATTTGACAGCTACCGTCCGCCATCTCTAATCTATAGAGCACAGCGCCGCCCTCTTTAGTTTGAAATGTGGTGGTGGATAATTTGAAAAATGCTTTTTGACAGCAGCCATCTTTGAGCACCGTGCTGCCCTCTTTAGCTAGATACCTGTGGTGGCAGGCAATCCCACATGACAGCAGCCATCTTTAATCAAGAGAGCACCGTGCTGCCCTCTATATGGTGGCGGCAAATTCTACATGCTCTTGTTTGGAAACAAACCCACGCGCTTTTTTGACAGCCGTCATCCGCCATCTTTAATCAACAGAGCACAGTGCTACCCTCTTTAGCTAGATACCTTTGAAATGTGCTGGCGGCAAATTCCACGTGCTCTTGTTTGGAAACAAAGCCACGTGCTTTTTGACAGCTGTCATCCACCATCTTTAATCAATAGAGCACTGTGCTGCCCTCTTTAGCTAGATACCTTTAAAATGGGGTGGCGCCAAATTCCACGTGCTCTTGTTTGTAAACAAAGCCACGTGCTTTTTGACAGCTGTCATCCACCATCTTTAATCAATAGAGCACTGTGCTGCTATCATGCGGGCAATTTCGTCAGCTGTCATCCGCCATCTTTAATCCACAGAGCACGGTGCTGCCCTCTGTAGTAGCCGGTTATTTGAAAAGTTCTGTTAGCTGTCATCCGCCATCTTTATTCAAGAGAGCACCGTGCTGCCATCTTTAGCTAGATACCTTCGAAATGTGGCGGCGGCAAATTGAAAATTCCCACGTGCTCTTGTTTGGAAACAAACTCGCGTGCTTTTTGACAGCTGTCACCCGCCATCTTACATCGCAAACCTCAGTGCTACACTCTATATGGTGGCGGATAATTTAAAAAGAAAAATTCTACAGCAGCCATCTCTCGACGCTAATTGCACAAGATGGTGGCTATACATGACTCCTTAAAGGTGCTTATGCAAGATGGCCGCTATACATAGGTTCTTATGAGACGCCCTAAGGATGCTTGCGCAAGATGGTGGTTATACAAGGCTCCTTATGAGGCACCCTAGGGATGCTTGTGCAAGATGGCGGTTGCTCTTATGAGGCGGCTTAAGGGTCCTTGCACAAGATGGTTAGAGACGCCCTAAGGATGCTTGCGCAAGATGGTGGACACAAGATGGCGGCTATACACGACTCTTTATGAGATACCTTAAAGGTGCTTGCGCAAGATGGCTGCTGCTCTTAGCTTAGAGGCTAACGTGTCGTGCTAGTTCGATTCATTAAATTTGGGGCTTAAATGCAAAATGTTAAATATCTCGAAAACGGTGCATCGTAGAGCAAAACGGACAAAAGTTTTCTGACCAATACCTCGGTTCGCAGTACGAGGAACATGATAGCATAAGTCTAATGATGAGATCAACGGTTCGGTTCCTACTTAGGCCCTTTGGTATTCACTCTGTTTTAGCTTGTATTGAAGCAAGTCTTCGTAACATGATCAGGTCTAGCTATGGTAGAGAGTATAACGTGCCGTGCAGGTTCGATTCATTAAATTTAGGGCTTAAATGCAAAATGTTAAATATCTCGAAAACGGAAAAAAAATTTCCACCTGATACCTAGGTTTTCAGTATCAGGAACATGATAGCATAAGAAAAACATAGTCTAATGATGAGATCGACGGTTCGATCCCTACTTAGGCCCTTTGGCATTGGCAGCTATCTAATTCTACAAGATGGCGGCTATACATAGCTTCTTATGAGACAGCTTAAGAGCGCTTGCACAAGATGGCTGCTGCTCTTATGAGACACCCTAGGGGTGCTTGCGCAAGGTAGCAGTGACAAGACGGTGACTATACACAGCTGCTTATGATACGGCCTAGAGGTGCTCACACAAGATGGTGGCTGCTCTGATGAAGAAAGTTAGCTTTGCATCGTGCAGGTATCTTTACAGCACTAAACCTCATACCTTTGAAATGTGGTGGCAGGTAATTTGAAAAATTCGAGGTGCTTTTTCACAAGCTGTTAAGGCCTCCTCTTATATCAAGGCATAGCTCTATCGAACAAGTTTAAACCTGCATCGGGATAGCTAGAGTAAGCGCGTGCTGCAGTGATGACGTCATTATGCATGTTTAGACTTGCAAATCACAGAAGAAACGTAACAAGGCTGGAATCGAAAACTGCACTCTATGCTGTTAACTTTATCATGTGATCGAAACATTGATTGAAGTATTTAGAACACGCAATAAGTAGAACCAAACACTGTACTCGATACAACATGTGTTTAGAACATGTCAGGGGATATCTTTGTTCTAAGAAGATTAGTTTACCGCACATTCCTTGGCTAATGGGCTAAAGGGCTAATGGGCTAAAGGGCTAAAGGTGCAACAACCTCATCGATCGCTATCAGCAAGAACGCTTGTACTTTGTTAAGTGTAGAAAATTAATCTTTATTGGTAAATGGTTTTATGTTCAGAACAAGGAATGGAACCTAGGGGTTACGTCTTACCTAATAAAATCCCCGAGGTGCGATGAGTTACGTTTTTCGAACTAGTGTTTGGAACACTGAACTTTTCAAGATGGCAAGAGTGAGGTTAGCAATGTTCTGTTGTTGGATTTTAAATTCCGCGCTACAACATGCATAAGGTAGCAGCCTTGAGGTTTACTGCCGTAAAGATGGTAAGAGTGAGGTTAGCAATGTTCCGTTGTTGGATTTTAAATTCCGCGCTGTAACATGCATAAGGTGGCAGCCTTGAGGTTTACCGCCGTAAAGATGGCAGCAGTGAGGTTAGCGACGCTCTATTGTCCTTCAAAGTGAGGTTAGGGTTCGTCAAGAAGACAGCTGTCAAAAAAGCACGTGGCTATGTTTACCAAACAAGAGCACATGGCTGTGACGTCACGGTCACGTGGTATGCTGCGTCAGCATGAAACGATCAATGTCTACACCTACGTATTTAACACTCTGCTATATTCACAAGATTTTTATACATCACTATTCTTTATGCTTTAAGTTCATTCACATAGGCTATGCTAAGATAGCAGCACAAACACATGCGAACTTTGTACATTCTAATGGCATAAGTTTAGTACTGTGTGCGTCATGGATACATGATGTGTGCACGCATTTAATCTTGACTATACGTAATGCTGCTGCTTTGTTTACAAGATTTTTATACATTGCTATTCTTTATGCTTTAAGTTCATGCACGCATAAGCGATACTCGTACGCTCTAGCAGGAGAAGTTTTGTACGATATTCGATACATACATTATCGATAGGTGATGTGTATACGCTTTAGAACATAGCTCATCTTTATGCTTTAAGTTCATGCACATGGGTTAGGGATACACAAAAGCGATTGCTACATGCTCTAGCGGAAGAAGTCTAGTACGATAGTCGATGCATGTAAAATCAATAGGTTATGCTAAGATAACAGCACACTTACATGATTTTAGCACAATCTAGTGGGAAAAGTTTAGTACGAGAGTCGATGCATGCAAAATCGATAAGTAATGAGTACACGCTTTAAAACATGGTTATTCTTCGTACTTTAAGTTCATGCGTATAGGTTAGGCTAAGATAGCAGCACAGTCTAGCGTAAGAAGTTTAGTACGAGAGTCGATGCATGCAAAATCGATAGGTGATGTGTACACACTTTGAAACATGGCTATTCTTTGTACTTTCAGTTCATGCATCTTAGTTATGCTAAGATAGCAGCACAATCTAGCGGAAGAAGTTTAGTACGATATTTGTTGCATGCAAATCGATAGGTGATGTGTACACACTTTGAAACATGGCTATTCTTTTTACTTTAAGGTCATGCGTATAGGTTATGCTAGGATAGCAGCACAATCTAGCGGGAGGAGACTAGTACCAGAGTCAATGCATGCAAAATCCATAGGTAATGTGTACATGCTTTGAAACATGGCTATTCTTTGTACTTTTAAGTTCATGTGTATAAGTTATGCTAAGATGCCAGCACAATCTAGCGGAAGAAGTTTAGTACGATATTTGTTGCATGCAAAGTCGATAGGTAATGTGTACACGCTTTGAAACATGGCTATTCTTTGTACCTTAAGGTCATGTGTATAGGTTATGCTAAGATAGCAGCACAATCTAGCGGAAGAAGTTTAGTACGAGAGTCGATGCTTGCAAAATCGATAGGTAATGTGTACATGCTTTGAGACATAGCTATTCTTTGTACTTTAAGTTCATGCGTCTTAGTTATGCTAAGATAACAGCACACTCTACCTGCAGAAGTTTAGTACGAGAGTCGATACATGCAAATTCGATAGTTGATGTGTACACGCTTTGAAACATGGCTATTCTTTGTACCTTAAGGTCATGTGTATAAGTTATGCTAAGATAGCAGCACAACCTAGCGGAAGAAGTTTAGTACAATATTTGTTGCATGCAAAATCGATAGGTGATGTGTACACACTTTGAAACATGGCTATTCTTTTTACTTTAAGGTCATGCGTATTGGTTATGCTAAGATAGCAGCACAATCTAGCGGAAGGAGTTTAGTACGAGAGTCAATACATGCAAATTCGATAGTTGATGCGTACACGCTTTGAAACATGGTTATTCTTTGTACTTTTAAGTTCATGTGTATAAGTTATGCTAAGATACCAGCACAATCTAGCGGACGAAGTTCAGTACGAGATTCGATGCATGCAAAATCGATAGGTGATGTGTACACACCTTTTTACTTTAAGGTCATGCGTATAGGTTATGTTAAGATAGCAGCACAATCTAGCGGAAGGAGTTTAGTACGATATTTGATGCATGCAAAATCAATAAGTAATGTGTACACGCTTTGAAACATGGCTATTCTTTCTACTTTTAAGTTCATGTGTATAAGTTATGCTAAGATAGCAGTACAATCTAGAGGAAGAAGTTTAGTACGATATTTGTTGCATGCAAAATCAATAAGTAATGTACACGCTTTGAGACATAGCTATTCTTTGTACTTTAAGTTCATGCGTATAAGTCATGCTAAGATAGCAGCACAATCTAGCGGAAGAAGTTTAGTTCGATGGTCGATGTATGTAAAATCGATAGGTGATGTGTACACGCTTTGAAACATAGCAATTCATACTGCTGCTCTGTTCCCAAGACTTAAGAATAGCTAATCCTAATGCTGCTCTTAGCGACGTCGAGCTAAGGATTGATTACGTGACTGTGACGTCACGACCACGTGCTCTTGTTTGGTAAACATAGCCACGTGCTTTTTTGACAGCTGTCTTCTTGACGAACCCTAACCTCACTTTGAAGGACAATAGAGCGTCGCTAACCTCACTGCTGCCATCTTTACGGCGGTAAACCTCAAGGCTGCCACCTTATGCATGTTACAGCGCGGAATTTAAAATCCAACAACGGAACATTGCTAACCTCACTCTTACCATCTTTACGGCAGTAAACCTCAAGGCTGCTACCTTATGCATGTTGTAGCGCGGAATTTAAAATCCAACAACAGAACATTGCTAACCTCACTCTTGCCATCTTGAAAAGTTCAGTGTTCCAAACACTAGTTCGAAAAACGTAACTCATCGCACCTCGGGGATTTTATTAGGTAAGACGTAACCCCTAGGTTCCATTCCTTGTTCTGAACATAAAACCATTTACCAATAAAGATTAATTTTCTACACTTAACAAAGTACAAGCGTTCTTGCTGATAGCGATCGATGAGGTTGTTGCACCTTTAGCCCTTTAGCCCATTAGCCCTTTAGCCCATTAGCCAAGGAATGTGCGGTAAACTAATCTTCTTAGAACAAAGATATCCCCTGACATGTTCTAAACACATGTTGTATCGAGTACAGTGTTTGGTTCTACTTATTGCGTGTTCTAAATACTTCAATCAATGTTTCGATCACATGATAAAGTTAACAGCATAGAGTGCAGTTTTCGATTCCAGCCTTGTTACGTTTCTTCTGTGATTTGCAAGTCTAAACATGCATAATGACGTCATCACTGCAGCACGCGCTTACTCTAGCTATCCCGATGCAGGTTTAAACTTGTTCGATAGAGCTATGCCTTGATATAAGAGGAGGCCTTAACAGCTTGTGAAAAAGCACCTCGAATTTTTCAAATTACCTGCCACCACATTTCAAAGGTATGAGGTTTAGTGCTGTAAAGATACCTGCACGATGCAAAGCTAACTTTCTTCATCAGAGCAGCCACCATCTTGTGTGAGCACCTCTAGGCCGTATCATAAGCAGCTGTGTATAGTCACCGTCTTGTCACTGCTACCTTGCGCAAGCACCCCTAGGGTGTCTCATAAGAGCAGCAGCCATCTTGTGCAAGCGCTCTTAAGCTGTCTCATAAGAAGCTATGTATAGCCGCCATCTTGTAGAATTAGATAGCTGCCAATGCCAAAGGGCCTAAGTAGGGATCGAACCGTCGATCTCATCATTAGACTATGTTTTTCTTATGCTATCATTTTCCTGATACTGAAAACCTAGGTATCAGGTGGAAAAATTTTATCCGTTTTCGAGATATTTAACATTTTGCATTTAAGCCCTAAATTTAATGAATCGAACCTGCACGGCACGTTATACTCTCTACCATAGCTAGACCTGATCATGTTACGAAGACTTGCTTCAATACAAGCTAAAACAGAGTGAATGCCAAAGGGCCTAAGTAGGAACCGAACCGTTGATCTCATCATTAGACTTATGCTATCATGTTCCTCGTACTGCGAACCGAGGTATTGGTCAGAAAACTTTTGTCCGTTTTGCTCTACGATGCACCGTTTTCGAGATATTTAACATTTTGCATTTAAGCCCCAAATTTAATGAATCGAACTAGCACGACACGTTAGCCTCTAAGCTAAGAGCAGCAGCCATCTTGCGCAAGCACCTTTAAGGTATCTCATAAAGAGTCGTGTATAGCCGCCATCTTGTGTCCACCATCTTGCGCAAGCATCCTTAGGGCGTCTCTAACCATCTTGTGCAAGGACCCTTAAGCCGCCTCATAAGAGCAACCGCCATCTTGCACAAGCATCCCTAGGGTGCCTCATAAGGAGCCTTGTATAACCACCATCTTGCGCAAGCATCCTTAGGGCGTCTCGTAAGAACCTATGTATAGCGGCCATCTTGCATAAGCACCTTTAAGGAGTCATGTATAGCCACCATCTTGTGCAATTAGCGTCGAGAGATGGCTGCTGTAGAATTTTTCTTTTTAAATTATCCGCCACCATATAGAGTGTAGCACTGAGGTTTGCGATGTAAGATGGCGGGTGACAGCTGTCAAAAAGCACGCGAGTTTGTTTCCAAACAAGAGCACGTGGGAATTTTCAATTTGCCGCCGCCACATTTCGAAGGTATCTAGCTAAAGATGGCAGCACGGTGCTCTCTTGAATAAAGATGGCGGATGACAGCTAACAGAACTTTTCAAATAACCCGCTACTACAGAGGGCAGCACCGTGCTCTGTGGATTAAAGATGGCGGATGACAGCTGACGAAATTGCCCGCATGATAGCAGCACAGTGCTCTATTGATTAAAGATGGTGGATGACAGCTGTCAAAAAGCACGTGGCTTTGTTTACAAACAAGAGCACGTGGAATTTGGCGCCACCCCATTTTAAAGGTATCTAGCTAAAGAGGGCAGCACAGTGCTCTATTGATTAAAGATGGTGGATGACAGCTGTCAAAAAGCACGTGGCTTTGTTTCCAAACAAGAGCACGTGGAATTTGCCGCCAGCACATTTCAAAGGTATCTAGCTAAAGAGGGTAGCACTGTGCTCTGTTGATTAAAGATGGCGGATGACGGCTGTCAAAAAAGCGCGTGGGTTTGTTTCCAAACAAGAGCATGTAGAATTTGCCGCCACCATATAGAGGGCAGCACGGTGCTCTCTTGATTAAAGATGGCTGCTGTCATGTGGGATTGCCTGCCACCACAGGTATCTAGCTAAAGAGGGCAGCACGGTGCTCAAAGATGGCTGCTGTCAAAAAGCATTTTTCAAATTATCCACCACCACATTTCAAACTAAAGAGGGCAGCGCTGTGCTCTATAGATTAAAGATGGCGGACGGTAGCTGTCAAATAAGCATGTAGCATTGTTTCCAAACAAGAGCACGTGGAATTTTTCAAATTGCCGCTACCACATAGAGTGCAGCACGGTGCTCAAAGATGGCTGCTATCAAAAAAGCATTTTTCAAATTATCCGCCACCACATTTCAAAGATATAGAGGGCAGCATGGTGTTCTGTTGATTAAAGATGGCGGATGACAGCTGTCAGAAAAGCACGTGGGTTTGTTTACCGATTCAAATCTCGCGCTAGTGAGATTAAGTTGGTAGCACTAAGGTTTAGGCCCGCCAAGATGGCAGCACTGCGGATGACAGGTGACGAATTTACAGCTACTGCGAAAAAGAGGGCAGCACGGTGCTCTGTACTTTAAAGATGGCGGATGACAGCTGTCAAAAAAGCACGTGGCTTTGTTTATCTCACGCTAGTGAGGTTAAGTTGGTAGCACTAAGGTTTAGGCTCGTCAAGATGGCAGCACTGCCGATGACAGGTGACGAAAGAGGGCAGCACAGTGCTCTGTGGTTTAAAGATGGCGGATGACAGCTGTCAAAAAAGCACGTGGCTGTCAAAAAGCACGTGGCTTTGTTTACCTCGCGCTAGTTAGGTTAAGTTGGTACTACTGAGGTTTAGGCCCATCAAGATGGCAGTACTGAGGTTAGTGATGCGTTGTCGTCGATGACAGCTGTCAAAAAGCACGTGGCTTTGTTTACAAATCTGTCAAAAAGCACGTGGCTGTCAAAAAGCACGTGGCTTTGTTTACCTCGCGCTAGTTAGGTTAAGTTGGCACTACTGAGGTTTAGGCCCGTCAAGATGGTAGTACTGAGGTTAGCGATGCGTTGTTGTCGATGACAGCTGTCAAAAAGCACGTGGCTTTGTTTACAAATCTGTCAAAAGCACGTGGCTGTCAAAAAGCACGTGGCTTTGTTTACCTCATGCTAGTGAGGTTAAGTTGGCACTACTGAAGTTTAGGCCCGTCAAGATGGCAGTACTGAGGTTAGCGATGCGTTGTTGTCCGTCAAAAAGCACGTGGCTGTCAAAAAACACGTGGGTTTGTTTACCTCAAACTAGTTAGGTTAAGTTGGCACTAGTGAGGTTTAGGCCCGTCAAGATGGCAGCAGTGAGGTTAGCGATGCGTTGTTGTCGATGACAGCTGTCAAAAAGCACGTGGCTTTGTTTACAAATTCAAATCTCGCGCCAAAATTCAAATTTCCCGCGGGCGGCGGCGGAGGCGGCGGCGGAGGAGGAGGCGGAGGATGCGGCGGAGGCGCCAGAACTGTCCAATTATACTACTTAAGATGTCTCATGGGATGTGCTAGTTTACGTACAACGTCCTCGACTAACAGCGTTAGTCTGTACCTCATAACGACACACGGATGTACCACTATTCACTTTGTTTTGAGGGGTCACTTGCCAGCTTAATGCATGGCTATGCCTACAGATGGAGTAGAACATCGATTGGAACCATTGGAACCCCATTTACAAAATTAACGTTCACATACCACACGTTACAAAACATGTTCCCCTAATCTTTTTGAACTTTTACTTTGCGTAATTGTGAACAGTGAACACATTTACTAATATAATTTACACTAAAAATGGTTAAAATTATTTTATTACCATAAAATAAAATGACAGTGGACTTACGTTCATATGGCTCTAAATTTCATGAAATGTGATTTACGTTGGTTTGGCTCTCAGGTGCAGAAATTTCCTATGACTGGAGAAAATAAAGGGGGAAAGGGGCTAGCTCAATGTACAGTAGTATGATCAGAAACTAGACCGTGTAGAGGGAGGGGCGAATGTTGTCCTCCACTCATCTTTTGTGAGGAGTGGGGGTAGTAAGTAACTTTTCTTGCTTGTTGTTTAAAGGGTTTTAATATCTAGGTCATCGGCTCTTAGGTACCTACTGTAAGTTGTCAATCATGTTGCCAGAAGCATGCGAGAGGGGAAAGGAGGCTGACATTAGGGACATTTCATTAACCAATTAAATCGCCATTTCTATATGGGCCACATGTTTAGCTTGCAAATTTGCATGCTATATTGAAAATTAGGATTGCAAAACGCAAAGATCGAAGTAATTTGTTATGAATGTAACAATAAAGCACTAAATTGCTACCCCATGTACTGCACTCGAGGCAGTTTTTAATTTTTTGTTGTTTTTTTTACAGCAATACTATAAACGTAGAGAATGAAATTATCTCTAAAAATTCGTGAAAACCAAAGCCTGTATCAATGGGTTAGGAGATAAAGAAGTGTCAATAGAATAACGTAAAAATGGAAAAATTTCCAACTTGTTCCTAGAAACGGATTTCTAGATAAGACTAACAAGTTATTCATAAACTGTATCAATGAATTTTAAATTATTTTTAGGACAAAGATCTGAAAGAATATACTTTAAAGCTTCTATTTCTAGGAAACTAAATCTCCATCAGTCTCTATGATATACGAGCGAGATTGTAAAAAATTCGTTTCAGTCTGCTTGAGAGAGTATCAAGTGAAAATTAATATTTCACGGAAATGAAGGATTTAAACATAACAGAACCATTTCTTCAAGATCAGAGCAGTGAGCTCTAGCATGCCTAACAAGAAACACCAGAAAAGGAAAGGGTAACTTCCTATTATCCCCATGTCTGGACGGCACTAGGAGAGGTTTGATTCTCTTTAAAATGCGTACGTACTGCTACCGGACATTGAAGAATGAAGCAGTTAACCTTGGAGACACTGTCTCTCTGACGTACCCAGACATACCATATGGCTTCTCACCTTCTTGGTGGATGACAAGAGGGAGAAGACTTCACTCGCACCTGTTGGCCAAGGTCCGCCTTGATAGTTTTGTTAACATTTGTGTAAATTTTCAGCAAGAATTACAACCAATGAACTCCTGTATTGCTTTAATGTAACGGTCTTCAACAGGCTGAGCTTTAATTCAAGCTAAGAACTGAAACAGAAAAGAAAATTGATATACGACTATGCCGTGTCCGTCTGTCACTTGACGAGGTTCGATTCTCTTTAAAATCTCTACCACAATGTTTTTCAGGCTCGGCATTGAGGTCATCAGCCTTACACCACAATCTCACAGCAATTCTCCCACTGCTTTCTGTACTTCTCAAAGAATGAGATTACTTATTATGAAAATTAGTATGTGCATGCTATACTGAAAATTAGGATTGCAAAAAGCAAAGATCGAAGTAATTTGTTATGAATGTAACAAAGCACTAAATTGCTACCCCATGTACTATTATGTATTATTATTATTATTATTATTATTATTATTATTATTATTATTATTATTATTATACGTCCCCTTAACTACTTCTTGACTGCTTAAGTATTTTGTCCTGCAGGAGTTCTTTTACACTCCAGTAAATCTACCGACACGAGGCTGGCGCATTTGAGCATCTTCAAATACCAGCAGACTAAGCAATGTTCGGGCTACCAAGTTCTGGTCAGAAGGCCTGCGCTTCAATCGTATGAGATACTCAGCCCGACCATCGAAAAAGTTTATAAATACGCGTCACATACGTACAAATTATTATCGATTCAATTTAATAACGGTACAGATCGTGAAAATTCGAATTTGTTGTAGTTGCGTTGCCTTGACTTCGAATTACAGAAGTTTTGATTGCCAAAATTCGAATTATGAAAGTAACATTTCTGTTTGACGCCCTCCAAAAAATTCTGTATTTTATTCTAATTATAGAGGCCTTTCCGCAACGCGAAAAGGAACAAACTATAAATTCAAACTCCAGCGGATATCTATTCACTGAATTTTTACTGTGATAGCTACCTCGTAGGCCTGTGACTTACGTTCAGAATAATGTAAAGTCATGTAAATCTGCTTGTTTCGAACTTACGGTTTCCATCTTCGACTCAGATAGGTACTGTATCATGGGGAGAAAGGGATGCGAGTTTTAAACTACTGTAATTCCTACTGCGGGCGTAGGCTTTACACTGAATTCCTTTTGGAGGCTACGAGTTATTTATGGATAGAGGGCGGTAAAGGATGCAAATTACTTACAATGTGGTTTCAAAACTACAGCACAAGCCTATCAAACGATAACAATTACCGGAAACATTAAAACAAGTATTAAATATGGTCGTTACTCTCGTGCCATACCTAAGAAAAATACTCTGAACTTACTTTTTACAATTATTTACGTCGCACCGACACAGTTAGGTCTTATGGCGACGATGGGATAGGAAAGGCCTAGGATGGGCGGCTGTGGCCTTAAGGTACAGTCCCAGCATTTGCCTGGCGTGAAAATGGGGAAACCGCGGAAAACCATCTTCAGACTGCTGACAGTGGGGTTCGAACCCACTACATCTCGCATGCAAGTTCACAGCCACGTGCCCCTAACCGCTTGGCCAACTCGCCCGGTCCTGAACTTATTCCTATCACTCAGAGCTCACTATTAAAAACACGATGTAGCAAACACGAATGTATGTGCGGCCAGAAATGAGGCTGTAAAAGTTTAATTTTTCTTTGTGTTCAGTGGTAATGGGGAATATTTTACTATAATTTTTGGCTATCTGTTTTTCTCCGTACCGACTCAGGTTTCATGGCGATGGTGGGATAGGACAGGGAAGGAAGAGTCCGTGGCCTTAAACTACAGCCCCAGCATTTGCCTGGTGTGAAAAGTGGAAACCATGGAAAACCATCTTCAGGTCTGCCGACAGTGAGGTTCGAACTCACAACTACGTGACCCAAACCGTGTAGACAACTCGCTTGGTAATATGGTATTAAAAAGAGACTACAGAAATTATGACAATATTTCAATACTGGCAACGTAACTCAGCTCAGAAGGTACTCGCGTATCAGTATCTTTACCGAAAATAGCAACAGCATTGCTCTAATGATTAGGAGGTTGCCTTTTGTGCCAAGGGATCTGGGGTGGAATCCTGGAGGAGTCACTTATGCTATTTACAATCACGTCATTTGTATGGAGTTGAAATGGAGAGATCATGGAAAACCCATTCTTGGCCGGCCGAGACGGAATATTAGCCCGATAATAATAATAATAATAATAATAATAATAATAATAATAATAATAATAATAATAATAATAATAATAATAAACCGTACATAAAGTTGTAACGTAAAATTTCAATTTATCTCCAAGTTATCGATTGCTGGAAAATACTGTCAGAGGAATGACGTTTAATTCACCTCCGAACAGTCAGAGTTTGTTCGTAATATAAATAACATGCTAAAAGACAACCGAGCCAGCTGGAACCAGCGGCAGTGTCCTGGTCACCATCTTCACCCATCTGCCACCTGTCCCTTCCCTTCAGAGAAGTGGGATTAAGGAGCCAGCTACGTCTGCAGCCAATTGCCTGCCACCTGCCCATGTTTTTCAGAAATTGTAGAACTGGACCATCTGGAACTCCTATTATAAGACAGGCGCACACCTGCCGTCAATGGACGGGCCACACGGAACGGACGTTTATTTTGTATACATCGTTTCAAATGGTCCTGCCGTCACTAGTCCGTAACGTACCAAAGTTTGGTAATACCGACGGGCATTCAATCCGATTAGGCCGTATGGAGCGGATGATGTCCTCGAGATTTCCCGACAAGTGTCACGCCGTTAGCAGTAGTTCGTTTTCATTCACCGTGCTTTTAACTCGTGAAGTTTCCAAGTCTTTCTTCAAGGATTCAGCGCAACTGATGGCCACTGCGCAAGAATATGAAGAAGTATACAACCTGAGACATCCTGGCTATTCACAACTAATGGATACCATTTGGAAAGAGATTGGATGGACATTTCCTCGTTAAGTACTGTTTTAATTTTCAACTTATTTTCATTGCTGCTATGTCCAATTTAAATATTTTTAAACTTATTTTCACTAAGAGTAAAAATATCATCGAGCGGAGTGGCCGTGCGTGTTGACGCGCTACGGCTATGGAGACAAACTGTACAGTCGGGAGACACGTGGGCTCGAAACCCACTGTCGGCTGTCCTAAGAATTGTCTGTCGTTTTATTCATTCATTTATTTATTTATTTATTTATTTATTTATTTATTTGTTCACGAAGCACAAGATACAGCTACACCGAGCAAATTTCACTTGCACTGTCAACAGACTAACAAATTTAAACTTTCATAATAAAATATAAAAAACATAAAATATAACAAGATCAGGTACACAGCCTACTGATAACTGTCCAAACTGAAAACCATGAGAATGTCCATGTTCATAGCCAAGTCGTCGTGGGTCAAGATGGCGGTATAATCCGTTCACATCAACTTATCTTTAAGAGACTATTCCATTTCCATTTTCACTTCCAGGCAAATGCAGAGACGGTTTCTATTCGTAGGCCAAAGCCGGTTCCTTCCACCTCCTTACCCAATTATATTCATTTCCTTAGCTCCTCTAATAACGTTGCCGACAGGAAGAGCATCCGGACGTAAAAATATACCATAATTTCATTCCCGACCACGTATCAGGACTAATGGGCAGATATACATAAATAGGTAACATGTCTGAAATGTTTTCCCCAGATGAGTGGGACAGACTTCGGCAGCCGGCACAATTCCTATCCTCGACGCTAGATGGGGGCTTCATTCCATTCCTGACCCGGTCGAATTACTGGAAATAGGCTGTGGATTTTCATTTTCATGTATGAAATGTGTTTTAACATTGTATACGTTACACTTCTGGTCTTTGTTAAGGTTCTTTTGCTTTGCTAGTGGTTTTTTTTTTTTTTGCTATGTGTTTTACGTCGCACCGACACAGATAGGTCTTATGGCGAAGATGGAATAGGAAAGGCCTAGGAGTTGGAAGGAAGCGGCCGTGGCCTTAATTAAGGTACAGTCCCAGCATTTACCTGGTGTGAAAATGGGAAACCACGGAAAACATCTTCAGGGCTGCCTACAGTGGGATTCGAACCCACTATCTCCCGGATGTAAGCTCACAGCCACGCGCCTCTAACCGCACGACCAACTCGCCCGGTTTGTTAAGGTTCAATTGCATGGCAGTACTTAGTATTTTGCTTCGCTAAGTATGGTCTCAGGGTGTTTAGGAGTACTGAAAACTTAGCGTTCATACGAAAGTATTTGGAAAAACTTCACGCAATCATCAACCAAATCAGCGAACGACGTGTGACACTCCGTAATCCACTCGTTTCTTATTCATTTTGTGAATCCAAATTGTCCGTTTTTGTGTCCGTTTCTGCTCCTCTTCTTCCACACACAAGCAACTGGTTACTACAATTTCTTCCTCACTATCCGTAACTGTTTTCGATAATCAGTAAAAGAATTTCAAGGAATAGTCAAGAAGATGAACTTCACTGTACGATGTTACGCAATTAACTAGGCACTTTTTGAAGGAGAGACCCCCTGTCGGAAATGCGGATGCTCCGAATCAGGTGTCGGCCCGGTTTCACAGTTTGAGTTTAAGCCGAAGCTTGAGTAAGCCACGAACGCCGCTTAAACAAGGCTTACGCTTTGGCTTAAACAATACGAGTTTCACAGTAGGGGGACCATGTGCAGCTTTACTAAGCTGAACATCTCCGAAGTTGGTAATGCTTGCGCATGCGCAATGATTCAATTCTCATCTTTGTTTACATCCGTAGCCTATGATTGATTGACTTGTAGGTTATACATCGTTTATCAGCCAAGATAATTGAGAAAAATGAACGGAAATTGTGATACCAATAATAGTAACAAAAATAAAGTTAAAAAAAAGGTCACTCGCCCGTCCTGCTGACACGTATTACCACTACAGTCTAAAATGGCCATAACTTCTGAACCATTCATGCAAATGTCCTGACAAGGTTATTGTAATCCTTATAAAATACTGGAGGAGGTCAAACAATTTATTTCGATGAAGAATTCGAGGATAATATCGAAATATTTATTTAATGTTAAGGAGTTATATTTTTTTACCGCTGAGTATAGCATAAAATCGCTTCTAGAGGGTAAACGGTTGGAAATAGGTATATACCATCGCAGACTTTTTGGTAGAGGTTTCTATGCTCCAATTCGTACACTTACACTTGGGGTCTATCGTTGATGGTTCACGCAGCGTAAGCCAAGAAAGCAAGTGACCGACCGACATTTTTTTGTCTCTTACTGTATATCGGAACACGGAAACTTATTTCACGAGCCTCGAAATGTATTCAGAAATATAAGTTATTTAATGCTTGTTATTGGTTTTACGTCCCACTAACTATGAATTTGGGCACCTTCACCACAGGACTGAGACAGGATCGAACCTGCCAAGTTCCAAGAAGGCCATCGTTTTACCATCTGAACTGTATCCTTAGCTTAAACCTCAGTTGCATTCAGCTTAAGCCAATCACAGATAAGCTCGGCTTACCACTTGCACTCCCCACTGTGAAACTCGTACAGAGTTTAAGCTCCCGCTTAAGCCCGATCCAAGGCTTAAGCGTATACTGTGAAACCGGGCCGAAGTCGCACAAACAAATCCGATCCGTGCAGTCTCTCCGACGACGGCAGGTGTACGCCTGCCTATAAAAACCAAACCCATGGCACTACAGCCCTTGAAGGGCCTTGGCCTACCAAGCGACCGCTGTTCAGCCCGAAGGCCTGCAGATTACGAGGTGTCGTGTGATCAGCACGACGAATCCTCTCGGCCGTTATTCTTGGCTTTCTAGACCGGGGCCGCTATCTCACCGTCAGATAGCTCCTCAATTCTAATCACGTAGGCTGAGTGGACCTCTAACCAGCCCTCAGGTCCAGGTAAAAGTCCCTGGCCTGGCCGGGAATCTAACCTGGGGCCTCCAGGTAAGAGGCAGGCACGCTACCCCTACACCGCGGGGCCGGCTGCGCCTGCCTATACTCTGCACACTTGTATCCTATGTAGCTCACAATTTAAAAACAAAACTCATCCTTGATTAAGACTTTCGTTATAAGATTACTTTCATCATGATTACTGGATCTCGAATAACATCTCCGTTATAATTGGAAGGTCCAATATAGCCAAATCCTTATATTTTTTAAATATCTGTACAAATGACATATCTGTAAATAGCATCGTTAGCAAGTTCAATGAACTAAGATAAGCGGACTCCGTGGTTTCAACAACATGTGTTATTTCCTTTTACAGGCAGTATTTTCTGAGAACATATACCATTTTCTAGCAGTCTTTCCTGAAATGAAATGTCGTATGGCTTTTAATGCCGGGATATCCCAGAACGAGTTCGGCTCGCCAGGTACAGGTCTTTGTATTTGACGCCCGTAGGCGACCCGCGCGTCGTGATGAGGATGAAATGATGAAGACAACACATACACCCAGCCCCCGTGCCATTGGAATTAACCAATTAAGGTTAAAATCCCCGACCCGGCCGGGAATCGAACCCGGAACCCTCTGAACCGAAGGCCAGTACGCTGACCGTTCAGCCAACGAGTCGGACAGTCTTTCCTGACACTGACTAGGACAGGTTATATGAGACGGTGGGATAGACTAAGTCTTAATTAAAGTACAGCTGTTCATTTCCTTGGTGTGAAAATGGGGAACCCTCAACCTAAAATTGAAAATGAAGTTTGGATCAACGTACTTTCAAAAACAAATATTACAGGAAACCTACTTATTCTTCTAAAACCGGGCGAGTTGGCCGTGCTGTTAGGAGCACGCAGTTGTGAGCTTGCATCCGGTAGATATTGGGTTCGAGCCCCACTGTTGGCAGCCCTGAAGATACTTTCGTGGTTTCCAATTTTCACACCAGGAAAATGCTGGTACTGTACCTTTATTAAGGCCATGGCCGGTTCCTCCCCCTAGGCCTTTCCTATCTCATGGTCGCCGTAAGACCTATCTGTGTCTGTGCGACGTAAAGAAAAACTGCATTCTTCTAAACGGATACAATATCAATGACTACAATAAAATATAAACTTGAAACAACTGATTATAAAATTTAACACGATATACCGATTCCCTGTCCGCCTCTGTGGTGTAGTGGTTAGTGTGATTAGCTGCCACCCCCGGAGGCCCGGGTTCGATTCCCGGCTCTGCCACGAAATTTGAAAGGTGGTACGAGGGCTGGAACGGGGTCCAGTCAGCCTCGGGAGGTCAACTGAGTAGAGGTGGGTTCGATTCCCACCTCAGCCATCCTCGAAGTGGTTTTCCGTGGTTTCCCACTTCTCCTCCAGGCAAATGTCGGGATGGTACCTAGCTTAAGGCCACGGCCACTTCCTTCCCTCTCCCTTGTCTATCCCTTCCAGTCTTCCAATCCCCCCGCAAGGCGCCTGTTCAGCATAGTAGGTGAGGCCGCCTGGGCGAGGCACTGGTCATCCTCCCCAGTTGTATCCCCCGACCCAGAGTCTCAAGCTCCAGGACACTGCCCTCGAGGCGGTAGAGGTGAGATCCCTCGCCGAGTCCGAGGGGAAAAAGCCAACCCTAGAGGGTAAACAGATTAAGAAAGAAAGAAAGAAAGAAAGAAAGAAAGAAAGAAAGAAAGATAGATACCGATTTCCTTGTAATTATTAAATCACAAATTCAAAATCTCAATAAAATTGAAGGGCTTGGGAGTAGATAGTTATATGCCACATCGGACTCAAACTGATGTAAAGCAAAACATTACTTACACTGAAAAGGTAGTTCAGATGTGGCATAGGCCTTTTGTTCAGTGTCAATTTCCTGAAGTAACATGGCATTTGCTTTCATCGAATGGATGAATATCATTCAATATGCCCATTTCCAAAACTCTCTACTCTTACGTGAAAATTGCATAACGCTATATTATTATTTTTTTTTTTTTTTTTGCTAGTGGTTTAACGAGATATTGAAGGTTTTCGGCGACGCAAGAATGGGAAAATTATAGGACTGGGAAGGTAACATCTGCGGCCTTAATTAAGGTACAGTCCCAGCATTTACCTGGTGTACATAACACCAATCAACAAATAAAATACTGAAAAGTAAGAGGTTATTCTAGCCACTGCAATTCCCCAACATCTTCGTTGACACTGCTTTCTTTTCACATTTATCAACTGATCTCAGACTGTCTTAGCAGTGTGATTTATTACCGAAATATAAAGGGAGAAGATCTTGAATATCTTTTAATTTCATAGGATTGAGTGGCAGCTGTTAAGAAATTTCGGCCCCAACGTGCTTTCCACAGGGTCGACCACGTTTGTTTACAGACACTTCTACAAAATCATTATAGGCGTACTTTACATGCATGTATTCTTCTGATTGAATCTAAACCAGTAGACACTTGCGAACCAAAGAGCAACGTCATCATCATTTCTAGTTTGCTTTTTATTTGTATCATCCTTGCTAGTTTGTGCACTGCAGCGAAATCATCTTGCTTCACTGCTATAATATGAAATAGTTTTTCTTATCTTACATTTCAGTATGATCTGACGCCATCCGACGTTTCAACTTTAGCTGTCACGATCAAATGGTACATGTGTGTGATCTGCTACTAGAAATCAGTGCGCAATACTCTCAAAGCGTTTTGATTCAATGAGGTGCATCCACAATGCAGTTATGTTCAAGTTCATAAATAATGTTATTTGCTTTACGTCCCACTACTTTTACGGTTTTCGGAGAAACCGAGGTGCCGGAATTTAGTCCCGCGGGAGTTCTTTTTGGTGCCAGTAAATCTACCGACACGAGGCTGACTTATTTGAGCACCTCCAAATACCACCGGACTGAGCCAGGATCGAACCTGCCAAGTTGCGGTCAGAAGGCCAGAGCCTCAGCCGTCTGAGCCACTCAGCAGGGCAATAGCAAGTTAAGGTGGACGTAGTCCGGAATGAACTTACTTTGTCTGTATAAATGGTGTAAAATATAGGGCTATTCATGTTCAGTAGATCATTTTGATCGATAATTTTCTCTATCTGAAGGTATTGAAAAGAAGTGACGACAACTACGGAAAGTTTTCAATCCGTTGATATGGAAGAGAAATTAAAGTTATTGAATTATGCATGAGTATGACTTATACGTAGGGACCTGCATTTTTAGTTTTATTTCTTGGTGGAAATCGGGGTTATTTTTGAAGAATTTCGCGTTATTTATAACCATGTTATATTTTGGAACTCTAAAGGTACTTTTTCATGTAAATAAATTATTGAAGAACAATATGTAGTTCTATTTAAAGAGACATACACATTTTTATCATTCAATTATCACTGAAGAGGGATAATGTGACAGAAAAAAACTATTTTTTTCGAACTCTCAAAGGAGAACATTTCCTGTTGCAACGCAAGACGCTCTAAACTTCTGTGTAGCAAGAAGAGAAATGTTCAGTCAACATTAGCACATGGTTACCACACTGACTGGAGAGTTCTGCCACTAAATTCAGGATGACTGTCAAGCAAAATAATCAGAACTTTCACAATATTTATTTTTCCATCTCGCAATTTGATTGGTTTGTTCTTGCAGTTCACTGTACCCTTTTGTGATAACTGAATCATTCTCATTTTTAAAGAATGGAATAGGCTTCGCTTTTTCCACTAGTGATGAATCGACATTTCTCTTAAAGATGAATACTGGGCGAAACACTAATGCATAAAAAAATTATAAAGTTGGCATATTCGCCTTATTGTCTCATTTAGTTTTATTTCGCGAAATAAATCTGTCCATTTTTCAAATTGTCAACGTTATGTATAAGTAACTGCTTCCCACGCATTTTAGGAATATTTTTTTAAAGACTTATCGCAAACGCGAAAAACGCAGGTCCCTACTTACAAGTCACGTTTCCCACAGGAGACAGGCATTGAAAGATAGAAAGCATACATGTACCAAACACTTCAGTTACTGCCCACAACCCCAACGGGGAAACAGACACCATAGGAGGAGCAGTGTTTAATAATGGCAGGGCACAATGAATGGTAATCCAGCCATCATTTTATATAATATATGCAAATATAACAACAGTGGACTCAAACCTCAAATTATCCGATTGTTACGAATTATCCCACAAGTGATGAATTGTAGGTACTTCGTGCCATCTCGGGGAACAGTCAGGTAATATTATACTACTTCTCACCAATCAACCTAGTTTAGTACTTTAGAGACTATAGTTTGAAAGAATATTAAAACTATATTAGATTTAAGGTATAACTTTTTAGATATGTATGTAGTGCGTTCTACAGTATTCAGCAGACCCTCTTGTCTCTATAGAGAGGCTCCACTCTACGGTAGACTGGAAAGATTCTTCGTCTAGTGCTCCTGGCTTGGTTGATAGCTATTATGCTTACTCAAAATACGACTGCAACTTGGCAAGGCGGCAAATTTGTGGTCATCGCAGCTGGTACAAGACACGGGGCGATCAGCGGACACGTCAGTGGACCAAATACAGTCATAACTAGTCTCACTAGTCTCGCAATACGGAAAGGACAAAATGGATTTCAGAGGAGAATTTGAGAGTGCTATAAATTCAAAAACAGTAGGGCGAATGTGTGTTGATTGTTCATGGGCTAGTGACGTTAGAACGTAAAGCCAATTGTAAAAAATGTATAAATGGGTTTCGACAATGTACCACCTCTGTTTATTTATTTATTTTTTTTTTTTTACACTTCGACCCCTGCCTAAAAATTACAATCGATATTAAGAAAGGACATTGGAAGGATGTGTGTATGTTGGAGATATGTTTACGAATTTTAGACTTTGTAATGTGCCGGAAAAGAAAATCGAGATTAAAGGTTGCAAGGATTTTTTTTACGTCGCACCGACCAAGATAGGTCTTACTGCGAAAATGGGATAGGAAAGGGCTAGGAGTGGGAAGGAAGTGGCCGTGATCTTAAGGTATAGCTCCAGCATTTGCCGGGCATGAAACCACGGAAAACTATCTTCAGGGCCTCCGACAGTAGGGTTCGAACCCACTATACCCGAATGCAAGCTTGCATGCATGATATGCATATGCCAGTAAAATACTGAAGGCTGTTGGATGTACAGCAGAACCTCGTTCAGTCGGTCCCTTGCAACGCATAATCTGGACCGATTTAGAGAAACAGATAAACAATATGAAGGTTAAGAAGCACTGCATGATAATCTTAGAGAAAGCTAAAATTTACAAATTAATATTTTGGAAAATAAAATTAATAAAAGACGACATGGAGAAAATTTCCTTTATACTGAAGAACACAAGACGTTTTAAACATATTTACACAGTTCAAACAACACATTTAGAGCGAAGTCTACTAAGTTACGAATCTCGCTGTACAGTGAGATTATGTGCACCAATTAAAGTAATTACTCTGCCTGTAATTATTACAGGTTCTTAGCTTATTCTACAGACCCTGATTGATGTATCACTATGCCGCAGTTTATTAATTCGCAAACGCATCTATGTTTAATGATTTGTTAATTTTCTTTGTTGTGTGAGAAATCCGAGGATATTCACTTGATTACACGAAACATGCCACTGCGTTTAATAACCAGGACCCGTATGTTGATACGTATAATAAACACTGCTAATTCATACAGATGTATCAAAACTCAATGGACCGGGCGAGTTGGCCATGCGGTTAGGGGCGCGCAACTGTGGGCTTGCATCCGGGAGATAGTGGGTTCGATCCCCACTGTCGGCAGCCCTGAAGATTGTATTCCGTGGTTTCCCATTTTCACACCAGGAAACTACTGGGGCTGTACCTTAATTAAGGCTACGGCCGACTCCTTCCCACTCCTAGGCCTTTCCTATCCCGTCGTCGCCATAAGACCTATCTGTGTCGGTGCGACGTAAAACAAGTGTAAAACAAACCAAAAAACTCCAACGGTAAAATTTAAGGAATGGTTTCCTCACACAGGAAGGGGAAAATGGGCATGCCAACATGGGTCCGGAAATGCATAAGTGGAGGGTTGTCAGAATCTCTCTGCCAACAAGCTCTCCTCGTTTAAACCACCTGGACTATTACGTCTGTGAACACGTTATGTTTGTCGTGCATTGGACTGCTGTGTATTGTGTACTAGACTCTCCGTGGGCATATTGTGGCAGCCTGTTAGACAGTGCGCACTACACCAGGTATTTTTGATCATGTTCGACACTCAGTGCGAAGATGAGCAAAGGCTTGTATTCAGGCACTTAGAACATTTCGTCTGATACCTGGACAGTATGTTAGAGGTGGCATACCAGGCATATTCAGTGCAACAGTGTTGGGAGTGTCGGATTGCACTAACGTTACTAAAAGGTTAGATAACTCTGTAATTAGGCATATCTGAAGCCATGTTGTCATTAGCGCTGTGCAAAACAGTTTCTTTTACATAACAGTTGCCGTCGAAACAGTTGCGTGCAGATAACAGTCTTATGAAACGGTAGCAAAATAGCTGTTAACACTAGAAGTGTAGGTATAAATGAAGAGGTGGAAAAGAGCTGACGCCATCGGCCACCTAGTGGCATAACTTTACTTGGTTTTAAGTTGACACCATTTTAACCTCCCGCACATTGTCAGCTTATCAGGTAACCTGGAAACGTGATTTATAGGAATTTAAAATAAAAATAGAAACATAATGGCTTTCCTGCATACACATTGTGCAACATTTTAAAGGGCGCCAATGAACTTAGGAACAACAGTTCATGATTAAGTAACTAGCGATAATGAATATGTGAATTTTTAAATTTTTTTTGCTAGTTGCTTAACGTCGCACCGACACAGATAGGTCTTATGGCGACGATGGGACAGGAAACTGCTAGGAGTGGGAAGGAAGCGGCCGTGGCCTTAATTAAGGTACAGCCCCAGCATTTACCTGGTGTGAAAATGGGAAACCACGGAAAACCATTTTCAGGGCTCCCGACAGTGGGGTTCGAACCTACTATCTCCCGAATACTGGATACTGGCCGCACTTAGCGACTGCAGCTATCAAGCTTGGTATGTGAAAATTAACCGAAGGCCATTATATATTATATCATAGGATTTCTTTAGTGGAATGGCAAGATATTTGTAACTCAAATCACATCTTGCAATTTTATTAACATTTACAATACCGGGCGAGTTCACCGTGCGGTTAGAGGCGCGCGGCTGTGAGCTTGCATCCGGGAGATAGTGGGTTCGAGCCCCACTGTCGGCAGCCCTGGAGATTGTATTCCGTGGTTTCCCCACTTTCACAGCAGGCAAATGCTGGGGCTGTACCTTAATTAAGGCCACGACCGTTTCCTTCCAACTCCTAGGCCTTTCCTATCACATCGTCGCCATAAGACCTATCTGTGTCGGTGCGACGTAAAGCCAATAGCAAAGAAAAAAAACATTTACAAGACTAAAGTAAGCAAGGGATAATGGTACTGCATGCAACAATAAAACAACGGTTGTGTCTAGCTAGAGCAGCCACGATCAGATGAGAAGTAGAGAGTATGAAAAAATGCAATGAATTTGAACGACTGTTTGCATACACACGTATTGTGAGTTGTGAAAAGTCAATTGGTTGGTGCCGGTGAAGAACGCAACACTAGAACGGCGCTGCAAGTACAACTTCTCTCTATACGAGGAACTCATTCCTAAAGTTGTGCCAATGAGTTTTGATACACCCCATATATAAATCCCCAAATTTCACAAATTTGTATTTCTCGTCATCCTTTGCTTTTCAGGGCATTTTTCAACTCTGCGTCATTACCGTGTAATTTTCAGAAATATACTTTATAAAAAATGAAATGGCGTATGGCTTTTAGTGCCGGGATGTGTCCAAGGACTTCGGCTCGCCAGGTGCAGGTCTTCTGATTTGACGCTCGTAGGCGACCTGCGCGTCGTGATGAGGATGAAATGATGACGAAGACGACACATACACCCAGTCCCCGTGCCAGGGGAATTAACCAAATTATGGTTAAAATTCCCAACCCTGCCGGGAATCGAACCCGGGACCCCTGTGACCAAAGGCCAGCACGCTAATCATTTAGCCATGGAGCCGGACATCTACTTTATTAATACCTTATGTTTAAGTCATTGTTATATGTTCTGCATTATAATGTAAACATGTTTATGCATTTACGTTGAGTGGTCAACGTACCTGAATATCATCAATGTTTGAATAAGTGTGAATACGCTCAACATTAGAAGATTCATTACTCTGTTTCGATTTTCAATGAACAAGAACGTGCTGGCAGATAATGTTCTTTTGCATTCGAGAACCTCTGCATGATCACCGCCATTTACTGTTATGCGAAATGACTAGAAATGGTGATTTTTCGCAATAGCGATATATTTGGGATATACATATGACGGCTTGTACTTTTATATTTTCAATTTTCACGACCTATAATCCATTTTAACGAGTTTTAAAAATGTGATATAAAGAGCGAAATTTATACTAAAATGCTACAAATATGCGAAACCAAAGACTTTTTCAAATAAGATGTTAATTATGGTTTTCTTTACTCTTCTTCTGGAAACTTAAATCGAGGTGTTTGTGCCCCTTTGAACTGTCTGCAAATAGCGTTGGCTGTTATGCTCAAACACTCACAGTTGCCTAAGCAAGTCTAATGTATTTGGGGTCCCAGCAATACAGGACATGCTGAAATATATTTCAGTAAGTACAATTTAATTGCAAATGATAGGACACGAATTTCAAAACAAACTGTTCAGGTATCTTCTACGATTTTCTTCAACAGTGTCACCAATTCAAGAACATGACTTCAGAATTTTATTTTATTTTTAATATTCTGGTTTTTCAACAATATAATTTAGCTTATTTTTCTGTGTTATGCTTTAGCCTATATCGATATAAAATAAATATACACTTGATGTATCATGCTTAACGTATTTTTATTTTACTATTACCCTTTATCGAAACGCTATGTTTATTTCACTTTAAAATTATCAAAAGACAATAGACCTATTTATCACAATTAACTCTTATTCTACATTTTTATTCAAAAGGCTACGAAACACTAAACTACAAATATTTAAACTCTAAAAAATGCTAAATGTACAAATCAAAAAGCGAAATGTCCTATTTCAAAACGCTAAAAATCACCATTCTTGGGTATAATGTAAATACTGATTTTTAGAATGTGTTAATTATTTTCATTATAAAAAAAGCCTTTGTTGAAAAGCTGCCAGATCGACAACGCTTAGCTAAAACACATCTACGAATATGAAATGTAAACAAACTAATGTTTTAAAATAATTATGAACATTAACAAATGTTCAAATCCACAAATTAACTCAAATCATATAAAACTATTAAAAAATGCTGAACAAAACGAGTAAAGGAAAACAAATAGGTACATATACAAAATCGTGCAATCTATTGCTACCCTGGGCCGCCTTGTAAGGTGGACGGAATCTGCCTTGCATGGAAAACCGAGCCTTAGTGTGATTGTGGATAGCGTTAAGTGAGGTGTATTTCAGGTATATTTGGGACAGCACAAACATCCTGTCCCCCGAGCCATATGAATTAACTATTTAAAATTGAAATCCCCGATCCGTCCAGGAATCGAATCAGAGGCCCTCTGAACCGAAAGCCACTATGCTAACCATTCAGCCAAGAGGACGGACAGCATATAAATGATTGCGCAGTATGTGTACTGACCACCTGAGTGCTGTATAAGCTATATCGCTGAGTCCGACTCGTTGGCTGAACGGTCAGCGTACTGGCCTTCGGTTCAGAGGGTCCCGGGTTCTCGCACGGGGGCTGGGTGTATGTGTTGTCTTCATCACCATTTCATCCCCATCACGACGCGCAGGTCGCCTACGGAATTCAAATAGAAAGCCCTGCACCTGGCGAGCCGAACCCGTCCTGGGATATCCCGGCACTAAAAGCCATACGACATTTCATTTATCTCGCTGAGTACTACGGTATTTATTCTGTGTCTTCTGCAAAGGCGACGTGCTCCGACCATTAATCATAAAACTTCAGTTTCATTTATACGGATTTTTTGTTTATAATATGGTATGGTTGGTTGATATATAGCTTTCTTTTATTCGTGTACTTCCAAAGGTTGTTGAGCATGGGTTTCAAATAACCTACTGTTGGGTGGAACCACTCTTCACAGCTATTATATCAATTCAGATTACATCAATACAGATGCACATTATCTGTGACATGTTCTTGTCCGGTAACACGTTTACCGTACCTACTAACGACGTTATTGTTCTTCCTCTTCAGATATTTTCCATTTAGGAATGTCATAAAACTCTAAAGGCGGTCACACACGCTACGTCTTGCTTGACGATTTGCATGCGCTAAAGTAAGTCGCAACAAGACGGAAAGCGAAGACTGGCATACACAACTGTCTTTCTCCACAACTCTGTTAGAACTGTGAAGGAAGCGACCGTGGCCTTAATGAAGGTACTATTCCAGCATTTGCCTGATGTGAAAATGGGAAATTACGAAAAATTATCTTCAGAGCTGCCGAAAGTGGGGTTCGAACCAACTATCTCCCGAACGCAAGCTCTCAGCTGCGCGTCCCTAATCGCATGGCCAACCAGCTCTGTGTTCGCAAGATTAAGTCGAAACATGTTGGATGATGGTAGTCTATATATGTAGCTCTGACCATTATTTGCGAAAAATAAGAAAATGCACTTTCTGGAGAAAAGGAAGTACGAAGAAATGGCTATAGAAACGAACAAAAAAAATGTCGCACACGGACTTACTGAGTGAACTGGGGGTTAGAACCAGGTGGCTGGTACAATCACTTGCGGATGTATGCAGAAACGTATTTAACTCTTCTTAATCGGACAACTCTTCAGACTTAACACAGTGAAGAGAGAAGAAATTATTCCACAGGAAAGGTTGACCATTACACACTGTTTCTTAGCCACTGGAAGGAAGGATGGATATCTGAAGTTCTTCCTTGCTATTTCTTCTCAGGCCCTAGGACTAACTATTCTATAAACATGCAGAGTAATTTATGAAGAACTGCTTGTCAGGTCATCAGCACGAAACCCCCTGTGGGTGAGCAAGGTAGAATACATCCAAAGTATCCCCTGCCTGTCATAAGAGGCAACTAACAGGGGCCTCAGGGGCTCTCAAACTGAGCGGGTGGGTTGGCGACCATGAGACCGCTAGCTGAGTCTGACATTGATGTCACTTATTTGTGCCAGTCTCCGGGTATGTGAACGATTCGTATCAATGAAATTTCACTGTTAATTTTGGTCCTAAATGGAGGATAATAATTGCTTTCGCACAAATCAACAATAAAATCAGCGGTAAATTAATAAATACCATTATTACTAGAGAAATATAGATACGTAATTACGGCGACTATTTCGCTGTACACACGAATCTCTTCTGTGGCATTCCGCTTCTTCATACCGTCTTTTGTTTCATTCCTGAGGTCCAGGGCTAGCACCGACGAATGGAAGTGCTGTGTCTGAATTCTCAGTATCTTTGTCCATCGTGACTAGCGCGGGCAGTTCAGACGGGAAAATGAAGGTGAAAAGAATATTGTAAATAACACAAAAATCATTTATGTTGAAAGAAAAGTAGTGTGATCCCTGGACAAATAATTATATTAAATAGTGGGTTATGAACATCCCTCCATACAGGGTTGGCGTCAGGAAGGGCATCGGCCGTAAAACAGGGTCAAATCCACAGTTCGCACCCACGACCCCACAGGTGTGGGAAAAAGCGGTAGCAAAAGAAGAGCGGGTTATGAACAAGTCAACAACTCGCCCCACCAAGTAACAAGAAGCAAAGCAAAGAAGATAAGTGAGCAAAGACTTCACACACGAAAGTGTTACATGAACAAATGACATACTGAACCTACTACTGACGTAGTCTAATTCATAGTCCTAATGTAGCAAAGTATGTATGTAAATATTTCTCTAGTAGTAATCGTATTTATTACTTAACCTCTAATTTTACTCTTAATTTGCTTAAAAGCAATTATCTTCCATTTAGGACAAAAATTATAATGAAATTTGATGGATACGATTCATTCACGTACCTACAGTCTCCTCACATTCATCTTTCCTACAGTATCGGCCATAAGTATTTAGACAAACGATTAAATTGCTCTGGTTTCGTTGTTTACTAAATTAATGCCTGCACTTGTACAACACAAATAATTAGACTTTTTCTACACCCAACAAAACCATCAGATCCATACAAACGCAAATGTGTAACAGAAATAATTACACTGTAGTAATATATGGAGACTATAAATATGTTGACACACACAACTAAACTGAAAAACTATTCCAGGGGTTCACATGCACTTCGTATCATCGAGTATTTAGTCAGGTAGCCATTTGCTTGTACAACTGCTGCACATAGAGTTGGCATTGAGTCACATTTCTCAAGACATGAGACAGGAATTTTGGACCATTCTTCAGTTAAAGATTCGCAATGTGCGTCCTTGTTTGTGTAGGTTTTGCGTTTAACACGCCTTTTGAGTTCCTCCCATAGATGTTCAATTGTGTTTAGGTCAGGGCTTTGAGTTGGCCAATCAACAACCCTGACTTTTCTTGCTGAGACATGTTTTGATAAACTTGGAGGTATGTTCAGGGTAATTGTCATGCTGGTATAACCACCCACGTGGTACTTTTTGTTTGTATACGGTACCATATGTAGTACAATTACCCTGGACCCATGATGCCTTCAATTTTTACCAGTGGACCAACTCCAGGTCTAGAAAAGCAGCCCCAAGCCATTACATGACCATGTTTTACTATAGATTTTTGGTATCGTACATCGTTGCGTGCGTTAACTGGACGTCTAACAAAGGAATTTCCATCCGAGTTGAACCTATTGAATTTACTCTCATCGCTCCATAGTACTTTACTTCATCCCTTGTTCGTCCAACCACCATATTTCTTAGCAAATGCAACGCCTTCCTGTTCTTTGCTGAAGTCAAGGGCTTCTTGCCTGGTCGTCGGCCCATTAAACCTTGGTGTTTGAGGTACCGTTAGATGGTAGTTAAGCCAAGTTTGATCTTATAATTGTCTTCTAAATTAGTCCGTACATCTACTGCCATCGTACAAGGATCAAGCAACGCACTGCCTTCGAATGAGTCAACTGTAGGGGCAACAATTCTAGGGCAACCAGATCTAGGCTTATTTAGACGTGTTCCGCGGTTTTTGTAGACTGTTACAAACATTTAAAATTTGTCTAGAAAGACCGAAGTCTTTTGTAACTTGTGCTTGGTTATTGCCTCTCTTCAAAGCTGCAATCACTGCTTGCCTAAGATCTAATGAATACTATTTCCTTTTCCCCATTGCAATATATGTTTGACCGAGCTCAATAGCTGCAGTCGCTTAAGTGCAGCAAGTATCCAGTATTCTGAAGATAGTAGGATCGAACTCCACTGTCGGCAGCCCTGAAAATGGTTTTCCGTGGTTTCCCATTTTCACACCAGGCAAATGAAAATGAAATGTATGGGTTTTAGTGCCGAGATATCCCAGGATGGGTTCGGCTCGCCAGATGCAGGTCTTTCTATTTGACTCCCGTAGGCGATCTGCGCGTCGTGATGAAGATTAAATTATGAAGACACCACATACACCCAGCCCCCGTGCCATTGGAATTAACCAATTAAGGTTGAAATCCCCGACCCGGCCGGGAATCGAACCCGGGACCCTCTGTACCGAAGGCCAGTACCGTTCAGCCAACGAGTCTGACATCAGGCAAATGCTGGGGCTGTACCTTAAGGCCACGGCCGCTTCGTTCCCACTCCTAGCCCTCTCCTGTCCCATCGTCGTCACAAGACCTATCTGTGTCGGTGCGACGTAAAGCAACTAACAAAAAAATATATATGTTTGGGTGAAAGAACTGTAAATAAGACGTAAGTAAATCATTGTTATAAGTGAAATCTCATGTCAAAATACTTAAGGTCTTCACGTAAACGATTGGTCCCATTTTACTGTTAGGTTCGAAACACAAACACTGAACTCTCTACTCAGACAAGCATCATGGGTATCATTTCCGCTATCAATGGTCGAAAATATTATAATAATAATAATAATAATAATAATAATAATAATAATAATAATAATAATAATAATTGTTTTACGTCCCACTAACTACTATTTTATGGTTTTCCGAGACGCCGAGGTGCCGGAATTTAGTCCCGCAGGAGTTCTTTAACGTGCCAGTAAATCTACGAACACGAGGCTGACGTATTTGAGCACCTTCAAATACCACCGGACTGAGCCAGGATCGAACCTGCCAAGTTGGGGTCAGAAGGCCAGCGCCTTAACCGTCTGAGCCACTCAGCCCGGCTGGTCGAAAATATGAATGTCCAAGTACTTATGGTGGGTACTGTAATCTCACTTGGTCAACTGATTCTTCCAACCCCGACGGTATTAAGGTTACGATGCCTAGGGAGTCTCATTTTCAGCCCTTCCCTTTCGTATGTTGATACCTTCAGTTTCGAAGTATCGGGCCTCATTTTCTCTATGATTAGTGATAAGAGAGGATGGTCGCGCATTTGTATGAAAAATGAAGTTAAATTCTACAACCTGTTTCCAGTTTCAACCGGGTCAGGAATGGAATGAATGAAGACCGCATCTAGCAGCGAGGATAGGAATTGTGCCGGCTGCCGAAGCCTGTCGCACTCCTCTGGGGTAATGATGAATGACAGAGAGATGAAATGAAATGATATGATATTGGAAGGTGTTACTGGAATTAAAGATGACAGGGAAAACCGGAGTACACGGAGAAAATACAGTTCCGCCTCCGCTTTGTCCAGCACAAATCTCACACTGAGTGACCGGGATCTGAACCACGGAACCCAGAGGTGAGAGGCCGACGCTCTGCCGCCTGAGCCACGGCGGCTACTCGCGCAGATTAACTTCCTCTAAAATCAATAATCGCCGGCCCCGCCGTGTAGGGGTAGCATGCCTGCCTATTAACTCCGAGACCGAGTTCGATTCCCGGCCATGTCGGGGATCTTAACCTGGTTCTGAGTGCTTGTTCGAGGTCCATTCCGCCTAAGTTATTACAATTGAGGAGCTATCTGACAGATGGCGGCCCCGGTCTAGAAAGCCAAGACTAATGGCCGAGAGGATCCGACGTGCTAACCACAGGACACCTCAATCTGCAGGCCTTCGGAGCTGTTGCGCCATGTTTTTTAAAATCAATAATCACCAACCTACCTCATCCACCCGAAGGCTAGTTGGATCCTCAAACAGCACCACCAAAAGGTTCATCAAAGTACTGCACCATCGGATGGGATGATAAACTGCATCAGCCAAAAGTACCCGATTTCTTCGAGTCTTTCACCTTTTGTTCTTTTCTAAAGCAAGTTCGAAGCGAGTTAATTTTCTTTATCACCGCATCTTTATTCGCCCGCGGATCAACCTCCTTTAACTTCTCTATCAGAAAATCGTAGGCACAATTTTTCTTATCCGATCTGACCTTTAAGTTAGTATTCCAGGAGAGTATTTCGCCTATTGGAGTTCGGATTAAAAATAAAAGAACGCGGTAACACATGCCAATAACTCCAACGAAAACTGTCACCACACACGCTTCAACTTACACTTTCTGGAAATACTCCCAACAGCGCGAGGCTTCTTTCATGCCATGCCGAAGACAACTATTAAATCGTTCAACTTACTAGCGAACATTGCTCAGTTTTGCACTGACGAGAGAGTACATCTAAGTTTGTGCAAGCCAACCGTCACTGAAAAATGAAGCATGTGCGACAGCCCTAAGTCATCCGCTTTATCTAAACGACATTTAACACGCTTAGAAGATGCGAAAAGGGATCTGTGACGTCGTTTCTTCTGAATGGGGAAGAGAATCTGCTTCAAACAATGTCCAACCTTTCATCACTTCACGCAATTTATGTGCTATCTGGAGTAACACGAACAGTTACATTTACAAAACAGGCGTAATACGATAGTCTTCAGCTAGTTCTCTTATTTGTCAAACAGTTCACTGCGCATACTTCAGGTGCAGCTGAGGACTAATTCGACCGCATCTTAACCAAAGTATGAGGAATGTGAAATACTGTAGCGCGCGCGCACACGCACACACACACACACACACACACACACACACACACACACACACACACACACACACACACACACACACCTATTTTAATTATAAATTACGTCTTCGTTTTTTAAGTTCAGCCTCTACGAACGAATTAAGCACATACATTCAAATGAAGAAAAATCTATTGCCGGACTGAATAATTCCGGTAGTAGAGCGCTCATCTCCTGAGCTCAAGTTGGCTGGTTCGATCCCGGTTTAGTCCGGTGGTATTTAAAGGTGCTCAACACGCCAGCCTCGTGTCGGTAATTTACCGGCACGAAAAAAAAACTCCTGCGGGCCAAAATTCCGGGACCTCGGCGCCTCCGAAACTCGTTAAAATAGTTAGCGAGACAAACCAACAACATTATTATTAAACAAGTTCTATTGAGTCGTTCCATTGGTCCGTCACGAAAAGAAATATCCGCAGAACGAGGTTTCAAAAGAAAAGGTCAGATTACAAATTGCTTTACGTCGGACGGACACAGATAGGTGGTATCGCGACGATGGGACAGGAAAGGGCTAGGAGTGGGAAGGAAGCAGCCGTGGCCCTAATTAAGGTACAGCCCCAGCATTTGCCTGATGTGAAAATGGGAAACCACGGGAAACAATCTTCAGGGCTGCCGACACTGGTAGTCGAACCCACTATCTCCCGAATACTGGATACTGGCCGCACTTAAGCGATTGCAGCTATCGAGCTCGGTAAGGTCAGATTACACGGAGTCCATCTTTCTCAAGAGACCAAGAAGAACACTTGCATGTGGTCATTCTGCTGTACATCTCGTACCTTAAATTAGCCACGAGTCATTCGTCAATAGCGATGCTCATAAGCAGGGCTCGGATATGGATGGGTTATTAAATGCTGAAAAATTACCTACAAATAGTCAAAAAATGTAAAATGAGCGAGAAAATTTCCCAAAAGCACGAAGCCCAAAATAGTAAATATGTGTACTGTCAACACTGCCTTCTACTTGTAATGGAGTGAATACAGCATCATCAAATAATAATAATAATAATAATAATAATAAATGGGCCTACAGAAATACCTTGCTTGCACTTGTGGAAATACGTCAGTCTTCGAATACTACTAAGAGGGGGCTGTTAATATTTCAACAGAACCGCGGAGTGTGGCCCATTATTTCACAACGCATGGTGTTTTCTAGCGTTAGACAGAGATAATAATACTTCAGTCCTTTTGTAAAATGGAGTTCTTACGAGAAACAAGCAAAATAACCGATCATCTGTAGGCCTACGTCGTCATTATTAGCAACTTTAGCAATCCCTGCAGTCCACTGATATACTTCATACCACGTGTTCGTAGCGCCCTACATGTTGCTGAATTGTAATAAATCTTTCTGCTAGCCGTTTCACTTCACATCTTTCTCAGAATGGTATCTGACCATCAGTAGAAAAAATAACCTCGTCGAATTTTAAAATAGTTTTCCTTCAATGGACACAGATTATGGCATTCCAACACCTGGAAGTTATGCCTTAAACTACAGTGAATCTCTCACGAACAAATGAAACTCACAAGCCCATGTACGTATGTTAGTACTCCGGCTCTTCGACAACCTGACTGAAATGTGAATTTTGTACCTTCTACCGTTTCATCGCAAGCCCATCCAAATTAGAAGCAATGTCTCTTCGCTTTCCAGGGATGTATATTTCCAAAGAGTACGGAGAAGGGTTGTAGAAGGTAACTTTAAATCACAGTTTTCGAACCGAGTACTAAATCTTTTTGGTGTTTGAGTGTTCTAAATTGTTGAACGCTCCAACGATATTCAGGTATGTAGATTACCCAAGGCAAATCCATAAAATGATATAACACAGAACAAAGAAAAATAGCTTTAAAACGAATCGCTAAAAATGAAAAATGAGACAAAATGAAAAAGTAAAAACTGGCGAAAATGACAAAACTTGCCTAATGAATACGTATTTCTGCAAACAGGGCGGCCATGATCAGGATTTATATATCGTCGTTGCGCATAGAAAACCCGCTATGTGATAATATTCCAGCTTAGAACTCTGAAGAGAAAGCTTTTGTCATGTAAGGTTCAGCACTGCATGAACTATACTGACGAATTTTCCTCCTAAGTGACACATGCGCTGCGGGTCAGTATTCATCCACTCAACATTGCCACAAAGGAATTTCGAGGCGCAACGACGAAATGAATAAGTTGGCAATGTGTACGATGCGCCAGTTAAAAGTGGCATGTAATCAAATCCGGGTGTTGTTCGTAAGTAACTCAGAAATGTCTTTCCGCTGCCATTTCTGTCCCATGGTCCCACAAATTCAGCAGACCCTTTAACAAGAGGGCCATTCCTAATAGGGCCATTCGTCATTCAAAGCTTCACTCATGTTTTTACAAGAGGTATGGTGGACAGTTCCTTTCTGCACTTTCTCCTCCTAATCAATATTTCTCAAACTTATGCTGAGATGTGATAGAATTAATCTATTCAACCGCACCTGAGGTAGGTGCAATGAACTGTTTGAAAATTCGGGGATCTAGCTGAAGACAAGAATTAAATATACTGTAAAGTGTTTGTGTCCTACATTGCAAAAATTCCTAGATGTCCTTGATTTAAGATTTCGATTAGACTTAAGTTAAGACATTTCTCATTCAAATTAACAGATAACACTGTCACAAGTCGCCAGGATTTATGTTATCTATCTCTATGTTTACACTATGAGAAACTTTAGAACAACGAATGATTTTTGTGAAATATTCTCAGGTTCTGTGATATTAAAAGATAAACTGAAGTACGATCCATTAGAATGGGACAAATTAAATTGATATCTGAGAGACCGAGCAAATGGCTGCATACTTTGAGTCACGTAGTTGTCGAATTGCATTCGGGAGATAGTGGATTCGAATCGCATTGACGGCAGACCTGGAAATGTTTTTTCGTGGTTTAGCATTTTCACGCCAAGCAAATTCTGGGGCTGTGCCTTAATTAAGGCCACGGTCACTTCCTTCCTGCTCCTAGTCTTTTCCTATCCCATTGTCGCCATAAGACCTATCTCTGTCGGTGCGACGTAAAGCAAATAGTAAGAAAAAAATAATCATAGAACATATCTTATTTACTAAATTATTACCATCAGTTACGAAATAGTTCACTGGTTTCAACTCCTTGTCAATAAAAAACAAAGAAAGAGACTTCAACAGAATAGATTAGATGAGCCAGTGCTCAAATCTCGTATTTTTCTTCGCTAAAAACTAATAATGGCGTGTGGTCTCTGGAGAGGCCTGGTGCAGGTCTTTCGAATTGACACCTACAGGTGGCCTGCGTGTCTGTGAGGATGGGGCCTTACCTATGACGAATTATTATGCTAATACGGCACCCCCTCCCCTCACCTCTTGGATCAAACGCCAGCATGCTAACAAAGTAGCCACGGAGCCGAACTTTTTCTTCACTGAAGTGCAAGGAAATATAAACACTGTATGACGAATCTGAAAACAAGTGAAGAGGCTATTCGGCTTGTCTGCTTCGCCTTCTTCACGGCACTCTTATAAAGATTGACAGCACACACAGCTGAATGTTAAATCATGTTCCACAATACAAGATAGCAGTTACTAGGGATCAGTACCTACTCATAACCGTATGCACTACAAAGGCGCCAGGGAAATCACAATTGTTTTAGAAACGATACCTGAGCGACAGCCTTAAATGCAGATCACTGACGATGGATTGATCTTAGGAGGTGCTCTCCCTTAAATTCAGCAATAACACTGCGATGAAATCCTGTGACAACCTCATTTCAGGTTCCTAACTCCTAAACTTAACCTTGTTCCAAACAAATGCAATTATATTATATACAAATTAATTACTGAAACTTCAATAACATCACGCATATATAGACAAAATGGACAGTGTATAATGTTCCTAACCTCCACAGTAGAACAGGAACTACAACTCCCAATACAGACCACTACCAGGATCTTTAAATCGCAGCATGGGTCAAGTAAAATACTGAGAGGTTCATTGAACATAATAGATTAAATCAAACTGAGTTTATCATCATTATAAAGGGTATAAAAGGAAGAAATGCCGACGGGAAATCTCTGCTCTTATCTCGGTTGGCGTGGCGCTGATAAGAGCAGGAATGTACCAGGTAAGACTCCATGTGCACACTGGGCAGGCCTTAGCTACATTCTCAGTAGTAGGCAGCACCTGCCTACCTCTCTTTCTTCCTCGGCCGCACACACCTGCACTAAAAGGCACAAATTGAACGAGAGTCTTAACCCTGGTGAAACTTAGTATCCAGGCCTTCGCATGATTCTCAGTTATAAATAATTTGAGAGGTATCCTTTCACTGGCTCATCAGTAGAATCGGTTGGTACAGTACACACACCTTGTATACAGGTGCTCCGTCTCTACAGGCATCAAGCTCTCTCGTTACTTTCGAGTGAATGGGGCGGAATATAGTGGCTTACCTGTTTGTTAGAGCAATCCCATGGGTTGTCGGCACACACCACTTCTCACACCAAAACTCTCAACCCCTTGACCTACTAAACTAAGATAGACGTACAAGAGCACTTCTCCCTCCGCGGGATCTCCAGCCCTACTACAGAACTTTCTCTCCAGGTTCAAGACAGCTCGCTGTGTCGCCGTAGAGCAGCGAGGTGGAGGGGAGGCAGAGGGGCTCTACACCCAGCAACCAATGCGCTCCAAGGTTAAAAACACAATACTCTTCGCCAGCACCTCTAAACAACAAGCTTGATTTTTTTCACCTATCGGTAGCCCTTTGCAAACATTGGGAACACAGTAATGAATTTGAAAACGTGCCCTTCGCGGTTGTTAGATCTCGGCCCTAGCGGAGGCTCTGATATATGATTCATTCATCTACCGGAGGTTTATCTGATCTTGTCTCACTTGATAAGTAAGCAAGATATTCAGCAGATTTCTTATCCACACCATGTGACTGTGTTTGGTGCGGAATAATGATCGATTTTTTTTTGTTTTGATACGCTTTATTAATTCATTACAGTCACTAAGAAATAACACATTACAATGAAAATGAAAATGAAAATCCACGGCCTGGTTCCAGTCATTCGACCGGGTCAGGAATGGAATGAAACAATCCCTATCTAGTGGCGAGGATAGGAATTGTGCCGGCTGCCGAAGCCTGTCGCAATCCTCTGGGGAAATGATATCCGACTCGTCGGCTGAATGATCAGCGTACTGGCCTTCGGTTCAGAGGGTCCCGGGTTCGATTCCCGGCCGGGACGGAGATTTTAACCAATGGCCCGGAGGCTGGGTGTTTGTGCCGTCTCCAACATCCCTGCAACTCACACACCACACATAACACTATCCTCCACCACACTAACACGCAGTTATTTACGCATGGCAGATGCCGCCCAGCCTCATCGGAGCGTCTGCCTTACAAGGGCTGCACTCGGCTAGAAACAGCCACACGAAATTATTATTATGGGGCAATGATTAATTAATGACATATGAAATGAAATGATATTGGATACTGTTGCTGGAATGAATTATGACAGGGAAAACCGGAGTACCCGGAGAAAAACCTGTCCTCCTCCGCTTTTTCCAGCACAAACCTCACATGGAGTGACCGGGATTTGAACCACGGAACCCAGCAGCGGTGAGAGGCCGGCGCGCTGCCGCCTGAGCCACGGAGGCACATTACAATCGACATTGATTTAATAATACCACTACTTTTACGGTTTTTGGAGACGTCAATGTGTCCGAATTTTGTCCCGCCGGAGTTCTTGTACGTGTCAGTAAATCTACCGACACGAGGCTGACATATCTGAGCACGTTCAAATACCACCGGACTGAGCCAGGATCGAATCTGCCACAATATCTGCCATAGAGATGCCCTCCTTGTCTGAATGATCAGCGCAGTGGCCTTCAGTTCATATGACTCCGGGATCGACTTCTGACCGGGACGCGGATTTTATCCGAAATTCGCGTCTCGTTAATTCCTCTAGCTCGGAGGCTGGGAATTTGTAATCGTTTTAATACACACCTTCATTTATATATAACATTTCGCAGTATCAACCATTATAGCGTCAGGAACGGCACTCGGCTGTCAAACTGGTTTAATCCACATTAGTGTCGACCCTATATCACTGGGAAAGAAGTCAGAAAATCATCATCATCATCATCATCACTGATGCCTTTGTCCGGCTCCATGGCTAAGTGGTCAGCGTGTTGGCCTTTGGCACAGGGGTCACGGGTTCGATTCGCAGCAGGGCCGGGAATTACAACTATAATTGGTTAATTCCCCTGGTACGCGGACTGGGTGTATGTGCCGCCTTCATCATCATTTCATCCTCATCACGACGCGCAGGTCGCCTACGGGTGTCAAATCAAAAGACCTGCACCAGGCCTTTACGGAGGCCACATAGCATTCCTTTTCATTCACTGCTGCCTTTACTGGCGAGACACAGTGTTTACAATGCACTTTGGCTTCTATTATGGGATAAAACAAATTTGTTTCCTTCATTGATTTTTGTCAGACTTATCCTTGGCTTCGACAATGTGAAAGTGACTGAGGTATGGGCATTTCTAATCCTCATTATGACGGCATGTAAGCGTCGCTCATGGGGTCTATTGGCGCAAGCATTTTTTTTCTTGCTTTACGTCGCACCGACACAGTTAGGTCTTATGGCGACGATGGGACAGGAAAGGGCTAGGAGTGGGAAGGAAGCGGTCGTGGCCTTAATTAAGGTACAGCCCCAGCATTTGCCTGGTGTGAAAATGGGAAACCACGGAAAACCATTTTCAGGGCTGCCGACAGTGGGGTTCGAACCTACTATCTCCCGAATACTGGATACTGGCCGCACTTAAGCGACTGCAACTATCGAACTCGGTCGCAAGCATTTCAGTGGTCTGAGCAGACTCAAATGCAATAACATCTTCTGACTAATTGAAGATAGCAAAAGGAAACTACTGTACTTCACTCCTCATACCCCTAGTACGCCAACGCTTCTTCAATGAGAAACATATATCACATTGGCCCTGTGAAATGAATACCTGTAACCATCCTGTTCTGTTGTACAGTTGATGGTGGACCTATTGCGGATCCAACCAGAACTTCGGGGTGATGACTCAGCACATACACTATTCATTATGTAACACTGTCTTACATCCAGGTCAGAAAGAAAAATGGGGATGATAACATGAGGAACTGATATAATTACTCGTAGGTTTAAATATAATATCAGCTGTGAGCTCGCATCCGGGAGATAGTGGGTTCGAATTCCACTGTCGGCAGCCCTGAATATGGTTTTCCGTGGTTTCCCATTTTCACACCAGGCAAATGCTGGAACTGTACCTTAAATAAGGTCACGGCCGCTTCCTTCCCATTCCTAGGCCTTTCCCGTCCCATCGTCGCCATAAGACCTATCTGTGTCGGTGCGACGTAAATCAAAATAGCAAAAAAATATATATTTCATGTCGGTAGATTCACTGGCACGTAAAAGAACTCCTGCGGAACAAACTTTAGGCACCTTGACGTCCCCAAAAACCGAAAAGTAGTTACTGGGACATAAAGCAAGTAAGTATTATTCAAATTTAAATATAATATTAAATGTAGCAATAGATAAATTGTTGTACTGTCGTGTCATTATTCATTTTTCCTTAAGTTAATTATTATATTGCGTGTGAATTGAATGAGAACATTCATTCATGAAACTCTCTCCCAAGTTGGTGGTTATCCTTGACTGGGACAGATTATTATTATTATTATTATTATTATTATTATTATTATTATTATTATTATTATTATTATTATTATTATTATTATTATTGTACCGGGCGGTACACCTCTACGACGCAGGTTCAAATCTTGCGCCAATTGAAGCTCCTCTACAGGAGAAACTCTGAACTTTAAAAACGGAATCAACTCAACTGTTTATCAGAAGATGTCTCTGGGTGTTTTTGATTTGCTTTTGTTGATCAAGAAGTGTGGACATTCTCTAACAGATGTCTCTACTAAAAACTATGATAATGCACTCTGGTGCGAAAGAATGAACTTTCTTGGAGAAATTTTGTATCCATAAGTTTTGTCTTTACTAAATTTTGTTCTTTCATTTGAGGGTTGGCAATATTAAGCTTCCTTTCCGCCTGTTTTGAATTTAACCAATCCTAAATTTCTGTAATTAATTTCCCACCAATTAGGTGTTTCTTCATCGATTTGTGTGTAACTTTTTGCTGTTAGCCAATAAACGTTTGTGGGCGGGTCTTAATCATTCATGAAAGGTCTCGAATTTTCCGCGAGGGTATAAAACCTGCTGATTTTCTTGTCTCCGGGCCTTTGAATAGGCTTGAACTTTGAGAGCGGGTTTGCCCTTTCTTAAAAGTGTATTTTCTGTGTGCCTCGAAGAGGCTTTACTGGGTAATTGGGAGCAAGTGCTCCTTGGCATGATTGGGGTTTTCTGCCCCTTTGTTGAACTTTGTACATAGGTAAAGTTGGGCTCATTGCTCAAGGATTGTGAGTCTGGGGCTCGAAGCCCAAATCCAGTAAAAACTGTAATTGTACCTTCTTAATTTGGTGATATGCTACTGGGTGCCTGTTGTACTTGTTATTTCTTGATCTTGAAAAGAAAATATAACCTTTGTTAAATTTTAAATTAACTTTAATTTCGTAGTTGAGACCTATTCCACCCAGCACCTTCTTTCACCTCTGCTGTTCCACAGATACCTCGGAACAATTATTATTATTATTATTATTATTATTATTATTATTATTATTATTATTATTATTATTATTATTATTATTATTTTGCCCGGCTCCATGGCTAAATGGTTAGCGTGCTGGCCTTTTTCAATGGGGTCCCGAGTTTGATTCCCGGCAGGGTCGGGAATTTTAACCATCATTGGTTAATTTCCCTGGCACAGGGGCTGGGTGTATGTGTTGTCTTCATCATCATTTCATCCTCATCACGACGTGCAGGTCGCCTACGGGACTGAAATCAAAAGACCTGCACCTGGCGAACCGAACCCGTGTTGGGATTTCCCAGCACTAAAAGCCATACGCCATTTCCATTTATCATTATTATTATTATTATTATTATTATTCGGCTCCGCGGCTTACTGGTTAGCATGCTGGCCATTGGTCCATGAGGTATGGGTTCGATTTCCGACCGGGGCGGGGATGTTAACCTTCACTGGTTAATTCATCTGCCTCGGGCATTTCATCCTGATTAAGGCCACATCCTCACAGATACGTAGGTCACCCATAGGTGCCAGCTCGAAAGAATATCACCAAGCATCTCCGGAGACCATGCGCTATTATTATTATTATTATTATTATTATTATTATTATTATTATTATTATTATTATTATTATTATTACGGAGATACCCGTGGTAGTTAGAGGTGAAAGAAGGTGCGGGCTGGAGTAGGTCTCGACTACAGAATTAAAGTTAAGTTAAAACTTTAACAAAGGTTATATTTTCTTTTCAAAATCAACAATTAACAGAGTATAACAGGGACCAAGTAGCAGATCAACAAATTACAGTTTGTTACAAGATTTGGGCATCGAGCCCCAAGTCTAATTCCTGAGCTCTCAGCTCACAACCACAATTGCTGAAGGGCAGAAAACCCCTAAGTACGAGGAGCACTTGCTCCTAATTACAATGTTAAGAAAAAGAGCAGATCCGCTCTCAATTTTACAAGCCTATCAAAGGCTACAACAAACTTCATTTCTATCTGCCCTTACGGCACACAAGGAAACAGGGGTAACTAATACCCAATCTACTGGGCCTTCGCAGGAAGGAAAACAAACGGGTTAAGTAAATGGCCCAAAATACAAAATGAATGGAGGCGATAACTTGCACTTTTACACCAAGTTTTGTCTAAAACCTATGTGGCGCTAGGCCGATCCTACAGGGGCTAATCCCAAGCTAGGAAGGTATGAGAAAACTTTACTACATTAAAGAAGAGAAGAACGGTTATGAAAACGTAATCACCTCCTTTTCAAAAATGAAGGGGAGTTCGAGAGGATGAAGCACTCTCTATCCTCGCTTTACAGTAATTTATAGATTTTACATAGACAGAAAAGAATTTACATTTTAAAAAGGTAGGTTACATACTAAAAGTTTCGAACCCTCCCCGAGAGTCAAACTGCTGAGCTAGCAAGAAATGAAGTTAACAGGCCATTACCTTGTAGAAGAACTGCTGCTTGAAGAAAGAGGCGCTTCCCGCCCCCTGCTACATATTCACACACTAAGAGAGATGTTACTGAAGTGGCACCGAGACAAAAAAATCAGCAGTTTATATACCCTCGTGGAACATTCGAGACCTTTCAGGAATGAGTAGACACACCCTTTCGCTTTTATTGGATAACAGCAAAAACTAATACACAAAATGAGGAAGAAGCACCTTATTGGTGGAAAATTAATTACATAAATTCCCGATTGGTTGCTTTCAAAACGGGCGGAAAGAAAGGATTTATATTGCCAACCCACAAACCACAGAACAAAATTTAGTAAAAATAAAACTTAGGAATACACTATTTCTTCAAGAAAGTTCATTCCATTGCACCAGAGTGTGTTACCATAGTTTTGGGTAGAGACATCCGTTAGAGAATGCCCACACTTCTTGATACAAACACAATTCGAAATAGACACAGTTCAGAACACTTCAAAATTACAAAATTTACAGGGGTGACATCTTCCGAGAAACCGTGGAATTAGTTCAGTAGTTAAAGTTCCAAGTTTCTCCAGTAGAGAAGTTTCAATTGGCGCAATGTTTGAATTAGCGGCGTGGAGGTGTACCGCCCGGGACAATTATTATTATTATTATTTGTAGTTTTCATTGCTGTTCCCCGTGGCTGGCTGGCTGGCTGGCTGGCTTGCTTGCTTGCTTGCTTGCTTGCTCTGTTCACATTCCGGGGTTGGTTTTTCCCTCAGCGAGAGATCACTCCTCTACCGCCTCAAGGGCAGTGTCCTGCAGCGTGAGACATTGGATCGGAGGATACAACTGAGGAGAATGACCAGTACCTCGCCCAGGCGGCCTCACCTGCTATGTTGAACGGAGGCTGGTTGGGGGATGGGTAGATTGGAAGAGATAGACAAGGAAGAAGGAAGGAAGCGGCCGTGGCCCTAAGTTAGGTACCATCCCGGCATTTGCCTGGAGGAGAAGTGGGAAACCACGGAAAATCACTTCCAGGATTGCTGAGGTGGGAATTGAACCCACCTCTAGTCATTTGACCTCCCGAGGCTGAGTGGGCCCCGTTCCAGCCGTCGTACCACTTTTCAAATTTCGTGGCAGAGCCGGGAATCGAATCCGGCCCTCCGGGCGTGGCAGCTAATCACACTAACCACTACACCACAGAGGCGGACTCCCCATGTCTTAATAATCTCTTCAGTCCGTAGATTCACAAATGTGCTCCTCCACCTCCTAGCTTTTTGGTCAGTGGGTGTTTATGTTACATGAACTGTGACTGCAGAGACATATTTGTGAACCACTGGGTTCATTAAATCTACATCGGGGTCAGCATACATCAGAGTATGGCCATCCCGGAGTGAAATATTCAGTAATATCAAGATTGGAGGACTGACAAGAGATGTCTTAGTATCAGCTTATTTTGATTGCTTTTAGACTTTTCATATTTTCACATATTCTTTTCTTACAACTTCCTACTTGACGATTAGCCCACCTGATGGCCTTGATCGTTAAAGTCTATACGGTCTGACACCTTGGTTAGCTGGTTCGAGTCCCGTTGGTGGAAAAATTCACCACCAGATTGTTGGCCGGCGGAGTAGGAGAGGTGGTGGTGTACAATTTATAATCACTAACTTGGATGCCAAAAGCCTGCATTTAGTTCCAAACCTCTCCGCAGTGTCCATATGGAGTGAGGGCGTAGACACTGTTGTTGGTGATATGTTCGTCGGATGGCGACGTTAAGCCCTGAGCAGAACCCTTTGTGTTATCTCATTATTATCATCATCCTACATCTAGACGTGCAGGTCACCTATGGGCGAGCCGAACATGTCCTCGGACACTCCCGGTATTAAAAGACATACGATATAAATACTTGATGATTGCATTCATTACTCTCTTTCTAATAACACATCCAAAAATACTCGATAGCTGCAGGCGCTTAATTCTAGTCAGTATTCAGTATTCAAGAGACAGTGGGTTCGAACCCCACTGTCGGCAGCCCTGAAGATGGTTTTCCGTGGTTTCCCATTTTCACACCAGGCAAATGCTGGGGCTGTACCTTAATTAAGGCCACGGACGCTTCCTTTCCACTCCTATCCCTTTCCTATCCCATCATCGCCATAAGACCTATCTGTGTCGGTGCGACGTAAAGCAACTTGTAAGAGAAACACCCACAAATAACGTTATTCAATGTACGTTTAAATATCGAGTTTAATACAATATGAGTAACATCTATCACTAGGGCCCTGTGAAATGAATAACCTTGCTAATACTAAATTTGAGTATCTTAGACCATTGTGCGTAGAGAGAGTAAGTATTTTTTTAAGTAAGAGTATTCAGTTCTTTAATACTCTTCAGTCGTGAAATTGCCAGCGTATCGCCCCCTAATGTGACAGTGGGATTGCCATACATTTCCAAGATGCCCGCGGCTAGTGCGTCGATGAGACACCACTGCAAGCCTCCTTTGTAAGCCAATACAGTGACGGAGCGCTAGGGAGATATGTGCCTCCAATTGTATAAATACCTGCCTTTGGCTTTTATATCAATGTTTCAAAAGAATTCTTGTTTCACTCGTCTGGTATTTGGTCTGAAGAGGATAATAATAATAATAATAATAATAATAATAATAATAATAATAATAATAATAATAATAATAATAATAATAATAATAATAATAATAATAATATATCTTCGTTGCGCTTAGAAAAACCGCTATGTGAGACTATTTCAGCTTAGAATTCCGACCAGAAAGGTTCCGTCATCTAAGGTTAATTGATTGGTGTTTGTTGTTTAAAGGGGCCTAACATCGAGGTCATTGGCCCCTAATGGTACGAAATGAGACGAAATGAAATGACAACTTAAAAGTTCAAAATCCTCCACTGACCAAAATTCAAAGCGTGAGGACAAAGAATGAATGGACGGACGGATATGAATTTAAAACGATCAGTGGATCCGACCCACAGTGCCTCACATGTACAGAAGCTGGCACAAAATAATAGTATTACTGACCAAGGGACTGCTTCTATAGCACGATGCTGAATCGAATATGCTTATAGTCGAAACGGGTCCAAAATCCAGGTCATCGGCCCCTCATAATGGTATTGATCGCTATGAAAGTAGAACCATGCTATGTGTAATGTTGCGGTACTAACCAAAAGTAGCGGAGACTCGCGGTATTCCACACATTATGGTACTATTCACAGGTAGTGTAATGCGCACATGTAAAAGAGACATATGGTGTTTCGCACATAGCGGCGCTATTTACAGGCAACGCAAACCTATGGCGTTCCTTACATAAGTGGACTAACCACAGGGTCTCGTACTATCCCGTGGAATTCCTCACATAGTGGGAACTGAGCATAGGTAAGGCAGAACCATGGTGTCGCTAATCCCATGGTGTCGCTCATATAGGGGTACGAATCACAGGTACTGCAGGACCCACATACCGATTCACACACTGTCGCTACTAATCACAAACCTATTGCGTACCTAACATAGTGGTACTACGCGCAAGTAAATGCGACCCATGGTGTTCCCTGCGTGATGGTACTCATTACAGGCAGTTTCATGGTTCTAATTGGATCCTCCTTTACGACAGGCAGGGGATACCGTGGGCGTATTCTTCGTCTGCGCCCCCCACCCACAGGGGGTTGTGTGTTTGATCCGCGAGAGGTATTTTATTTCCCTAAAGTCCGCCGGCAAGCCTGTTAGGACCCCTTATCCGCCACCTGGGACGCGCCACGTGGGAGTTACACCTCTCCCCCTGCTATGCTAGCGTAGTAGGTTCGTGGCATCTAAGGTTCAGTAGTGCATGAACTGTTTCGAAGAATTTTCGTCTAAGGACATACGTGCTGCAGGTCAGTATTTCTCCCCTCAACATTGCCACATAACGGTATTTCGAAGCGCAACGACGATTTGATCCATGTCCCTTCAATTACCGAAGATTTATAAAAACGCCAGAGTATCGAGAATTTGTCCGGTACGAATTCTTTAATATGCTAGTTGTTGCAGTAAAACACACTCAAACGGCATCGACCTCAGTCGGATTACAACCTGCTATGTTGGGAACAGTAGGGCAACTTCTTTTTTTGCAAGCTGCTTTTCGTCGCACGGCACAGATAGGTCTTATGGCGACGATGGGACAAGAAAGGGCTAGGAGTGGGAAGGAAGCGGCCATGGCCTTAATTATGGTACAGCCCCAGCATTTGCCTGGTGTGAAAATGGGAAACCACGGAAAACCATCTTCAGGGCTGCCAACAGTGGGGTTCGAACCCACTATCTCCCGAATACTGGATACTGACCTCACTTAAGCGACTGTAGGACAACCATTAACGGTCTGTACCACTGAGGACGTCAGCCGCTTCAGTTTGTACGTAATTCCAAATCATGTTGAAAGATATCATTACTTCTTTCTTAATCTGTTTACCCTCCAGGTTTGGTTCTTCCCTCGGACTCAGCGAGAGATTCCAACTCTACCACCTCAAGGGCAGCGTAATAGAGCGTGAGACTTTAGATCAGGGATACAACTGCGGAGGAGGACCAGTGCCTAGCCCAGGCGGCCTCGCCTGCTAGGCTGAACAGGGGCCTTGTTGGGGATGGGAGGATTGGAAAGGATAGACAAGGAAGAGGGAAGGAAGCGGCCGTGGCCTTAAGTTAGGTACCATCCCGGTATTTGCCTGGAGGCGAAGTGGGAAACCACGGAAAACCACTTCAGTTGACCTCTCGATGGTGAATAGACCCCGCTCCTGCCCTGGTACCACTTTTCAAATTTCGTGGCAGAGCCAGGAATCGAATCCGGGCCTCCGTGTGTGACAGCTAATCACACTAACCACTATACCACAGAGGTGGACGATATCATTAATTACGTCATATTATTCTCTGACTAGCTCCATGACTAAATGGCTAGCATCGTGGCCTTTTGTTCCGTGGGTTCCGTGTTCGATTCCCAGTCGAATAGAGGATATTCGCAGCATCTGGTTAATTTTTTTGGCTTGGGAACTAGGCACTTCTGGTTGGTTCATTCCATATCTCTTCATATTCACACAACACACCACACTACCATCCAGCTCCGTGGCTAACTGGTTAGCTTGCTGGCGTTGCGTACAAGTGGTCCCGGGTTCGAGTTCCGGCAGTGTCGGGGATTTTAACCTTCATTGGTTATTTCTTCGCGCTCGGGGACTGGCTGCTTGTGCCATCTTCAACATTATATTTAATTCCACGTAGGGCCCCATCCTCGTAATCACGCAGGTCGCCCATGGGAATCAACTCGAAAGACCTGCACGAAGGCCTCTCCCGAGGCCACACGCCATTAGCTAATAAAACTACCAACCTCCATAGAAACACTCAATAGCAAATACATCCCTTCCCATAGGGTTGGTGCAAGGAAGGGTATCCAGTCGTAAAACCGATTCAGTTCGAAACCGCGATCGCTCGAGGGTGTGAGGAAAAAGCAGCAGCATAAATAAAAGATGGCATTATTCCCTATGAGATTCTACGTTGATTAGAAACAGACAATATATGCACTCAAGTCTGTAACAATAGTCCAACTAGCAGCAGATGCTTCTTTGTCCCCCCAACATTAACTCATTTGTCCTGCGTTACAAAGACCATAAGATATGAATAGACTACGCAATATACACGATCTCTTTTTGTATATAGCATCTTCAGTGAACTGAGAACTTCATCCGTACGGTATATTACAAAATAAGCATAGACAATTCATCTGCATTTGTTGCCGTCGTTAAGATTTACGATGTTCACCCTCGTTCCGAATGCTACCTTCAGCAGACCCATTAACTCTGTTTACGCTGAGTTTGTCGTGCTGTGATTCAATTTTGTTTGCATCATCCGTTCCCATACTATACCTAATGCTTCATTTAAAAGAAGACAGTGTTTACCACAACAAGAAAGAGTGGAGGACTGGACAAGCAAGTATTCATATACAGCAAATTACTTTGTAATTAGACACAAAGAAAAACAACGTGTTTAACGTCTAAATAAAAATTACTCTAATGTTGGCATCTCGTTAACACGGATACGCAGTATTGGGAGGACGCGGGTAGCGCAGAAAACTTATTTTTAATTTTTTTTATAATTTGTTGTACGTCGTACCAACACAGATAGACTTATAGCGACGATGGGATAGGCCTAGGAGTGGGGAGGACGCAGCCGTGACCTTAATTAAGGCACAGCCTGGTGTGAAAATGGGAAGCCACAGTAAATCATCTTCAGGACTGTCAACAGTGGGATTCGAACCCATTATATCCCGGATGCAAGTTCACAGCTGCGCGCCCCTAACCGCACGGCCAATCCGCCCGGTTAGATAAATGATACCTGGAAGACGACGACTTCCACTTCTGGCTCCGTTACGAATTTCATGTTGGTCTGAATGACCCAAGGGGATTCTATCGCCCTCATGCGGTTTCCGAAGACACCGAGGTGCCAGAATATTGTCCCGCAGGAATTCTTTTACTTCGCAGTAAATCTACCGACACGAGACTGGTACAACTGAGCATCTTCGAATAACACAGGACTGGGCTGGGCTCGAACCCACCAACTTGGGGTTAGAAGACCTATGATCTTCCCTCTGAGCCACTCGTCCCGGCTGTGATTCTATAATCAATCAATCAATCAATCAATCAATCAATCAATCAATCAATCAATCAATCAATCAATCAATCAATGATGTGAATTTAGGGCTGTAGCCCAGGCGGCATATTCCCTATCAATTGTTTACCTAGGTTTTTCTTAAATATTTTCAAAGAACTGGAAAATTTATCGAAGATTTCCCTTGATGAATTATTCCAATTCCTTGCTCCTCGTCCTATAAATGATTATTTGCCTCAATTTTTCCCCTTGAATTCCAACTGATTTTTCGTATTATGATCATTCCTACTTTTAAAATCTCCGCTCAAGCATATTCGTCTACTAATGCCATTCAACGTCATCTCTCCATTGACAGCTCAAACATACCATTTAGTTGAGCACCTCCTCCTCTTATTCCCAAGTCTTCCAATCCCAAGCATTTTCGTAACACTACTCCTTTGCCGGAAATCACTCAGAACAATTCGTGCTGCTTTCCTTTGTATCCTTTCCAGTTTTCGTATCAAGTAGTCTTGGTGAGGGTCCGATACACGGGAAACATACTGTAATTGGGTTCTTACCCGAGACTTATACGCCCTATTCTATCCTTACTACAACTCCTAAATACCTCATAACCATGAGAAGCGAACTGTCACCTTTCTGTACAACCTCGTTAATGCGATTACCCCAATGAAGATCATTCCTTATATTAACACGCAGGTACTTACAATGATCCCCATGAGGTAATGTCACCCCATCAACACAGTGATTAAAACTGAGAGGAGATTTTCCCTTGGTGAAAGTTGCAACCAGACTTTTCATCCCGTTCACAATCACACCATTGTCTGCCGTCCATCTCACAACATTGCCTAGGTGTTTTTGTAGTCGCTTACAATCTTGTCACTTATTTACAACTCTATATAGCATAAAGACAACCGCAAATAGCCTTATCTGTGAATCCAGTGCTTAAATTTCGTGTGGCTATTTCTAGCCTAGTGCAGCCCTTGTAAGGCAGACCCTCCGATGAGGGTGGGCGGCATCTGCCATATGGAGGTAACTGCGTGTTATTGTGGTGGAGGATAGTGTTATGTGTGGTGTGTGAGTTGCAGGGATGTTGGGGACAGCACAAACGCCCAGCCCCCGGGCCATTAGAATTAACCAATGAAGGTTAAAATCCCCGACCCGGCCGGGAATCGAACCCGGGACCCTCTGAACCGAAGGCCAGTACGCTGACCAGTCAGCCAACGAGTCGGACAATCCAGTGCTTTACTCACATCACTTATATAGAGTGTCCTTGAAAAAGTTTCCAATATCAACAAGGGAGGGAGCACTCAACAAACGAAGGGGAAAAAAGGTCCTATAGTTATCGAGCGCAAACCCAAAATCTTCAGAGTTATGGGCCACTACCACTGCCATCAATGATCACCATGTCTTTGATCTACATTTCACAACATGTGCTCGATGTGACCTCCATCCATTGAAATGCAGCCTTTCACCCTAGGTCGTATGGAATTATGCGTTTGTTGCCGGATTGCATCACAGGCATTGAACACGCGTTCTGCAGTGTATCCGCAACATTTATGGGGACCGCATATACCACGGCCTTTACATATCCCAAAGCCAAAAAGCTAAAAGGTTAAGGTCAGACGAACGGGCAGGCCACGATATTGGCCCTCCCCGACCTATCCATCGCTCTTGGAAAACTCATGCTAGGTGTCGCCTAACTCTACGATGAAAATGGACCGATGCCCCATCATAATAAAACCATAGCACAACACGTTAGCCGATTTAAGACCAATGTTTAGGTAGGAACGTATTCCGTCTTTCGTTGCAGACGACCCTGCGAAAATTATTGAAACATTGTGATAGTATTTGAGCACCGGACTAAGCCAAGATCGAATCTGCCAAGTTGGTGACAAAAGGCCAGCGCCTCGATCAATCAATCAATCAATCAATCAATCAATCAATCAATCAATCAATCAATCAATCAATCAATCAATCAATCAATCAATCACTATCAGTCACTATCGTTACTGTCAAAAGTTCTCTCAAACTTCGGAGTTTGGAAAAGATGACGGTAAGTTTACGGTTTTCGGAGATGCGGAAGTGCCGGAATTTAGTCCCGCAGGAGATTTTTCACGTGCCAGTAAATCAACCGACACGAGGCTGACGTATTTGAGAACCGGACTGAGCCAAGATCGAATCTGCCAAGTTGGTATCAAGAGGCCAGCGCATCAATCAATCAATCAATCAATCAATCAATCAATCAATCAATCAATCAATCAATCAATCAATCAATCAATCAATCAATCAATCAATCAATCAATCAATCAATCAATCAATCAATCAATCAATCAATCAATCAATCAATCAATCAATCAATCAATCAATATCGTTACTGGGTGGGACGTAAAGCAAATAACATTATTTATTATTTAAATAGTGCACGGTGCTGCCTCCTCTGTAAATATTGGAACCTTTCTCTAGGTCACTCTGTATATACAGGCTGTTAGGTGTATACCTGCAGATATTTCTTCTAGCAATAGAGAACGATGTGACGAACCACTATATATCAAACTTTTAGTAATCCTAGGAAGTTATTTTCGAGAGCAAAGAGATACGATGTTTTTAGAATAGGTAGTGTGCCTTGTTCTTGTAAATAAATAGCTTCCGTTTGATAACAGGCGAGTCACGCGCCACCCCTCCCAAACTGGTTTCTGTTTATGTTAACGAGCAAATGTACTACTGTAACAGCTGAACGCTACCTATGCAATGCACGAGATGTTACGTAACATACTTGTCAAACTGCTTTTAGTTTAAGAGCAACTGAACTACGATAACGGCTCAAGGCGGCTACTACAGTAGTGTATGCCATGTTACGGTACATTCTCACCAGACTGGTTTTGTTGTTGTTAGTGTTTAGTTTCCGTCTTAGGGGCTTCAGACAACCCTGGTCATCGGTTTCGGACCCTGGAGATGTATCGAATTCTGAGCGTTAATACTGGTGCATTTGCTGTTACGTTCTTAAGGGGATTGGGATATCTATGGTCATCAGCCCCGTGGTCTAGTGAGTATGGAAATGACCTGAAAACCTGTATCGGTGCGGGACCTGTACGAGCGTGTGATATAATTATTGGTTGGGATAGGCGCGCCGGGACGTGAAATACGGTAGATCCCCGTTGTGCATTGCGTAAAGGTAGAAGAAAGATGGCAGTTCCTTACGCCAACTAAAGCTGTCATGGGATAGGATGTCCAAATGAGTAGCATCGGAATTGAATTGTCGAAATACATCGAACGTTTAGTTTCAAAGGAATAATGAACATGTTATACAACTAAATAAATTAAACGTACCTACATTTCGTGCCTCCTTCCTGGCTGAGTGGCTCAGACGGTTGAGGTGCCGGCCTTTTGACTCCAAATTCACAGGTTCGAACCTGGATCAGTCCGGTGGTATTTGAAGGTGCTCAAATACTGTACGTCAGTCTCGTGTCGGTAGATTTGCTGGTACATAAAGAGAACTCCTGCGGGACTAAATTTGGGCCCCTCTGCGTCTCAGAAAACCGTAGAAGTAGTTCGTGGAACGTAAAGCACTTAACGTTATTATTATTATTATTATTATTATTATTATTATTATTATCAGGTCATTAAAAGCTGAAATGCATGGAAGAAAATAGTAAAATATGCGTAGTTTAAGAGGAAACAAGATGAAATGTACGTCACGTGAGGCAACATCGCTCGCAGTAGTTAACTACAGATTACTATGCGTAAGACGAGAACCAGGTCAAGCTCGTGGGGATGAGTCAGCTGTAATCTCGTATTATGTATAAACATCAAACATACACATCAACAAATCTAAGAAATATAAACAAGGTTACACGTTAGAGACATGTAGCTCTTAACCTGAACGCCAGACCGACGGTGGCTTTCATGAGTACAGATGAGTTATCAAATTATACACAATTCACAGATGTCGAACGTATCTAAGAAGATTCCGCTGCAACTACATCCTACATTTTACTATGATGGTGCTAATAAGAAATCGCAGCAGATTACGCTACTGCGTGTTATGATGATGTCGGTAGAATACAGTATACTTGTTAGGACATAAGGCTGCAGTAGAAGAAGAGGAAGGCTAAGGTAAAGAGAGCCACATAATCAAGCAGGACAGAGTCGAACAAGGCGCACATTAGTGACACAGACATAAGAGCGGCGTGTTCGTAGGAACTACAGTCGCATTAGTAACACTCTGTTGTAGAAAAGAATGAACTAACATACAGTAGGGGCTCCGTAACGGTAACAAGAATATCTCGAATAGAAAAGCACGGATTTACGAACGTACACGAAAACGCATGTGTAAAAATATGTACCTATGTTAAACATTACAGGGCAAGAATTTAGAAAACAAAAACATACAGATTGCCTAACACTAAAAGAAATTTTAAACTTTCTTTTGTAAATTAAGAAAACACTCTAGGCAACCTTCTTAAGTTAAATGTTAACTTATAATTTCTATTTCAGTAGTGCTGAATATCACTGAATATCAAACACTCATTTTATTGAATTTTTATACGTGGTGGTGATGGTGATGATGATGAGATGATGATGATGATGAGATGATGATGATGATGATGATGATTGCTGTTTTCGCCCGGAAGGACGTGGGTTCGAATCCCCGTCAGGAAGTCGTAAAATTTAAGAACCGAGATTTCTACTTCCGGAGATGCATATGGCCCTGAGGTTCACTCAGCCTACAGCAAAAATGAGTACACGGTACAAGGTTAATTCCTGGGGGGCAAAGGCAGCCAGGCGTAAAGCTGACCACTCTACCCCACCACGTGCCGAGTGTACGAATGGTGGAAGCCTTTAGCTTCCACCCCTTCAGATCCCATGTGGCGACATGTTATCAAAATAAATAAATTAAACGTGCCTTCCTTTCGTGCTTCCAAAGGAAAAGAACATGTTTAATGGTAAATTGAAGCATTCTAGCTTACTGCTGCTTTTGCAGTGCCTATTAAACGTATCAAAATAAACGTTGCCAGGCTGAGTGGCTCAGACGGTTCAAGCACTGATTTCATGAACTTAGCAGGCTCGATCCCGGCTCAGTCCGCTGGTTTTCGAAGGTGCTCAAATACGACCGCTTCTGATCGGTAGATTTACAGGCACGTTAAAGAATACCTGTGGGAAAAATTCCGACACCGCGCGTCTGTATTGGCACGTAAATATTTATTATTATTATTATTATTATTATTATTATTATTATTATTATTATTATTATTATTATTATTATTATTATTGGCGAGTTGGCCGTGCGATTAGAAGCGCGCGGCTGTCAGCTTGCATCCGCCATAAAGCCACTAGCAATATTATTATAATAACTGTGTTAGTCTATTATTACTAACTATTATGAAAATAAAAGGTAATCGCCTCACTCATTCTTCGTAGCTCGTAATCTATCAGAAAACACAAAAGAAAATACTTAACTCTTAACAAGTCCGAATTATTATTAATATTATAATCGCAGCCATGTCTCCGAAATTACCGAAACATGTACTTACAAATTGTTTTACGTCGCACAGACACAGATAGGTCTTACGGCGACGATGTGAGAGTAAAGGGATACAAGTGGGAACGAAGCCTTCGAGGCATTAATAAAGGTACAGTCCCAGCATTTCCCTGATGTGAAAATGGGAAACTGCAGAAAACCATCTTCCAGGCTGCCGACAGTGGAGTTCGAACCCACTATCACCAGAATGCAAGCTGACAGCTGCGCGCCCCTAACCGCACCACTAACTTACTCTAAGCTCTAATGCCGGTCTGAGTAGCTCGGACGATAGAGCGCTGGTCTTCTGATCCTACCTTGGCAGGTTCGATGGCGGCTCAGTTCGCTGGTATTTGAAGGTGCTCAAATACGCCAGTCTCGTGTCTGTAGATTTACTTGCATTTAAAAAATACTCCGGTACAAAATTCTGGCACTTCAGCGTCTCGAAAACCGTGAAAATTAGTTAGTGGAACGTAACATTATTATTATTATTAGTAGTAGTAGTAGTAGTAGTATAGCAGTAGTAACCTTATTATTACGGAAGTTGTAATTAAACGGGTCCATTAGTCATCATTTTACCTATCGGCACTTACTGTCCAGTAATTAGCCTTCTGTCCGCCTCTGTGGTATAGTGGCTAGTCTGATTAGTTGCCACCCCCGGAGGCCCGGGTTCGATTCCCAGCTCTGCCACGAAATTTGAAAAGTGGTACAAGGGCTGGAACGGGGTCCACTAAGTCTCGGGAGGTCAAATGAGTAGAAGTGGTTTGATTCCCACCTCAGCCATCCTGAAAGTGGTTTCCCGTAGTTTCTCACTTCTCCAGGCAAATGCCGGGATGGTACCTAACTTAAGGCCATGGCCGCTTCCTTCCCTCCTCCTTGTCTATCCCTTCCAATCACCCCATCCACCCGCAAGGCCCCTGTTCAGCATAGCAGGTGAGGCCACCTGGGCGAGGAACTGGTCATTCTCCCCAGTTGTATCCCACGATCCAATGTCTAACGTTCCAGGACACTGCCCTTGAGGCGGTAGAAGTGGGATCCCTCGCTGAGTCCGAGGGAAAACCAACCCTGGAGGGTAAACAGATTAGGAAAAAGAAGAATAAGCCTTCTATTAGAAATGCCCGGCGGCAATTCCACAGTAGCTCTTTTTCCTTCGAGCAATGTTCACGCATGGATGCAACTACGGTTTTTGAAATTTGTCTCATTAATAACAATTTCACTGAATACTTATAGCCTTTTCTTTTAGTGTCCACCGTCTTTTCATTGACCTGAAAATTTTATGAATAAGCATAGACAAGTCGCATTGTCTATTGTCAGAAATTCACCGTAGACTGTCGCAATAACAGCACAGAAATGTTGCGCCCATTCTTCATTTACTTATTAACTATTTCCTTTCATTTTGTCAGCTTGGATCACTGAGTAATGCTATTGACGTCTTATAAATCACACACAACTACACAACACTTGATTCGCATGTATGTGCTGGTACGGATCTTCGACGTCACTGTAAGGATTCTGTGTACTTTTCACACAGACCCCTTTTCGAGTACAGCAAGTGGCCTGACACGTGAGTCAACCTCTCCTACTTGCCAAGCCTTTAGGGGAAGTGCTCAACAACATGTGTTGGCCTGCGATAAGAAACAGGTTCAACAAATCCTATACTCTGCTACTGTACTTCCACTTCGCGTGGACAGAATGACATAACCGGCGTATCCTGCTACGGCCGTTCAAAACACATTAGGTCCTGAAATATTTGGCTCAGTTATGGGCAAACTAATAGGACAAGGTAAAAAGTAGATAGCATATATTGTGAGATGTATTTTTCTTTGCCGACTAGCTTAATATCTGCACGTATACCCCTAACACCTGTATAAGAAAACATAAAGGTGTAATACTGATACCAAAATTGTGAAAATTCTCTTAAACGTCTGAGTTTGGTGAAGATGATGGTAAGTTTTCAGGAGTTGAAACTGATGGTTTTTATTAATTTACTCAAGAAAGGGCACCTGAACCAAGGCTCGTACGGTGCAATACAAGATTAAATATTGGCAGAGTTTACAAAATATTTACAATACAATAATAGCGTATTTCTAAATACGTTACAGTCTTAGAGAAGAGGAAACCCTTATAAATATATAATACCACTGTACAATACTTGGTTTGTAAGATTTACTGCTCATTTCTTTTGTCCATTGATTATTTATTTTTTGTTTAAATTTTGAAATTGCTGTTGTTTGTTGTATATGTTTTGGGAGAGCATTGTACACCTTCAAAGAGTAGTGTCATAAGGAGTTACAACCATACTTACTAGTTTTTACAAATTCGGTATGAACTCTCTTTCCTCCTCGGATGTTATATGAGTGTTTGTCAGAATTTGTAATACAGATAGTATTTGTATGAACCAAATTATGCTTAATTTTATATATTTTATATAACATCATAGCTGAAGCTCTATCACGTACTCCATGGATAAATGGTTAGCGTGCTGGCCTTTGGTCACAGGGGTCCCCGGGTTCGATTCCCGGCAGGGTCGGAAATTTAAACCATAATTGGTCAATTTTTCTGGCACGGGGGCTGGGTGTATGTGTCGTCTTCATCATCATTTCATCCTCATCACGACGCGCAGGTCTCCTACGGGAGTCAAATCAAAAGACCTGCATCTGGCGAGCCGAACTTGTCCTCGGACACTTCCGGCATTAAAAGCCATACGCCATTTCATTTCTATCACGTAACATGTGGAGTGGTAGAAGTCTGCATTTCTTATACAAATAGTCTGTAAGTGTTAGGGGCTCTTTTCTGTAAAATGGCAACTTTCTCAAAGAGTTCCTTATTGCAACATGCCCAAACATGAATCATATAAGTCAGGTGACTTTCAATGAGAGCATGACAAATAGATTTTAAAAACTTATGGTTGAATTTATATCTTAAGCCTGTGAAGCACTCCAATTGCTGGAGTTTTATTTTTGCATATTGTTTAAACTTGCTCGTTCCAGTCAAGCATTTCATCTATTTTTAAACCTTGAAATTTAGTAAATTGTACTCTTGGTAAAGGATGATCGAAGATTGTTAATGTAAGATCAAGAGGAGTTGCACATGAGGGCTTGTGAAAAATCATGTAGTTGGTCTTGCTAAGTTTAATGGACAGTGTATTGTTTGAAAGCCAAGTTTGAATTTATATCTTAACCTGTGAAGCAATATCATACTGCATTTTTACCTCAAGTTCTTTAGCAGAGGTACCAACATAGAAACTATTTGTATCATCTGCAAAAAGTGATAAATGTCGTTGTAATTTTAGGGAGCCTATATCATTTAAAAATATTAGAAATAAAATTGGACCCAGTACTGAAACCTGAGGAATTCCAACTGCCATAGGAAGAAATAAACTTTTAGCATTTTATATGAAACGAACTGTGATCGATCGCTGAGATAATCCTTAAACCAGTTCATCGCTACACCTCTTACTCCTGCGCCTTCCAGTTTTCTGATCATGATCTCGTGATCAAGTGTGCCAAAGGCTCTCCTTAAGTCTATATATAACTCAGAAGCTAATTTTCGTGAATCAAGAGCTTCCTGCAGTCTAATGATAATATCCTCAACGGCATTGCATGTGCTGGAATTTGGAATAATGCCATATTGATATTTATAAAAGTAATTATCCTTAAGAAGGAATTTCAATACTCTTATTTTAACAATATTTTCTAACATTTTGGCTAAAATGGGCACGATAGAGATTGGTCTGTAGTTGTTTATGTCTAATTTATCTAAGCCTTTATGTATGGGTATAACTTTGGCAATTTTGAACTATGTAGGAACTGTACCTTTAGCTAGCGATTTACTAATAAATGCAGTGATGTATGGAACTAATTCGGTTGATAACTGTTTGAGAACTGTGTTGCTTAAACCATAACAATCGCAACTACTGGAATTTTTTAGTTCTTATATCATACTTGCTACTTCTTCGTTGTCAGTTGGGTACAAGAATAACTAATTTCTTGGAGCTGTGTGATAACTATACGGATTACTGGTATTGGTTGTAGGCAAATTAGCAGCTACACTACCGGTCACAAGTTTTCGATCACCTATGCACAAAACTAGGTACTTTATTTCAATGTACAAACACATCGTAAAAACTAAATAGACCAACAAAATATATATTTTCTCTCTTTGTCATTAAGTAGAATACAATATGGTTTATATTTTAGTCTCTTCAAAGTATCCACCCTTTTCCCTTCGAACAGCTGCACAAACTCTTGGCATTCTGGAAATAAGATTTTATAGTATATGTGTAGATATTGCAGTCCAACAGCTCTGTAAATTATTCCATAGCTCTTCAACATTAGTTGACCTCAGTTTTCGGACCTCCCTGTCAAGTTCATCCCATAACAGTTCAATGGGATTTAAGTCTGGTGACTGACTTGGCCAAATCATATTTTTCAGCTCCCTACATTTCACTTTTATATTGACATACCCTCTACACAATTTAGAAGAAAATTTGGGGTCATTGTCCTGCTACAGAACAAACCCATGACCAATAAGCCTCTTGCCAGATGGAACTGCATTGTTGATCAGTATCCTGTGATAACCTTCCTTCTTCAATCTTCCATTAATTCGCACTAGATCACCGACTTTATCACCCGCAAAATATCCCCACACCATAACCGACCCTCCACCATGCTTCACCGTAGGTGTCACACACTGACTCTTCATACGTTCTCCACGAAGTCGACGAACAAACATTCGACGATGGCCCCCAAATAGTTCAAACTTCGATTCATCCGTGAATAACACCTTGGACCATTGCTGCACGCTCCATTTTTTATGTTGCTGTGCCCATTGCATTCTTTTTACCTTATTTTGTGTCCGTAATAAAGGTTTTTGGCCGCTATGCACCCCTTTAAACCTCGTTCACGAAGACGGCGTTGCACTGTTGAGACAGAGATTGGAGCAGCTCGCATATTATTGACTTCCTCGCGAATTTCAGGTGCCGTATGAGTCCTCTCACGTTTACTCTGTACACGTATGAACTGATCTTCCCTGTATGATGTTACACGGGGTCTTCCAGACCGCGAAACACTTGCATTGGCACCGGTTTGCTTGAACCGCTGCAATGTATACACCACTGTAGATTGGGCAACGCCAACTTTTGTTGCTATTGTCCTATTAGAATACCCTTCGTGATGCAGAGCTACAATTACAGCACGTTTTTAAGTTCCAATCTCCTGTTCCCGTCCCATTTGGAGGTAATATGGTATGCACCTGATCAGATACACAAACACACTGCTAGCTGCACACAGTGTACTGAAAACTAATGTGAACTGCTTGCTACACAGACAGCTGAAGGAATAAGGCCTATTCGAGTGGAGACGTCTTGGGTAAAGACATGTCATTGTTGTTGCGGTTACTCATCAGTGACCCTCCGTGCGGAGAACCGGTCAAATACACAACAGGGTCGTTCCGTCTTGACATGTTTATGCTTGTTTTATTATCAAAACAGGGCTGTGATAGATTATTTAAAACTACATCTCTGTTTTAACCACAAATCCATAGTTGTGATAGGTGATCGAAAACTTTTGACCGGTAGTGTAGATCCTGACCAATACTAGTAAAATATTAATTTAATGTTGTTGAAATATCACAGGGGTTGGTGATTATATCATTATTAATTTTTAGTTGAATATCTCTATTGTTGCTATTTGTTGTTTGAAGTATCTCGTTAACTAATTTCCAGAGATTTTTACTAGAAACTAACCTATTACTGTAATATGAACTTTCAGCTTCTATTTTAAGTTTAGTGACCTTATTACGGAGTATTTTATATTCATCTTTTAGATATTCTGAGACATACTGACATCCCCTTCCCAACCTATAATGCTGTCTCTTGATTTTTCCATATATTTTATTTTTTTATTTTATGAGCTTGAGGAGTTCAGGAGTCATCCATGGACATCCTGAGTTTTTACGTCTTAATTCAGTTATTTTCTTAAAACTGGATATGCTGACTTCTGCTAAGAGACTAGTTAACTTATTAACAGTAGTTTCACAGTTGTCATTAGCATCAAATATCAAAGGATTTTTAGATAAAAGTTACCTGGAGATTTTAATGTCTACTTTTAGGATGGGTGTTGTGGAAAATTTAAAAATACTACTACTATCTCTTAATGGCATGTCAAGATCGCAGACCAGTGCATTGCGATCACTGAAGTCACTGTAAACATTATACATAAGTTTTTTTACAAGGTGCATTTATATAAATATGATCCAAAAGTGTATAACTCTTTTCTGTTACTCTAGTGGGGTATATATTATTACATGGCAGTTGGCCATAGCATTCTCCTAGTTTACTCAACTCAATAGATTGCTGATTTTTTGATATTTTATCAATATTTTTTTTGTTAGGGGCTTTACGTCGCACCGACACAGATAGGTCTTATGGCGACGATGGAATAGGAAAGGCCTAGGAGTTGGAATGAAGCGGCCGTGGCCTTAATTAAGGTACAGCCCCATCATTTGCCTGGTGTGAAAATGGGAAACCACGGAAAACCATCTTCAGGGCTGCCGATAGTGGGATTCGAACCTACTATCTCTCGGATGCAAGCTCACAGCCGCGCGCCTCTACGCGCACGGCCAACTCGCCCGGTTTTTATCAATATTAAAATCCCCAATTGTAACACAAAAGTGCCTACAATTCTTGTTCCATATTTCTTCAAGTTCACTTAGAAAGGAATTACTGAATTTATAATGTGGGTTATAGCAAGCTAAGATAAGTATTTCCCTTTGAAACACACTGATTTCTATTAATAGTATGTTGTATGGTTTATCTATACATTTAACTGACAATAATTATTTGGCTTGGTGCTCTGATTTAATATAGATAAGAATTCCACCTCCCCTATTGTAATTTCTAGAGCAAAAATGACTGTCATAATTATTAATCATATAATATTTCTCTTCTTCAGGATATAGCCATGTTTCCACAATCGTTATAATATCAGGCTCATGAGTTTGTTTTGTTAGAGTGCACAGTTCTAGCCACTTATTACGAAGACTTTGCGCATTAACATACAAAATACGTGTGCTATGAATTTGCTGTTTTAGTTCTTCTAGATCATTTAACTGAATCTCAGAATCATGTAAATTTCCTATAGTATTCATCTTTAGATAATCCATGCCGTTAGACTAAGAATAACATAACCTAGTTACGACGATTGTAATTTTAAGATATCCTCTATGCTCCGTATGGTTACTACCTGTGAGGTGTCATCTTTTCTAGCAAAGATTTTCCCTTTTCTGGACCATATATAAGTTACTTAAATCCTCTTGCTCTAAGATCCTTTGCCCTCTTCAAGAGTCCCTTTTCTTTGGGAGTTAAGTGTTCGTTTATATAGATCGGCTAGTCCGCAGCATTAATAGACTACCAATAGCTCGAGATGAAATTCGTGGCTTCTTTTCATGGCGCTGAACAATTCGGCCCTCTTCCATCTATTCACAAACTTCACAACTATCGGCCTCGGTAACGCTGGGTTTCTGGACGATAACCTATGTGCGACGTCAATATAATTTTTATTCACGTCACATTCAGATTTTCTGTGGAAGTGGCAAAAGCACCGAACTCTACTGAAATCTCTCTATTAAATATAAATATAAATAATAATGACTAATGGAATTTGGGAGCCATAAATATACAAATAAATAATTCTTAAACTTTGCCGGCTGTTGAAACTCATCTTCAGGGTCGTTGCCTTGTGACAAGGAGATCTGAATCACTTGATACCTAAAAAATTAATATTGGAAAAGGAGTCCATCTGGTAATTTCCCCCACCCATAGAAATTAAACAGAATATATATTAATCTCATACAATATACTTAGTCAATTAAACCTGTATTTTACCTAGAAATCCGAGCAGAGCTCGTCGTGATACACCCTTGAACATATATAACAAAATAAAGAGAATATTGATATAAATAAGAAATGTCTTAATTTATGAAATAACTCTCTCTCAATAACTGGTACTCAGTTTATACCGCAACGCAAAATATTCACACGCAGTCATGACTCATTTTTCAAGAATGGACTCCACTTTGCTGATGGCGTTGGTATAGTTTGAAAAGGCCCAACACGTTACCTTACGTAGACTCTCCGTAGAATTATATATGGCTAACATTCATAACCATAGAATGTTGTTACACTCCAGCATCTTTCTCCCTGGTTCCTTCAACAGCAGATCTCGAACTCCCAACATGGCATGGGACATCTTCCCACAACTCGTACAAAACACCTCTCCGATTACCACCAGTATCACATCTGCACACTGCAAGCTGCAACTTCCAACTCTCGACGCGTGCTTGCACCACACTAGCCCAAGCCAACACAACAGCATCTTAAAATAGCCCAGTTCCTGGAATTTTCCACCTCAGCTCCGTCAACACGTAAACCCCCGCTCGGAGACTCGTCACGTACACAACCGGGAGATAAACTGAGTGATCGAAACACACTAGTCCCAAATAAAATATAGAGAGTATCCATAATAACGAGAGTTCCAAAAAGAGTTACTAAGCCGCGACGGCTAAATACACACATAAATGAAATATACACATGAATAAATAATAATAATAATAATAATAATAATGACAATAATAATAATAATAATAATATTTCTGACCGGGGTTTGTCAGGTTACACTACAACGATAAGTCGAGAGTTTGCTGTGGGTTGCCGTGAGACATGGATGAGCAAACCTCGAAGCACTTGATAAGCAACCCGGACAGCCACCAAACACGACGTAGTTCGAAACGAAGCGGTAAACAGACAGGATGATGGGGGCACAAACGCAAGTGAAGTGCCAGTTGCTGATCCCTAGACTAATACTGAGTTTGGTTTATATGTGTTTTAGGGTACAGTAAACAAATAATAAATTACCAGATTTTACTTTTTACACAGGTAATTATGTCACTGAAATCTGAGTATATTGATATTCATCAGTCCGGCGGGATATGAGTTTCTACTTGACTTAGTTCATTTATGATACCCATCTTACGGTTATTTCACTTTCCCTTTAAGAAGCCCAAATCTCCTGGCCAGAGAGAGAGAGCGTTATCCCTTCAAGGTAAGGAATGAACAATTTCTTAGACAGATAATTTGTGAAAACAGTTGTTTATAGAAATAAATAGAAGAAAATTAACTTAATTTCACGTGCTTAGCAGATGAAAAACATTTCAATACATCTGCATCAACTTTACCGTGACACAGATATTTAAATAATAAATAATGTATTTTTCTTTAGTCCCAGTAACGACTTTTACGGTTTCGGAGACGTCGAAGTGCCGGAATTTAGTCCCCCAGGAGATCTTTTACGTGCCAGTAAATCTACCGGCACGAGGCTGACGTATTTGAGCACTTTCAAATACCACCGGACTCAGCCAAGATCGAATCTGCCAAGTTGGTGTCAGAATGCCAGCGCCTCAATCAATCAATCAATCAATCAATCAATCAATCAATCAATCAATCAATCAATCAATCAATCAATCAATCAATCAATCAATCAATCAATCAATCAATCAATCAATCAATCAATCAATCAATCAATCAATCAATCACTACTATTCTGCATTTAGGGCAGTAGCCCAGCTGGCACATTCCCTATCTGCTGTTTTCCTAGCCTTTTCTTAAATGATTTCAAAGAAATTGAAAATTTATTGAACATCTCCATTGGTAAGTTATTCCAATCCCTAACTCCCCTTCCTATAAATGAAAATTTGCCCCAATTTGTCCTCTTGAATTCCAACTTTATCTTCATATTGTGATCTTTCATACTTTTAAAGGCACTACTCACATTTATTCGTTTACAAATGTCGTTCCACGCCATCTCTCGACTGACAGCTCGGAACATACCGCTTAGTCAAGCAGCTCGTCTCCTTTCTCCCAAGTCTTCCCAGCCAAAACTTTGCAACATTTTTGTAACGCTACTCTTTTGTCGGAAATCACCCAGAACAAATCGAGCTGCTTTCCTTTGGAATTTCTCCAGTTCTCGAATTAAGTAATCCTGGTTAGGGTCCCATACACTGAAACCATACTCTAGTTGGGGTCTTACCAGATATTTATATGCCCCCCCCCCCTCCTTTACATCCTAAACACCCTCATAACCATGTGCAGAGATCTGTACTCTTTATTTACAATCACACTCATGTGATTACCCCAATGAGGATCTTTCCTTACATTAACATCTAGGTACTTACAATGATTCCTATAAGGAACTTTCACCCCATCAACTCAGTAATTAAAACTGAGAGACCTTTCCCTATTCGTGAAACTCACAACCTGACATATAACCCCGTTTAACATCATACCATTGCCTACTGTCCATCTCACAACATTATCGAGGTCATTTTGCAGTTGCTCACAATGGTGTAACTTATTTATTAATTGTATACAGAATAACATCATCCGAAAAAAGCCTTATCTTTGATTCCACTTCTTTACTCATATGATTTATATATATAGGTATAAGAAAATATAAAGGTCAATAATACCGCCTTGAGGAATTCCCCTCTTAATTATTACAGGGGTCAGATAAAGCTTTGCCTACTCTAATTCTCTGAGTTGTTTTCTAGAAATATAGCCACCCATTCAGTCACCCTTTTGTCTAGTCCATTTGCACTCATTTTTGCCAGAATTCTGACCTGAATCCAAGACATCTCGTATATCTTGCTGGAATCCTACAAGTTGAGCTTCAGTGGAATAATCTTTCCTAAACCCGAACTGCCCTCTATCGAACCAGTTATTAATTTCGCAAACATGTTTAATATAATCAGAAAGAATACTTTCCCAAGGCTTACATGCAATGCATGTCAAACTGACTGGCCTGTAATTTTCAGATCTATGTCTATCACTCTTTCCTTTACACACAGGGGCTACTGTAGTAACTCTCCATTCATTTGGTACAGCTCCTTCACGCAAATAAGTACTTCAGATATTGTACTATATCCCAACACATTGTCTTTAGTATATCCCCCAAAATGTTATCAATTCCAGCCGCTTTTCTATTTTTCAGCTTTTATCATATTGCATATGTCGTTGTTATCAAAGGTAAATTCTTAATACTTATTTAGTATGAGTCACCTCCTCTAACTGGACATTATCCCTGTAACCAATAATCTTTACATACTGCTGACTGAACACCTCTGCCTTTTGAAGATCCTCACATACATACTCCCCTTGTTCGTTAACGCTTCCTGGAATGTCCTTCTTGGGACCTGTTTATGCCTTAAAGTACCTATATATACCCTTTCATTTATCACTCAAATTTGTATGCCTGCCAATTATGCTGGCCATCATGTTATCCTTAGCTGACTTCTTTGCTAGATTCAATTTCCTAGTAAGTTCATTCAATTTCTCCTTACTTCCACAGCCATTTCTAACTCTATTTCTTTGCAATCTGCACCTCCTTCTTAGTCTCTTTACTTCTCTATTATAATATAGTGGGTCTTCACTATTTCTTACCACCTTTAAAGGTACAAACCTGTTTTCAAGTTCCTAAACGATTACTTTAAACCCATCCCAGAGTCCGTTTAAATTTTCCTTTATCGTTTTCCACCGATCATAGTTACTTTTTAAAAACTCCCTCATGCCCGTTTTATCAGCCATATGGTACTGCCTAATAGTCCTACTTTTAAGACCTTGTCACATTTATTTTTAACTACGACAAAAACAGCTTCGCGATCACTAATATCATCTATTACTTCGGTTTCTCTATAGAGCTCATCTGGTTTTACCAGCACCACATCCAGAATATTCTTCCCTCAATTTGGTTCCATCACTTTCTGAATCAGCTCTCCTTCCCATATTAACTTATTTGCCATTTGTTGGTCATGCTTCCTGTCGTTCGCATCACCTTCCGAACCGAATGAGCCACTCAGCCCAGCGGAGATATAAAATGTAACGTATCATTTCGCACTGATATTAATTCGATTTGCAAATCCAGTCTTGCCTTTACAGTTTGGATGAGCATATTGTTGGATTTACGAAATAGCAACATTTTTTCCAGATATTTGAAATTGGGAAATCGATTTCCTAAGAATTCGGTCTTGAGATTTTCTAAGAAATTCATTGTTCCTAAATGGTATTTAGAAGGGATTGCAAACGGAGGAAATGACATAGAGTGAAATCTTTCCAGATGACCACCACTTCATGCTAACCAGTCGGCATTCCCGGTCATTTTTATCCCTGTAACCAATAATCTTTGATTATTGATCAATGATATTTTCAAAATACCAAATTCTACCTCCCCTAAGATGACTACCCTTTCTCCAACAAACGAAATTAATTTTGGTCATGAACCAACAATATATCCCCTTTTTGACAATGATAAATCATTGAAAAAATATGTATATTACGGCAATGTACAGTCTCTCAAAAAGAGAATGAGTGCATGGTATTGTACAAGTTCCTTGAAGGTACAATTGAACCTACAGATATAATGTTTATTGTAGGTATCCACAGGGTTTGTGTCTACATGGGAGGTGAATTATATTTTGATAATAATTAAAATTATGTCTGATAACATTTTAAATGCGAGGAACATACAGTGGGTTTCTCTCATCGGTTGGCCGGAAGGCGTGCTCGGCTTATCTGCCTCCCGTTGACACTCCACTTCCAGTTACACCGCGCAGCAACAGCACGGGAATGCCCACACTTCGCAGTTCAGGTTCGTGCTTAGAACATACATTAGATATTAATCTGTCGCTCCAAATGTTCTCGAATTGTGAAGTGTTACTTCGGGGTATAACTTCATAATGACTCCACATGTGTGCACAGTAGAGGGAAGGGTATTTATGTACGATAATTATTTGAAAACAGAGTCTTGCAGGGAAGTCGTTAGGATTAGGTGACTTGTAACAAAATTGCAGAGAAACTAGTAAACAAATTGAGAGGAACTGGTTCTTTACTCGATAAGAAGCGAAGTGTTAAAAAAACGTTTACTTAACGAGGAAAATTAAGTGAAATTGCAGAATGATTAGAACATACGCCTAAAAATCCCTAAGACGACTTGGATAAGAAGCCGGGGTTTCGAAAGGCTCAGCATGGTGGGCTACGAAAATGTTAAAATTGAAACCCTCATACGTTGCACGAGCTGAAAGAACATATCCGGCGAGAAATAACCTCAATTACGGAAAACAAACTTAGGCGTGTGAATCGGAGTTTCCTAAGACGATGCCAGAAATGTATGGATGCAGGAGAACATTTCCAACATCTCCTATCATAAGGAACGAGTTTATTTTCTTAATTCTCAATTACTAATTTTCCTAATTCTTATTTTCTTACTTTTAATTGTTATCTCATCTCATGCACGGATGAAGTGAGCGAAGTGCTGCCCTTGTTGCTATGCGGGGAGCGGGGAGTGATGAGTCAACGGCGGCAGATAAGCTGGGCGCGCTTGCCGGCCATCCGATGAGAAAAACTCACTGTACAATACCATGCACTAATCTTTTTCTTTTGCGCGACTATACTTTCCTGTACACCTGTGCATGCACTATTCATATAATGTTTCTTTTCCATTGTTAGCCGAGTGGAAAGCACTGAGTGTGCATAAGAGGTTCTTTCACTGGATAAACGAATTTCTGTAATAAAGGGGAGGCATAACGGGATATCTCTTTGTGATGTAGCGAACGAGTTTAAGTGCTGAAAGGTCAAATCGCAAACTATATTGCAACTCGTAACCGCTACATAAAGGAATATGAAGAAAATGTGAATAAAGTAATTAAGAAAAGACTGTGGTAGCTATGCGAATAAAATGAACAATGCTGTTCAACTGAGTGATTCAGTTGAGCTCGTGCTAAGGCATTACCTGCATGTGCAACAATATTGGAGAAAAAAAGCCCTCAAATTTGCTTCTGATCTAGGGTTATTTAATCTCTCCGTATGTAACGGATGGTTGGATAAATTTCTCTTCTGACATAATATCGTCTTGCGAGCAGTTTGCGGAATATTGCGATGTATAATGTAGTAGTAGTGTGATATTTCCCTTAAGAAGACGACCCCTCTAAAATACCTATTTATGATCTAATCGAGTTTGTAACCGTACAGGAATAGAACTCCGAACCCAAGGGACATACATATTTTATTTAAAGTATAAAGAATGAATGTGTGAATTAAATAGTTATAGGACGACACTGATAATATATCCTATATTAATTTTCTTACCGTCCAGGGTTGGTTTTTCCGTCGGACTCAACGAGGGACCCCACCTCTACCGCCTCAAGGGCAGTGTCCTGGAGCGTGAGACTTTGGGTTGGGGTATACAACTAAGGAGCAGGACCAGTACCTAACCCAAGCGGCCTCACATTCTATGCTGAACAGGGGCCTTGTGGGAGGGATGGGAGGATTGGAAGGCATAGACAAGGAAGAGGGAAGGAAATGGTTATGGCCTTAAGTTATGTACCATCCCGGCATTTATCTGAAGAAGAAGCGGGAAACCACGGAAAACCACTTCGAGGATGGCTGAGGTGTGAATCGAACCCCCTCTACTCAGTTGACTTCCCGAGGCTGAGTGGACCCCTTTCCAATCCTCGTACCACTCGGGAATCGAATCCGGGACTCCGGGGATGGCAGCTAATCACACTAACCACTACACCACAGAGGCGACCTTGATAATATACTCAGTGAATAATTATTAATATACGGTAGTTTTATAGCATAGATGTATACTATTATAAAGGTAGGTACCCCACATTGTAATAACTAGTGTAACAAAAAACGTACCGAGCGAACTGGCCGTGCGGTTAGGGGCGCGCTAGCTTGCATTCAGGAGGTAGTGGGTTCGAATCCCACTATTGGGAGCCCTGAATACGGTTTTCCGTGGTTTCCTATTTTCACACCAGGCAAATGCTGGGGCTGTACGTTAATTAAGGCCACGGCCACTTCCTTCCCACTCCTAGGGCTTTCCTATCCCTTCGTCGCCATAAGTCATATCTGTGTCGGTGCGACGGACAGCAAATAGTAAAAAAAAAAAAAGAAAAAAAAAACAAAGAACGTCTGTTGAAAAACAAGTCAGACGGTTGTTGCCTACAAATGGAATTCTGATAAAGTCTTAACGGTATTCTGCTGAATGCCGGGAGATAGTCCGAACGAACACCTATGCGATGTAGAACAATAAAGGGAAAAATAGACTGTGATATTCCGTGGGGTTTTCAACCTTTTTCTTGACTAATCAGGGCAAAATATATGTGTATATTTAAATGAACCACCAATGAATGAATCAAGCCTGGTAGATAGAGCTTGGAAAAAAAAAGGTCATCTCTGTACAGGCCCTGAAGGCCCTTGGTGGGGTGGAATGTAAAGGCTCGCACCATCCCGAACTTCGACCCTTGATGGGATAGAGTGGTTAGCTCTACGCTCGGCCGCCTTTGCCCCCAAGAACAGAAAACCTGCAAACTTTCTTCTAAGCCCACGACTATTTAAGAGCGCACATCCGTGCAACGTCATTCATATTCAGATTCTTATTATTCTTCCTTATCTTGTTAACCGTCTTTTCTGACCCCGTCCTATTCTAACAATCACGTATACAGTTTGTGTACAATGTTAATTTAGCCGAGGCAGTAAAGGTGCGCTCGGTTCACCCGAAAGTATGTGGGTTCGATTTCCCCTCACGAAGTCGATTCTTTTAGAGAAACGAGATTTCGACTTCCGGAAGTGCACTTGACCCTGAGGTTCGCTCAGTCTACACTCAAGAATGAGTACTAGTTTAATTTGTTTGGGGGGGGGGGCAAAGATGGCCAGGCGTAGAGCTAACCATTATACCCCAACAAGTGCCGAGGTTACGGATAGTGGAGACGTTTACGTTCCACCCTCCCCCCCCCCCCCCCGAGATGACTTTGCTGTTTTGCTTTGTTTTTGATAAAACATTCCATCTATTATATGTGGATGTTTGGTGCAACAAGTGTTAGATAGGAGTTCTTTTTTGTTGTTGTACAATTTGCTTTACGTCGCACTGACACAGATAGGTCTTATGGCGACGAAGGGATAGGGAAGGCCTAGGAGAGAGAAGGAAGCAGCCGTGACCTAATTAAGGTACACCCCCAGCATTAGCCTGGTACGAAAATGGTAAACAACGGACAACCATCTTCAGAGCTGCCGACAGTGGAGTTCGAACCCACTATCTCCCGGATGCAAGCTCAGAGCCGCTAGCGCCTAACCGCACGGCCAATTCGCGCGGTAAATGGGAGTTCTACTAAAACGTCTCGCACGTTGAAGATGTTGAAGTAGACACCAATTTATTATATGGGTCTACATTACGTACATCCTGCCGTACCATTAGCGCGAATGGTAAATAACGTTTGCTAATAGACACTCTCGCCGGCCCCGCGGTCTAGGGGTAGCGTGCCCTCTTAGCCGGAGGCCCCGGGTTCGATTCCCGGGCAGGTCAGGGATTTTACCAAGATCTGAGGTCTGGTTCGAGGTCCACTCAGCCTACGTGATTACAACTGAGGAGCTATCTGACGGTGAGATAGCGGCCGCGGTCAAGAAAGCCAAGAATAACGGTCGAGAGGATTCGTCGTGCCGACCACACGACACCGCATAATCTGCAGGCCTTCGGGCTGAGCAGCGGTCGCTTGGTAGGACATGGCCCTTCGGGACTGTTGAGCCATGGGGTTTGGTTTGAATAGACACTCTCAGTTACGTGAGCCGCTATCATGGGATGGGACTAAATTAGACAACCATCGTTATAAGTATGGTGTTCCTATATTCGTGTGTAAATATTGTGTATATATTTTTTATTGTCAAATATGTGAAATGCGTGGAGCGTGATATCAACCGAGGACCAGTGGTTTCAGGGCTGGATCCGGAGCAGGAGATTGACTGTATCGAATGATGGTGTTGTGATAGGAGAGTACGTAACGTCTCGTAATACACGTATTAGGAGGGCCGGCGCACCTAACGAATAAGATGATTTGATGCTTTGAATATATAAGGCATAATCAAAATAATTCCGTTTGAGGGCGTTGCTGCTGCGGACATGCAACGTAGCGCGATTTAGATGCGGGTATATAAGCATGGACATGTAGGCAAAGGAACAGTGGCGCCTACTTTGTGGGGAGGGCAGGGCGTTTCCCCCCCCCCCCCACGAATGATCTTGGGGTAGGGGCAGAGTAACATTTTGCCCCAAAAAACTCTGCTCCTAGATGTTAAGTCCCCTTAAAACCTGGAGTTTGCTAGTCTTCGAAGGCTGCTAAGGCGTTAAAGCTGGAGAAGGTGGTAAATGGTTTTATATCAAGAAATGAGATTAGAAAGCGGGCATTCCTTCAGAGAACTTACATTTCATAATGGAGACTGTTCAGGCGGTACACCTGGTGGTAGAGCATTTCACATTTCGTATTATGAAATGCATAATAGGCCTATACAGTAGTAGGACATTTATTAAGAAAATGCATTTATGAAAAGCAAGTTACAATTTTTTTACTTGTGATTATTTTTTATAAATTCGTACATACAACATTCCTTCAAAATAGTTATTTATGAATCAAGTTCTATTTTTCTGTTTACTTGTGAATATTATTGAAAATGCCGTGTATAAGACTCGTTCAAAATTGTTAATCATGCCCCACTCCCCCCATAATTACTCGAAGTCGGCACGCCTGCAAAATGATTATACAGTAGTTGCGTTTCTATGAGTTTCGATTTGACAGTTAACCGGAAGTTCGACATTGCTGCCAAATTGTTACGAGTCAAACAGCTGATTCCCAAAACACAATACGAACGGAAATTGTATATACTCCAATATAAGTCCAGAATGTATTATTTTTTGTAGCAAAATGCACAAATCACATAAGATACCACGTAACATATTTAGGATAAGGCTATAAGATTTTAAAAAATCAATGCTCGAACAGATAAAACGCGATAAAATGAAGTCAAATTTCTACTCACCGTTTAGAAGAGTTCGCGTTGCTGATAGATCCAATTTCTCCTAAGGAAGGAAAAATCCTACAAAGGGAATACACTCCTTTCTGAGTCACTATCCGCTTTATCATCGTCTGTTGGGATTTCACTCTCCTGGCTATTCCATCCACCACGTAAACTGAATACTAGGGCTTTTTGTTTCACAAGGTGCACGAGTTCCCCCCTACCTTATATTATCACGAACCGAAATATTGTGCACTTTCAACCCCTCAACTCATTATTTCTAGCCGCCAGTGTTGGTGCTTTGTCAAGGATGACCGAGTGAACTGACAAAGACCGCGAAAAAATTCACAGCTGATAGCACGTGGTTACAGAAAACAACAGATCGACAACACTGGTAACCGAAACTAGAGTCTAACGCACTCTATCGGAGCGATCGGCTGCCTATGACTGGCTTTTTATTAATTCACTTAGCCTCGGCCAAAAGGCAACATTCAAATGTCAAGTCGAAACTCATAAGAACTGAAGTATAGTGTAGCAGTCATGTCGTGTCGAGGTGCGTACGTTAAATGCGGCCGCGTAACCTATGGCGACGTTATTACCAAATGCGTCCAAACAGGACCAACGTGATGTTGTTCTGTTCTTGGCTTCTGAAATACAAACACCAGTGGACATCCATCGGAGAATGAAGACTGTGTATGGGGCCGCATATCTGTCGAAAACTACCTTGTGGAATGGTGCACCAAGGTCCGTGCGGGTCGCGTTTCGACACAAGATGCAGGTAGATCTAGGAGGCCAGCTTCATCCATTACGGACAACAACAAGCGAGCGGTGGATGAGGTGATGAGGCCAATAGTCCTTATTTCTCCCTATGTGATTATCGCGCCTTCGGTCCCCTCTAAAAGGCCTTGAAGGATCGACGCTTCCTGTCGGACTAGGATATGCAGCAGGCAGTTATGGACTTCTTCACGCAGCAGGACACGGTGTTTTACCCCACGGGGATCTTCAACCTTGGTGCGTCAGTGGGATGAGTGCCTCAATGCCCACGGCGATTTTGCCTGATCGGCATCTCCATTCAGGACTGTACGGCCGTCGAACGGAAACTTCTCCATTGCCCCATATAATCGAAGTAAGTTGCTGGATTCAAAAAAGGGACTTGTCAGTGATTTTGGGGTATATGAGATAAGAATATGGCGTATATAAATGAGAAATCATGCATCATTATGGTTGACCCTCAAAATAAGTTGTTACGTTGAAGAAGGGACTGTCAACTTAATATGTTCTGTTTTTGTGCGGATGTCTGTTAAGTTTTCTTCATCGCGAAGAGAGGGTTCTCATGGCACTCAAGCTCACATGGTTAGATATTAGCGAGAAAATAAAGAATGGTGGTAACGAGAGTGAATATCAGTATAAGGATTATGTGTAAAAGACAAGAATTATTTTCCTTTACCAGATGCTTTACGTTGCACCGACCCAGACTGGTCTTATGGCGAAGATGGGATAAAAAGGGCTAGGAGTGGGAAATATGCGGCCGTTACCTTAATTAAAGACAAGAAATCTAGGTCAATGGAAAATAAATATAATGAGAGGTGGTAAAGTTAGCGGTAAGGAACATGTCAACTGAAAGGAAAGAAGATTTCTGCTCGACAGACTGGCTCTAGTTTTTGGTGAGATACCTGCTCTTTTTCCTAACCTTACGTATTTCTTTGTTATTCTGTGATATGCTTCATTAACAATGAAAATGATTGAAATGATCTACAGCCTGCTGAGTGGTTCAGACGGTTAAGGCGCTTGCCTTCTAACCCCAACTTGTCATGTTAGATCCTGGCTCAGTCCGGTAATAACTTATTTGAAGGTTCTTAAAAACGTCAGCCTCATGTCGGTAGATTTACTGGCACGTACAAGAACTTCTGCGGGACCAAATTCGGGCATCCGATATTGTAGAGCCCAGCAAGATCCAAGCCCTGCCCCACAGATTTTAATAAACCCTAACTATGGCCCCCGGTGGACATCGATTTCAGCGGAACAGCACGACCACTTATGCTGGCGGAGCGTTCTTACCTATATTCTGGAGTTGTTCCATATCTGTCTGCGAAAATATGCAGGCAACCAAATTTCTATGAACATGATTCAAATAATCCTTTATTACTATTTCAGATTAAAGTTGGCTGTCAAGAGGAAATGGTTTGCAAGGAAGCTTCCATCGCTGTGCATGGTGTAACAAAGAGAAGCGTTGAGAGGTTAAGTCACCTTGTACTTCTCCTCATGATGGCCTTGGTATGCATATTAAGCATCGAAAAGTCCCAGAAGATACCAATGAGCTAATTCAGGAGTTTGTGCGTTCTTTCCCCTACAGAGTGGCTGAATGTGGTTGAACTGATCGGAAGAAGAGGTACTTAGCTCGTGATCTCTCGATTCACAAACTTTGGGAACTGTTCCTTCAGAAATATGAACCGATCAGCACTTATTGCTTCAAAATAGTAAGGGAAGCTCAACTGAAAAATCGGGTTTCAAACCGAAGGAGAAATATAATTATTTTTATGATTACTACAAGGACCATTTGATCTATGGGTTTGGGAGGCCTCGAATGGAGATATGCAGTACATGTCAGAACTTTAAATACAATGTTCAGGGGAAAACAAATATGGCTGTGAAGGCAAATTTGGAAAATGAACTAAAACTCCATAAATTAAGAGCAAATGCATCTTAAAAAAGTATGAAGAAATGTCAGGAGCTGGTTTTGGGGGAGGAGAAAGGATTGTCAGAAATGTTTGCATTTGATTTCATGCAGAATATACCAGTGCCACATGTACCCGTTACATACAGCCATGGGTATATATTTTTGGCGTGCATAGATTTTCGGATAACAAGGCTTTTATAACGTATATGTATATGACGAGATAGCAGATAAGAAGGGTCCAAATGAAGTAGCTTCCCTGTTAATGAACTTTTTCGAAAACTACGTGTCCCTAGTGTGCGGAAAATGTATATATTTTCAGATGCATGCACAGGCCAGAACAGGAATCGAACTATAGTGCAGTTCTGCTATATTTCAGTACACAGTACTCAATTTTCTGTGATTAGTCATATGTTCCCTTCATGTGGTCATTCCTGCATAGCATGCGACAGAGATTTCTCCTCTTTAGAATTGAAAAGGAGAAAGCAAGATACTGTATATACTCCTGTTCAATGGTATTGCGTAAGAGACGCAAGGAGATGGAGTCTGTAATGTGCTCACAAGATATGTTTGTTCAGTTCCAAGTGCATTTATATCCATTCTTCAAGAAGCCCGTTACTGTGAAACGGCAAAAGTGGGCAGTCACTGCATACAAATCGTTTTAATTTTATTCAGCATCCAAGTGTGTGACAGTTTCTGAATATGCAAGCGGTATCGTAAGTCATGATATTTCACTTGTTCAACCAGGGAAGTGTCTAACTTTGATTAGGTAACATACCTGTGGCTTATAAAGATCTAGTGCCTGTAAGATGCATCATACCCCATTTGAGCACCAACAGTACGTCAGTGTCATTGTTCACAAATTCAGCGTTTCTAAGAAATGTACGCCGGATGATTCAGGAAGTGAGTTATTGGATAGTGATAACGATCAAGGGTAAGGACTTAAAGAGCTCAGGGATGCATTTTTCACATTACCTGTTGTGACTATTACTCACTGATTTAAAATTTGAAACTGAATTAAAATGAAACACGAAACAAAATACTCAATCGTCGGACTATGTACTCACACTTAGTATTTACCTGATTACTTACATATACAATTGTTGATGGGCGCCAGCTACAAATAGATGTAACGATAATAGAATGAGAGCCTTGAAGAATATCTCTAGGGTGTGAGGTAATAAGCTTACTTTGACAGCATAACATATAGGTTCTGGGAAAAGGAGATTGGCGTTCAGTTTCCCCATTAAAATGTGAGGTTATATGATCTACTATTGAAATGAAGCAGTTAATTTATTTGATACAAAACAAAATATATTCTTTAAATGTGGATTTTAACGAGTGAGATTTACTGCGATAACTCAAGATAACATAAACTCTGACCTTATAACTGAAGGAAACTGTGGGCATTAAATTTGAAATCCTCTTGACCGGACATTTAAAGGTTGTACATGAAATTTATTCCTCACTGTTTCACTTTACGGTACCTTCAACACTTTGAGTGTTATTGCGACGTATTCCTTTGAATTGGTATCTGCTATAGGTAACTCAAGCCTAATTTGGTGATGTATCCTTTTAGTTTCACAAACGAGATATAGTATGGCTTGAAATTATATTTACACTTCATAATCAACTTTACAAGTAATTCACTAATAACTGTTAGTCTGCATTACAACGACTCAGTATTCGGCGGTCACTGAACTGACACAAGAACTCGTCCGAACAGACGCTCGAAACACACTTCGAACATATAATCCATTTGGTCACTGACGATTACGTGTCCATATTGAGTCATTCTGTTCATTCATTAATAAGCGATATTTAACGCAGATGAAGTATTGCGCAACATGACGCCAAATGTAAGGGCGTGATGCCGTATAGAACGCGGGAACTTAGGAGGTGGGTGTGGCTAAGCATGAGTGAAACAGAAGATATGTTGGAGAAGGAAAGAGAGATCAGAATTTTGTTTTGGGAAGTACCATACCACCCTAAAAATATCTTAAGCGGGAGTAGTCAGCTTCACCACATCATGGGAATCGAGTGATATCTCCTCTATCTGAAGGTTTTCCAGAATATTAAAAAATGAAAATTATCTCTAGAATTTTAAGAAGCCAATGATACGTTTAACGCCGTTAACAAGTAACGAGATTAGTAACTTCGTAATAATCCAATCACCGCAGGAAACTGTTTAGTGGCTGCATACCAAACTCAAGCGTGTTTCGAGGGAGTTTCCCTCGCGTCGCTTCGCTTTTTGCTCCCTATAAGAGCTGAGAGATGTGGAGGGAGTTTGTTCATTCGACGGTGAGATTGCTGCTAGTCCGTCTCGCGTGTCTGTCTGTATTTGCGCCAGAAACCTTTGTTTAGGACAAAGACTGTGATTACTTTATGCAGTTGCGGTAACATTTACTCAGCGGATCGGTGATTCATACATTTTGCTGTAATTGTTCAATCGTATGATTGTACTTAGACGCTTTACAGTGCGGTCGCGAGTGCCTAATTATCCGACTGTAGACAATGCCGTACACATAAACTTCATCACGAAGCGGTTTGGGTAAACGCGCAAATAGATTGCGAAGTGCGGAAGAAGTGCAAGTATAAACTAAAGCCATTTGTGTTATTCCCGCTAGACTTACGAGTCTGAATTAGTCGAGCATGAGATATTGACAATTTGTTCGACCGATTAGGTTGCTGATACTAGATAGTAGATATATTGCCTATATACATTCGTGCGTGGTTAAGTAGCTAAAGGAGAACAATGATTTTTAACGTCGCAGTTCGACAGTACTGATTTATGCCTCTGAAATTAAATAAACCGGGCGAATTTGCCATGCGGTTAGAGGCGCGCGGCTGTGAGCTTGCATCCGGGAGATAGGGGGTTCGAATCCCACTGTCGGCAGCCCTGTAGATGGTTTTCCGTGGTTTCCCATTTTCACACCAGGCAAATGCTGGGTCTGTACCTCAATTAAGGCCACATCCGCTTCCTTCCTACTCCTAGGCCTTTCCTATCCCATCGTCGCCATAAGGCCTATCTGTGTCGATGCAACGTAAAGCAAATAGCAAAAAAATAAAAGTACCGGTAGTGGCGTGCTGTTAAATAAATTAGGCATTTCGTTCCAGTGAACACCTGTGCCGTGTTTCAAGAGACGTGTGATACGGGACCTTCCGACCACAACCTTAAGAAGACGGCCTCATGAACGAGCCATCCCCCAAGAAGACGGCCTCATGAACGAGCTATCCATGGAGACTGGACTAAGAGGATCGACCCAGGAACAAATCGTTACCATGATGGGCTAAGAAGGCACAGCCTAACTCTGAAGGAGGGATAAGGAGGTCACCAAATGTCAGATAAGTGAACCATACTTGTAGGCATGTGTTAGGATTGGCGGTCGTTACGCTGAAATGTAGTAATTAAGTATGTAAATATTAGAATACGACTTGATTATAGCCCATCAGGCTATTTAGTTTTATAATCACTCAAATTGTAAGGTATAAATGTTTTTATGAAGGGAATAGCGACGTGAGTTATATTACGTGGTGGGAAGAAGAGTGCCAAGTGTTACTTAAGGTTATAAGGTGAATATTATATCAGTATATTCCTTAGTATCTGTCGTCGGATAAAATTTTCTTGTAAGGATCATTTGGATTAGTTTATCATTTTCTCTATTTGGAAGGATCTACGTAACGTAGTGTTTGTATGCTGCCTGAGTATGATTTATATGCATGTATCTATTTGATTGAATCCCGGTGAAATTAAAACCACGTTGTATGCAGCGTCATTAAAATCTTTGACTCCGTTTCACTCTGCCAAACATGCACTTGAACCTTGGACCTAGAGGGTATCACGCACGTCATAAGTATAGACGGTCGTGATTTTATGAGAAATAGTACGGTTTTGTATGAAATGAATTAGGCCCGAGGTGGTCAGTTATCATGAGAATTGGCTCCTTATTTGTTCTAAGAAGTTATGTTATGGCTTATAGGTTTGTCAAGAGAAGATGAAATTGAAAGCCCTCTTGTGATATTGGGTCCAGAACACAGAGAAACCAGGTCACTGGCAGCTTTGTTTACGATTTTTATTTGTGCGATGGGGGAGGCTTTGCTGGCTAGATAACCAGGTCAATGGCCCAACACTGCATTCCAGGAAGTCGTGGCCATTTTTAAAAGCCAAGTGTTGTAAGGGATTCTTTATTTCAGGCCGAGAGTTATTTGTGACGACGATTCCATCTTTTGGTCTCTCTTTTTTTTCCCACTTACTTGTCAATATTGATGTTTGTTTGTTTGTTTGTTTGTTTGTATATATGATATCTTGGTACTAGTGGATTCTGATTATTAGTTTATCTAGTAAGTATCAAGTTTACTCAGAGGATATGGCTTCACATTCCTATGAATTTTTATATGTAGTCGGGTGACATAGGTATAGCTTTAGTGTTTGGTTTATTTTAGTCGTTATTTGTAACATGCGGTGTTGATGTTTATATGTAAATACTTCCCCAAAAGGTGAAATAACCTTAATAGTAGCTTTATTTCTACGAAACGTCCCTAATCCTGGCATCATGTTTTATTTTGTAGGTCTATTGGTGCTGTTCCGAGGTGCATATGGCCCTGAGGTTCACTCAGCCTACACCAAAAATGAGTACCAGGTTAATTCCTGGGGGCAAAGGCGGCCGGGCGTAGAGCTAACCACTCTACCCCATCACGTGCTGCGGTTAACAATGGTGGAAGCCTTTACCTTCCACTCCTCCAAGGGCCTTCATGGCCTGTACGGAGGTGTCTTTGTCTTTTTTTATTGGTGCTGTTCCATATAGGGGACGCATTTTTGGTTCTCTGATCTACTCCTCCGTAAAGCATCATTCCGCTATTTTATTTTATGTAAATTAGAGTAACGACATTCATTTTATTCTTTGAAAATTATAGATGTAAGCCTTTATGGCATTTATTTTTTACACTACGAGTGCAATCTATTGTTAAAAAAATAGTTTTGTGAAAACAGTAACTTATGCTTTGTTGTTATTATATATTTAAATAGCAACTGAGTTCCTCATTTCCGTAATTTAAAGTAATAGAGTAATATCCCTGTGCAATATACTCTCGTCGCAAGAACCCGAAACACCCATCTGCCGGTTGCAGCTAGGCTGGTGCAGTTATTTACGGACAGATAATCCATTATTGTTTTATGCCCTGCAAGGTATAATATCACTGTCTCCTTCCACATGACTCCAACTGACTCCAATTGACTTCATGGCAAGTCTCTCCATTCATCTCCTTCCAATCAACTGCTTCCAACCAACTGAACTATCCAAATGACTGCCACTATAGGATACAGTCTATATATATAGACATACGTTGTCACATGGTATAACACCTACGTCAGGGTTAAAAAAAGATAGGATGTAACTCCCACCCAGCTACAAATGTTACATATTGTGTTGAAATAGCCTCAAGCGAACTAGGAGTTCCCTAAATATGACCTCATCGCTAAATGCATAAAATGACAGAGCGATGACTCGACAGTTACTGTAGCAGTATTACACCATATGTTGCAATGTCAAAAGGTTTCACAGAACATATCCATATCTGATATTAGGCATTAAGTCTCACTCTACATAATTTTGATGCTAACACACATACACACACACATATATATGTATACAATAAATTAACTACAATGAAGCAAGCGATAATTAATTAATATATAGCGAAATCAGATTATATCATTGAATCAAACAATAATAATAGTTACAATAATAGTAATAATAATAATACATATATAAGAATAATAGTAATAATACAAATAAAATAATAATACAGATGAATGCCTGTAACGGGATTTGAACCGTTACACTGTACAGTGTATATTTAAGTGTATTTTGGTATAAATATGTTTATCAGTAAAATTTCAACTTCATTACTGCACCCGTCCACCCTTCTGAGTCCCAGACTAGCATTAATCTCAGGGGTGTCGGTTCATATTTTAAGTCATCAAAATCATAAATCTCAGTATAAATGTATAGGCATCGGTGAACACGGGGATGAACGGGGCATGCAAAAATAAAGTGAGGGACGCTCAATTGTAAACATGAATTTAAGGACTCCATGATAGGACTAAGAAGTGACACTTAAAGTGTCAAGGGCATAATTTCTAACTACAATAAAAAGATCATGAGAATGGTTTCCTTTGAAAACAAATGCCAGAAGGAGCAGTTTATTGCACCATCCGGCGCCCTGAATTTAAATGCAGTTTATAAACGAAACATTGATTTTACAAAACATCAAGTTATAATACTTCTTGCATCACAGCAAGTGGTGACAATACGCTTAGAATGTCCGTCCTGAAAGAGAAACACAAATTCGGGGTATGATTCACTACTTGATACCACTGGGATCGAACCAGCGTCCGTACGATTTGATGGTCAATAAGGACGAGCCTTCTTTACATCTCGAGAGCCCGATAATAAATCAAATGTATCGTCGGCTTCCCGATTCAATTTAGATTGAGTACCTCCGACAAATATCTATATTTCCCGATGTCGGCGTTCAGGTTGAGTAAAGCTACGATGATTAGGGAAGGGAATTTCACGGACGGCCCTATAATTTATCCAGCTGATGCCATGCCAATTTAAACTTGCCATTATAAATATTGACTCATGATCTAATTATCGCCAGGCTCGACCGCCTGGTCTGAGTAAGTCAATGTCACCCTGACATAACACGGTGTGTAACGGGAATACCGGGCGATAACCTCCTCTCGCCCCTCAAGCAAAATAAACAAACCGAGCCTTACAGTAACTTGACGCACGGCAAGTCGTCTTGGTTACGAGTCAACATATGATTATTATCTCCGTTCAAAGTCTTACGCTGAAGGATATCGTCGTCAGTAATTTAATTTATTATTATTATTATTATTATTATTATTATTAGGGTTATGAATTGGTCACGTCCGCAGACGTCTCAATATACCGGTCGCGTTTACAGGCATTCAATGATCAAAACAATATATCTTCTTCTTCTTCTTCTTCTTCTTCTTATTTTGATCACTACGACTTATCACCGTCCTAACGTTCATTCTATTATTATCGGTTTTAAATCATCAGTTATATTCCTCGTTAACACATTTATCATCGTCCCTTCATTTACCACGGTCCAACTTAGATCTGTATACTTGTCATTATTATTATTATTAATATTATTACGATCATCATGATTATCATCACTCGTCATTCTTAACCATCACACCATACGCTCATTTATGTGGAATCTGAACCTCTTTAATCCTTTGGGACCGTAATATTTCAAAACGACCATACGCGCAGTCCATTTATTTCGTACGTACTATTTCGGGTTCGAATCCTGCCCTCTACGTAATTCAATTTTACTCTGTTACATTGCCCTTATTCGTACACTCATTTTCTGTGTGTTTATCATTAATTTCATACATTTCTCCGTATCACACTCTCTTTCAACACAGCTTCATTATACGGTAAGTGTCCCCATACGGAATCCATCTCTCTTCATCTCTCAACATAAATTTATTAAATTATTAATCACAGAGTTTTCAACTGACTTAATTCTCATCGACGACCTCGTACGACATATTTATATTCTGACTGCATGATTTTTACAATATCTCTCTTCATATCTGAATTACATCTGAGGTCATCCTCCACAAATAATCGCAAAAGCCTGAAATTACATTCGCTTAAATTCGACAATCATGATTACGTAATTATTAGGCCTACGTGGTCCTGCTAATACTAGCAAATTAAATATCTGACATTTAAATTAAAAAATATTAGAGCCGTAACTTAAACAACACGTTTACTAGCATTTAAGGTTTGTTAGCACCGGTATAATTACTCATAATTATTATTTCACAACTTTTAATTATCAGACATTTTTTAAGTCCAATTTAGAAAAACTATTCCGTCATTCATGATTTCCGCTTATCTTACCACATTATCCATTCAAATTTTAATGTTACTCACTGTTCATATTCGAATACGATATTTCATGAATTATTATTATTATTATTATTAGTTTGTGACATTACCTACAAATTTTGTCAACGTAAGTTAAAAAAATTAACACAACGAAAAACACTGGCATTGCATGTGGTTGGATTTTTCATAGAAATTATCACTCAAATTGTCGTCAAGTGACTGGCATATAAAAGCAAACTCTGGGTCAGTTCGAACACTAAACACAAAATCAAATGTCGAGGAAAGCTCGACTAGATTATTATAATACATGCATGACTTAAATCACTACCCCACATCTACGATAAAATATGTACAACAAAGTAAATACATTATTTGACCCGGCATTTATAATACTACAATTTAATTCCGTCCGTGTATCCTAAATTTAGAATGGACTCGGGAAGCGATCCATTTGTTACATGAAGTAACCAAGTCAAAAATAAAACTGTTTCCCTTCCCAGTCATGGTAACATCCCCAAATAAATTTACATCTCAGTACTCATCTGTGGTTGTAATCCCTGGCAGGCATTGCGGACGAGAGGCCCATTTGACCCTCCTCTGACTTATTCTTCCATAATGGCTGGTTCCATTATGCCTTCACATTTGATTTCACGGCGTTTCGCCATTATGCCACTGATTTAATATTTTAATATGTTAACACTGACATATGGATATCTAATTTTACCATACAATACCACTAAGGTATCTGAAACCCAATTTTATTTATATACACTAATTAACCTTCGTCCTCTACCGCACAAAGGACTGAACACAAACGACGGAGTGTGGAGTAATTCGCCCGACGCGCTTCACGATCCCCGACACGGCACCTCCGAATTCGCATCAATCCGTACTCTTGATGTGTTCATATTGACGGCGGTTTATCTCAGCTTCCTGCGGTACAGGCTCAATTATTCACTACGACTCCCATTTACTGTCCGTCACAAAGTTTAATACACCTGCTCTCAATGTTACTTTAGAGGAAGATAGCTTATCACTCCTTGCTACTATTTCATCTTTACTAAAGTTCACAATATATAAATCGTAGGCTCAGACCGTAAAATACCGAGCTCGATAGCTGCAGTCGCTTAAGTGCGGCCAGTATCCAGTATTCGGGAGATAGTAGGTTCGAACCCCACTGTCGGCAGCCCTGAAAATGGTTTTCCGTGGTTTCCCATTTTCACACCAGGCAAATGCTGGGGCTGTACCTTAACTAAGGCCACGGCCGCTTCCTTCCCACTCCTAGCCCTTCCCTGTCCCATCGTCGCCATAAGACCTATCTGTGTCGGTGCGACGTAAAGCAGCTAGCAAAAAGAAAAGACCGTAAAATGATCTGCCTTGACTTAACTTTACTCGATACGCGGGTAACTGGGACACAACGACCGGACTCAGAATAACAAGTCACTTCGCCCGTGTTCCCAATACAATTGAGAGTGAGTACGTGCGTAAGTGTGGTTAATGTGGTTTCTTTCAACTCGTATTTATTGATGGAGGACCTGACTGATGGATTAGCTGACGTCACGCCACGGAGAGAGGGGGTGGATTTCTCAAATCGGCACTGGCAATCCGAACTGGAAGTTACAATTGATACCAAAATCATCCCCTCATCTAAAACATACACTTGGTATAATATCATATCCTAACGATCGCAGATTTCCGAAATATTAGGAAATCGCTCTTCAATATTTCGTGGGTTAAGTAGCGTTTCTCGCAGTGTGGTCTCATTTCGGCCAAAAATATTCGAGATGCCCTATTTCCAAGAATTTCAGTCTTAAACTTATTAAATTTGCAGCTTATTTTTTTTATTCTTCTACGCGTAAAATATAAAAAGTTCCTTAATTTGATTCATATAATTGCAATAGTTGATTAATGATTACTTTCGGAAATAACTTGCTATTTCGCTTCATCTCTTTCAAGATGGTATTCCTGGCTGGCCAAATGAATTTTGTGATTGGAATAGAGCGAGCGGGTTATTTGAATTTTCCTCCGTGACAACTTGACAGACGTTTGTCCTGGGGCGCTGGCCTTTTCCATTTTCCAGTTCCGAGAATACATGACGTCACGGAAACTCCTGACGGACTGAAAATACATCTTCACTAGCTAATGTTGTAACCTTTCCCTTATTTCTGGCTCTCCTTTTTCTTATTGTACTAAGCGTATTTGAGGACATCCGTATCTTCTGGTCGGTAAATTAATAGGCACCCTACCGAGAGACAGAACTCTAGCCATTGTGACAGAATAATCCCTTAGGTTCCACTATGTCGCGCAGCCAGCCCGTTGTTTCCACACTCCTTAGGTCTGAATATTGTTACCCGATTTTCTTCATTTCAATATGCGTACCATATTCTCCTTCGCATTTCAAATCATGATTAAAATACGACCCCTATCACTAGGGTACAGTACCATGTATAAAAGAAAAAATGTAAAATATGAATAATTTCTTACTTTTAAATTGAATCTTGTTTAGGTTAAAAAAGGGACTTGTCAGTCATTTTCAGTGCCATTTTAAAACCTTTTTATTGGAAAGACCCACACCAATTACTCACAAGCAAGTCAAACTTCACTAGTATTGAAGAAAAACGTTACTTTAAACAACAATAACACGACCCATGAAGTTTTTGTGTTTTTATCAAATGTCAAAGACGTGACAAGTCCAATTTATGATCTCAGCTCCTCAATCATGTAGGCCCTACATCGAAGCTGTGTGGTTTCGAATGTGTACATCAAAATGGTATGTAATATTATGTACACTGACTGACAGAGCAAATGCAACACCAAGGAGGAGTGGTTCGAAGGGGATGAAAGTTGGGGAAAAAACAGAGTCGGCACGGAAGAATAATTGATGTTTATTTCAAACCGATATGCAGGTTACACAATGCGCACGGCATCGACTCAGTAGGATGTAGGACCACCGCGAGCGGCGATGCACGCAGAAACACGTCGAGGTACAGAGTCAATAAGAGTGCGGATGGTGTCCTGAGGGATGGATCTCCATTCTCTGTCAACCATTTGCCACAGTTGGTCGTCCGTACGAGGCTGGGGCAGAGTTTGCAAACGGCGTCCAATGAGATCCCACACGTGTTCGATTGGTGAGAGATCCGGAGAGTACGCTGGCCACGGAAGCATCTGTACACCTCGTAGAGCCTGTTGGGAGATGCGAGCAGTGTGTGGGCGGGCATTATCCTGCTGAAACAGAGCATTGGGCAGCCCCTGAAGGTACGGGAGTGCCACCGGCCGCAGCACATGCTGCACGTAGCGGTGGGCATTTAACGTGCCTTGAATACGCACTAGAGGTGACGTGGAATCATACGCAATAGCGCCCCAAACCATGATGTCGCGTTGTCTAGCGGTAGGGCGCTCCACAGTTACTGCCGGATTTGACCTTTATCCACGCCGACGCCACACTCGTCTGCGGTGACTATCACTGACAGAACAGAAGCGTGACTCATCGGAGAACACGACGTTCCGCCATTCCCTCATCCAAGTCGCTCTAGCCCGGCACCATGCCAGGCGTGCACGTCTATGCTGTGGAGTCAATGGTAGTCTTCTGAGCGGACGCCGGGAGTGCAGGCCTCCTTCAACCAATCGACGGGAAATTGTTCTGGTCGATATTGGAACAGCCAGGGTGTCTTGCACATGCTGAAGAATGGCGGTTGACGTGGCGTGCGGGGCTGCCACCGCTTGGCGGCGGATGCGCCGATCCTCGCGTGCTGACGTCACTCGGGCTGCGCCTGGACCCCTCGCTCGTGCCACATGTCCCTGCGCCAACCATCTTCGCCACAGGCGCTGCACCGTGGACACATCCCTATGAGTATCGGCTGCGATTTGACGAAGCGACCAACCTGCCCTTCTCAGCCCGATCACCATACCCCTCGTAAAGTCGTCTGTCTGCTGGAAATGCCTCCGTTGACGGCGGCCTGGCATTCTTAGCTATACACGTGTCCTGTGGCACACGACAACACGTTCTACAATGACTGTCGGCTGAGAAATCACGGTACGAAGTGGGCCATTCGCCAACGCCGTGTCCCAGTTATCGTTCGCTACGTGCGCAGCACAGCGGCGCATTTCACATCATGAGCATACCTCAGTGACGTCAGTCTACCCTGCAATTGGCATAAAGTTCTGACCACTCCTTCTTGGTGTTGCATTTGCTCTGTCAGTCAGTGTATATGGAAGTGAGTTTATTCAAATTTTAGAGTATATGGTTCAAGTTAATTTGTTGTTTTAATAGGATGATTATCTTCGTATGATTTCGCACCTTATTTACATTATTTCAGCAGGTACTAAGGTAAGGCCATAAGTTTGGTTACCGTCTGTCCATCATCCACCCACGAAAGATAAATAAAGCTCGTAATAAATAGTATTTGTACCTATTATGTAACATGGTTACATTGATGCCCACAGAATTTGTTTTGATTATGATTTCATTTTAATGATCCTCGTCTCGAGTTTGTTTGAGTTTTAGTAAGTTAATTTAATTCGAGGTAATGGTACATGTGTTGGTGGATGAATGAATATTAATATAATGCTATTAATTCATTTCGGCAAAATCAAGTCAAACTAAATAATTGTGCAATTAATTTCAGTTTTAATAATAATTAGAGGTCCCCAAATGAAAAAAAAAAGGAGTTTCATTATAGTTGCCACTTCCGTAGCTGTCCAGAACCAAACCCCATGGCGCAACAGCTCCGTGCTTCTTGTGCTGCTTTCATAAGATATTAATGCATTTTCTCAAAATTCTCAGGTTAATATGGGAAGTTCTGGCAAGCTAAAGTATAACATCATTTCCAAGGAAAAATAATAAGTAATCTTAATGCACTAACACGAGTTCTTACCAACAATTAGTAGACCTACCGCCCATTGTATGTCCCTACCCATGAGGATAACTGAAGAGCTTTTTATTCCGAAAAAGTACGCAACCTCGTTGCGGTAAAGTGAAATTAACCGTTAGGAGGTCTTCGTACTGTCTTCATATCACCCACCACTAAACCAAGAAATTCAGCAGTTGTACTGAACCCTTGACTTACCGTTCCATCGTTGGTCGGCCACAGCTGCTACAGTAGAGCAATATCGAACTCTTAAATCTTGGGGTCGTTGCGGGAATGTTTCGGTCACGATCTTAACCAAACGATGGGGTTCAGAAGAGAGCCTAACTACTTGAAATGAGGAGCAAATATGTGCTTACTAACTTTTATTAAAATCTTAATGACACAAAAAAATTTATTTATATAAATCCTGGATCAACACTTAATTAGTAATTATGAAATGTTTCAATGCAGTCACATTGCATAGCGTCTATATTTTCTTTTACAATATCGAAGAATTTGTTTCGGTGAAAGTAGGAATATCATAAATTAGTGGACGGCGAAACTGAAAAAAGTGAAAGGAAAACCTGAAAAATCGGGCACCTATTAATCCAAACGATAACTGAGAATTAATCCATACGATCCGTGGAAAATCTGACCTTCAACAAGTAGAACGCCTGATTTACTCTCAATTAAGGTTATCCACCAGTCGAATACCCTTTCGGATACGGAACACCCGCCGAATGGACCCTTAATCGAACCAAATTGACTATCAGTTGCTTTGGATAGGTTGCGAGATATTATTGGAAAGCATGGTGTTCACTACAAGTTAACAGCAGCATTCACAATTGAAACAAAATTCCACCATGTATTTGTCATTTCATGACACCCTTAAGTGATAAATATAAACCCGATGCTAAACGTGCATCACCCAAACAGCTGTTCAGAAGGAACCAACAACAACACGACCCGCGAGGATCTTACGTTACGTCGTTCTGAAGGAACAAAACTGCGAAATGCAGGAAACACTTATTCATCACGCATTTAGAAGAAATGCCAAACACTGAAGTTAATTAAAAAGTGTCAGATCACTTGAAAAATATTATTATAAAACCGACTTTCAGGTTATGAATGGTTACGTTACGTTTAATAAATTTACAAGTCCACAGAGGAAAATATACACAAATTACAGAATTGAAGAATTATTTCCTACTTAACAATGACTACCATCACAGATCCATCTACTTGTTGTTTGTCCCAACACACTACCTACAAAGCTATCAATTAATCGAACTCAACTACGTATAAAAATGAAAGAACGACAAAGATTGAAAATAAAATATATTACTGGCTGACGAATCGAATCCGTATTCGTAACTCAAGTCTCACACTAATACATTGAGTGTCAATATGCACACTATCAAAGCGAAACGGACGTCAGAACGACAAAAACAATTAGTCCGCAAAATAAAATAAAATATCGAAGTTATTTGAACTCAACACGCATGGTGAACTACAGCAAAATATTCAATCACCATTAGCTCAGTACTCAGTGTTGGACAACCCTCATTTGCCGATAGCGGACCCATAATCTTAGGGGACACCTTCCAGCTGTTGGGAGCTGCGCGCAAGTTTGGCCTCATTATTACCGATCTAACCCTCTTCATATTTGGTATTTTACTGCAGACCCTACCATCGCCCAAGTCACTTCGCAAAAACATCTAATCCAAGACTTGAGTATGTACAGCTGACATCCCAGACCTATATGTCGGGCCTACTTAACATCTGTACACCCTAACACTAACTAACCTTCCTAATTCTATCGTTGAGCGTGAACTAGGAGGTCTCATCATCAGTATACTCCTAGGATAACATGTGACGTCCTAAATCTATTGTCGGGCGGAAGCTGGGTCGTATATGCTTCCCCTAGCATATCAGGCGAACCCGTAATTTCAAACAAACTCTGATATTTTTAACTGTAAGTCTGGTCGCAAACGAATAACACACAACGAAACAACTCTTGCCACAGAACGAATGCAAGTCGAAAAATGCAATAAGTTTCTATCTTGTTACAAAAACAACGTGAACTTGAAAATAAATATCACGTGGCCAACAATCCCCCAACTCAAACACGATCTCAGCCTGCGCAATGAAGTTTAGGAAAGAATAATATCTTCCAACACACGTCTAACATTATGGATGCCGTCAAAAATAATAATCATCACCAGCGCAGAAATCCATATTATAATTTTAGGATGAAGCCCTCAGATTGCCTAATGTCATTTTCCAAACATACATATCCATGACTATCCAGTGAAACGAAATTCAATAAATTTACACAGTCAAACATATCGCTTTAAAAACGTCGAATATCTCATTTCACAAATGCTCCTATTTACTGATAAATTACCGCCTTGTAATTTATGAATTCTACTGAATGGAAACTCGTCCTTACAACCAAACAACACCAACCGTGTATGCAAAGTGCTCTTTTATCCTTGATGTCATATTATTCTAATATCCATTACTGACTTTACGTAACTAGTCACTTGAAATTTTACTACCAAGAGTTACCCACCAGAATCGTTTTTCACTTGGGATCTTATTTGACATTTACTGTGCTTCATACAATAATTATCTCGGACCGACCTTCTCCAGGTCCCAGCTTTCGGATTGTTAGCGGAATATACTACATCCTGTCACATAAATCTCACATTTAATATACAGCCTGTCTCAAAAATCCTTCCTCGGCAAACATAGCTTGTCTCGAAAACTCATTCTCCTCGCCTCCTCACGGCGGTATTACGTAAAATCCAGGCTCCCTTTTGCCTTCAACATTTCTACCATTCTCATCTCCACATATATAAATTCTTCGCTCTCAATCCATTTTTCTTATATTTCAAGATCCTTTTCAAATCTCAATCCTCTTGTGAAAAAACAATAACCTTTATAAAATACACCTCTTTATTTTTACTGTTACTACAACTTTCGGACCTCGAGAATACAACAACACACCGTGATTTTCCCTATCATCGACATACACGATGTCACAAAATTTTACTTCCCATGAACAAAACATAACTTTATCGAATTTCACTGGAATTTTTCTAAATGCCCGCAATCCTTGTAGGACATACTTGTTAAATCCACTTTTAACATAGGAAAATTTTATCCCGCGGTAGACATTATTATTATTATTATTATTATTATTATTATTATTATTATTTTCGACAAAATTTTCTGAATTCAAGCGATATTTGAGATTAAGACATTCGCCATGACTACTTTATCATGATCACCTTCCTAATTTTCCTCACTTCGGACAGTATCTCGAAGAACATTAACACAAGATTTAAACGTCGCATTTTATAGTTTCTTGATTTTACAAAACTAAAGATTTTCACACGCTGACCAGAAATATAATACTTTCGCATGATCATTACAAAATACCAACCCGACACACGCCTGGAAATTTGGTTGGGACAAACAACATTCTAACTACAACATTATTAAAAGTTACCGACCTGTGATCGCAGCCATCGCCTTGGATTCTGGCTGCATTCAACCAGCAAACCTCGGGTGTTTAGCCTGCCATGGCTAACTTTATCATCATCTTCTTATAAATATATACAGCTTAGATTACACAATATTCTATAACACACTTTCGACACGGTCACCTTGTGATGAGCTCGCCCTTCAAATGGCGACTGACACAATTTTCCCAGGAGTCTGCTCTGGTTAGGCCAGGTGTTACAAACAGATAAGACACCAGACGCAGTGGCTAACTTCAAACTCTTCTACAACAAACACATGCTGAATACCGAGAGAAATTCAATTACTTCTAGACCATCAAAGTTTCATTAGCGGCAGCTCAAAAAAGTTTATATCTTCTTCCATTAAATAGTATATTTTAACCATAGCCACGAACATGTACTGAGTTATATTGGAGACCAACTTTTCGCACTTTCTTCTGACGAGCGTCGAGGGCTTCGCCGCTCCAGTAACCAGACGGACACTGAGAAATATACAGAGGGAGGTTTCTTTTATACTCTTATGGGGTGATGCCACTCACACCACTAAGCTTGATTATGCAATCTGCTAATTTCGCGTCCAATTTGTTCTATAATTCCGGACAGATTTGTGATTTATTTAGATGTTAATCTCATAGTTTTACCCCACTCACAACAGGTCAAATAAATTATTTCTGCTAGGGCGTTTCGCGGGTTTTCTTCATCCATTGACCTTGGCACGTGTAGTTAGTCGGAGGATCGGACGCGGATTCGACTCTAGGCTTAACTGCATTTATATTTACCCTGGGGATTCTGTCTTCACGTAGGGCTTAAGAATAATTTAGATTATTTATTTCCGGATTTACTGTGTTGCCAAAATCTCTTGTTACGAAGAATTCCATGAATTTGAAGAATTGTTGAGTACTCGAAGTCCACTGAGGTGTCACGGTATTTCACGAGCTTGCGGCTCGGCTCGCCACGGGCGAGTTCGTTCCCACGCGACAGAGAGGCTCTTGAAATGCGAACATGGCTGCTCTCAAAATAAAAGCTTGTTATTTGAGATAAATATTGAAAAAATAAAAAATAAAATTCTCATCGTAGAATTATGGGTTCAGTACAGGGGGGCCGAAAGAGGGAAAAGTTGGCAAAAATTACCTGGATGATATTTTGGTAACGTAATTGACAGATACACATGTTTATAACAAAAGATAAGCTTTTTTTATTGTACATACCCAATAAATACTGTACGTAGACGTTTTAAGTCAATCTGAACTATGACTACGTTACTTACTTTCACAATCAGAGTTAAGGTTTGGTACCAGCAACATATATAAAACTTATTTATCATAAGGTGTCTTTCTTGTAGTGTATAATTTTTCTATGCTTGAAATATATGGGTCATATGCAATCAAGCACATCCTGATTAATCTTCTCTTGGCACATTTTATTCCTGAAATGTTCTCTATACCTTTTGAACACTTAATTGCTGGCATCTTGTGCTCCTTCACTTAATTGTCCAGTAGGAAGCAAAGCTCTGAAAATTACCTCATGACCGTGAATCAAGTTTTTTGTGAACGGAGGGTATTCCTCGATAAATAATTTAGACATATCCAAAGTATATGATCTAAATGTGCCAATTGCAACTGGATATTGTTTGCATTATGACTTTAAATCTGTTATTTAAATCCGAAGTTAGAATTTCCGGGCATTTAGTGCGTTTTTTTTAATTTCTTCAAGACGCACAATTTATCTTCCACTTTTCTCTTCCCTGAATGTCTTATCATACAGGGTCCGTCTTGATAAGAAAATAACAGAACAGCCAGATCCCGAAGAACAAATAAAGAACACAATACAGTAACCTAAATGTAGAAAAATAATTGGCCGCGACAGGCCTTAAAGAAGTTATTATACAGAAGAATTACGAAAATATTAGCCAACTTTTATTAATGTTCTCACAATATGACTAACTTGAGTAGCAGAAAATTGTAAAAATATAGCCCGGACGTGCCTGGAAGCTAACTGAAATCACAGGAATGTAACTATGAACTAGATTTTAATTCTAATGGGGACCGATGACCTAGCTGTTAGGCCCCGTTAAACAACAATCATCATCATCATCATCATCATCATCATCATCATCATCATTAATCCTAACTAAGTACATAGTTTGTCTCTTTAATCCTTCGAAGTATTTTTCTTAAACATAGTGTAATATTAAACTGCATACTTCCAGGCGACGATCCATTGTGGTTACTATTTCGTAGATGAGCACGAAAGGGATGTTAACAACTTGAAAACACAGCACTCTTTTCGCTTATCAACTACTCCATGAGTCGCGTGAGTGTGACGTGCCACTTGAGACCTGCGCAGCGAGGAGTGCAGTACTTGTTGCATCATGTAATAATAATAATGTTATTTGTTTTACGTCCCACTAACTACTCTTTTACGGTTTTCGGAGACGCCGAGGTGCCGGAATTTAGTCTCGCAGGAGTTCTTCTACGTGCCAGTAAATCTACCGATACGAGGCTGACGTATTTGAGCACCTTCAAATACCACCGGACTGAGTCAGGATCGAACCTGCCAAATTGGGGTCAGAAGGCCAGCGCCTCAACCGTCTGAGCCACTCAGCCCGGCTGTTGCATCATTTCCTTATCAAGATATGTTGCATATGGTCTTCAACACTTTTAAAAAAAGGAATGTTTTGAAAAAAATATCCAGGATTTGATTTCTGGACACTTTGCCAACTTTTCCTTTAATGGCACCAGTGTGTGTCGATTAGTATACAAAGGCAGGGTGACCAGATGCCCCTCTTTTCGCGGACTTGCCCTACAGTGTACCGGTAGCCTTCTGTCCGACATCCCAGAGGAATTTTCAGTAATTCTAAAATGTCCTTGATTTGAGAGAATAGAAATTTTAACTGCCATATTTTGGCAAATTTCTTTCGAAGTGATCTTGTTTCTAGAAATTCGTCCAAGCGATGGCATGTCAACATTTTCCGATATGTCTACTTCAGAGTTTGAAAATTGTATTTTACGTTAACAAGGCGTTTTACTACTCACGATTCAGAGGATTATAACGTGCCCTTTACGGAGTGGAAACTTCGAAGTGCGTTTGAGCTTTGCAAGGACACGGCTCCCGGACTAGATAGCGTCCATAACAAGACGTCAAAACACGTCAACTTAGATAGCCAATGCTATCTTCTAGGGTTGTTCCATCTAATCTCGTTAGAGGTTGAATTTCCGTCACATTGGCGGAAAGGGACAGTAATTCCTCTCCTCAAGAATGACAAGGACCCTGAATATGCATGAAGTTACAGATCTTTTGTCTTACTGACTGTCTGTGTAAACTGTTCGAGAGGATGGTGAATCGACGACTTGCGTGGTGTTTGGAGAAAAGAGAACTTCTGTTCGAGTATCAGTGTAGCTTACGAGCTCCTCGCTCCACAACTGACCACCTGGTATACCTGTAGAGTTCTACGCAGGACGCTTTTCTTCGAAAACAGCATTTGGTAGCTGTTTTCGTCGATCTGGACAAGGTCCATGGCGATATGGCATATTTTCAGCAACGCATCAATGGAAATTCCGAGCTAATTTGACGGTTCTTGTTGCGAATTTTTTGTCCCTCCGTCTACGTCCTAGTAGGGAGGACATATCGGCAATACCACGTTCAGGAAAATGGAGTCCCTCAGGGATCAGTTCTCAGTGTCACTTTGCGATTACCATAAACGGTATGGTCGCTGCTGCGAGTTCAGCAGTAGTATGTCGGTGTATTTGGACGGTTTTGTTCTGCATTATATCTCACAAAATCTGGCAGTCGCAGAGCGACAATTGCAGCAAGCTATTAGGAGAGTAGAACAGTGGACCTTAAAGCATGGTCTTCGGTTTTCAACGGATAAGACTTCTGTTGTTCACTTCTGCTGGAAGCGCACTCTTCGTCAACAATCTGAGCTTTATTTTGGAAGAGTCGCTCTTCCTGTAGTAGACACGTACCGATTTCTTGGGCTCCTTTTCATAGTAAGTTATCGTGGGAGCTGCACATGCGTCAATTAAAAGTAAAATGCGCTAAGAAACTAACTATGCCTAGGTTTCTTAGCAGCACTGCATAACTGTGCTGATCGTACGATGCTCCTACGCTTTTCTAGGGCACATATTTTTTTCTGTATTGGACTACGGCAGTACAGAACATGGCTCAGCAAGGAAAACTGTTCCTAGTAAACTGAATAGCGTCCACCACAGTGAAATTAGGTTGGCAACGGGTGCTTTTCGTACTAGTCCTTTAGTCAGCCTATTCGCTGAGTCTCTTGCACCTCCTTTACACATGAGACGCAAGCAAGTGCTGTTATCATGCTGCAAATCTACGACATATGTCACATTACCCAAGCCACAACCAAAATCGCCGGCTGTATGCCGCTTATCCTCGGGCAACGCAGCCGGTCGGAATACGCTTCGATGGTTTTTACACAACATTGGAAGTACCTTCCGTTCCTTGTCTTGTCAGAGTGCTTAGTAAGGTGTCTCTGTAGACAGCAGCCTAAACCGAACTGACATTATCCTGGAATTATACACCGACCCAAAATACAACACGGACGCCTCCATAAAATGTAACAAAATAAGGCACTGACTTCAAAGCTAAATCCCCTATATTTCATATACTTTTAAGCTTGATGTTGAAGTACGTACAATATGCAATACAGTATTAAAATTAATAAAAAATGGGGGTTGTTGAGCTTACTTGGAGCCATTTCTAAAGTTCATTGACAGAAGGGGAGACTAAGGAATTTGTCCGGACCCTAGCCCCTAATCCCGACTTATGAATGTTCACGAGAGAAAAGAGATCTTAAAACACTTTGGTTCCTAGAAAATCCTAGTCCAAACTGAGGTTTAAAATTATGTTATATACGAGTTAGACCCACACATGTATGCGTAAAGGCCAAAAACCACTTTCTTCATGAGGAATATGATTGTACGGTACCATAGAATATCTGGTGCTATAGACGAGGTGTCGCTCACACTGATGTCGTTATAACAAAGCTCTACTGTATTCTATAGTAAGATACAATGAATACCAATACCTAGTAGATTAGAAACACTGCCATAAGCTGCAGCTGTTATCATTTGTCTTGATATTTCAAACACAAGATTCCAAACCCAATGAGGACTCAACAAATATTTTTTCAATTTACTTCACGTCGTACTGACAGAGATAGGTCTTATGGCGACGATGGGATAGTAAAGTGGTTGGAGTTGGAAGGAGGCAACCATGGCCTTAATTGAAGTACTGCCCCAGCATTTGCCTGGTGTGAAAATGATTTTTTGCTAGTTGCTTTACGTCGCACCGACACAGATAGGTCTTATGGCGACGATGGGACAAGGAAGGGCTAGGAGTGGGAAGGAGCGGCCTTAATTAAGGTACAGCCCCAGCATTTACCTGGTGTGAAAATGGGAAACCACGGAAAACCATCTTCAGGACTGCCGACAGTGGGGTTCGAACCTACTATCTCCCGAATACTGGATACTGGCCGCAGTTAAGCGACTGCAGCTATCGAGCTCGGTGGTGTGAAAATGAGAAACTACATAAAACCATCTTCGGGGCTGCCGACAGTGGGATTCGAACCCATCATCTTTAGAATGCACGCTGATAGCTAGGTGACCCAAACAGTGCAGCCACTTTCTCGGTACTCAAGAAAGAAATAAGTTCAGCATATGGCTTCATGATCCCGTGGGGAAATACAGAGCTGACCAGTGGACCGGCACAGTTTGAACACAATATTCGAAAGCAGTTACAATGGGAGTTACCACTTCACTCGCTATTGTTCTCGAAAATAATGGAAATCACCTACCTTATGGTGATTAGTATGCAATTTTGGAGTTTTCACAGACTCTTCAAGAGATTAATGATATACTCGGTCGCAATAGTTGGCTGACGTGCTCCAGAGGTAAGAGGCTCGATTTCTGGCATCGACGAAACTCTTCGCATTAAATACGAACATTCGTGCAGGCAAGTCGGTAAGGCCTTGTCCACAACGAAGCACCACCCTTAGCACTGTCCTTAACACTACCCTTAGCACAGTCCTTGAACTATCTTTAGTACTGCCCTTAGCACTAACCTTAGCACCACCCTTAACACAGACCTTGCACTACCCTCAGCACTACCCTTAACACTACCCTTAACACAGTCCTGGAACTACCCTCAGCACTGCCCTTAACACTACCCTTAGCACAGTCCTTGAACTACCCTTAGCACTACCCTTGACACTACCCTTAGCACTACCCTTGACACTACCCTTAGCACTGCCCTTAGCACTAATATTAGCACCACCCTTAACACAGAGCTTGCACTACCCTCAGCACTACCCTTAACACTACCCTTAGCACAGTCCTTGAACTACCCTTAGCACTGCCCTTAGCACTAACCTTAGCACCACCCTTAACACAGACCTTGCACTACCCTCAGCACTACCCTTAACACTACCGTTAGCACTAAACTTAACACCACCCTTAGCACTGCCCTTAGCACTAACCTTAGCACCACCCTTAACACAGAGCTTGCACAACCCTCAACACCACCCTTAGCACTGCCCTTAGCACTAACTTTAGCACCACCCTTAACACAGACCTTGCACTACCCTCAGCATTACCATTAACACTACCCTTAGCACAGTCCTGGAACTACTCTTAGCACTAACCTTAGCACCATCCTTAACACAGACCTTGCACTACCCTCAGCACTACACTTCACACTACCCTTAGCACCAACCCGACCCAGGCATTCTCTCCAGTTTTTCACGCTAATGTGGTGACAGTGAATATTTGACCTCAGCCCACATTTATTGTCCCAATTGAGCTTCGACAGCCACAATGTCCACCCATCATCCTCTGACAAAGATTTTGTAATTACTTAATTCCAGTTTATGTGCATGGTATTTTTCTCGTAAGAGAATAAATTTTAAGTTCATCCAATGAACCAAAAACTGCAGCAGTGTGGATAATGTTATCATATGTATCATGATTTAACATACTCACGCCGGGCTGAGTGGCTCAGACGGTTGAGGCGCTGGCCTTCTGATCCCAGCTTGGCAGGTTCGATCTTGGCTCAGTCCGGTGGTATTTAAAGGTGCTCAAGAACGTCAGCCTCGTGTCGGTAGATTTACTGGCACGTAAAGAATTCCTGCGGGACAAAATTCCCGCACTTCGGCGTCTCCAAAAACTGGAAAAGTAGTTAGTGGGACGTAAAGCAAATAACATTATTGTTATTAACATATTCAGATAGAATTTGCTTGTTACAGGAGGATGGCAATTATTGCATTCGATTACAACCTAGACAAAATTAACTAATTTATCTTTATTAATTGCTGTTCAGCACTTGAACAGGACTATCGACAAGTTCTCAACAGCATGAGGTGCTGGACTAAGTAAATAGAAGGTAATTTTTCAGGTGCGGTGCTAGGGTTGGTGTGCAGCATGGTACCAAAGTAAGTTAGAAGCGCGGTGCTCTGTTATGACCGCTACCATTTGATGAAACGTCTCATTGATTAAAATACCCCCACGCTCAAATTATTAACTTTAAAATTATTTACTAGACTAAAATTCATATGCATGTGTAAATAATAAGTAAATACAGAAAATATAACATACGTAAAACAACAATAACATTACAAACTGATTACATAATATAAGTGACTCTGAGAAAAACACGACCATGTTGATCAACTTCTCAGAAAATTAGTAATGGTAAAAAACAAATTACAAATCAAGTCATTACAGGAACATGAAAAGGAAGAGGACAAGCACAATCACAGGGCAGTATCTTTATCTCGCCAACATAAAGACTGAAGATCTATTAAGAGTGTCTCTCAAATGAGTGTTCATGCAAACACGAGCTTGTCAGGGTCTAAGAAGAAATAGATGTAGAATTGGAGTTGGCAAGGAGAGAGCCCATCCAACTGGAGATGTCAGTGTGTGAAGATTGCCCTTATCGTTTAACCTGGGCTAAGGGCTGTGCTTAGGGCGCTGCAAAGAGGGATGCTTCGTTGTAGACGAGACTTAAGTTACCAGTTGAAGGACGAGGTTCCTATCCTGTGGAGATCCTTACCTCTAAGTCTGTGGTTTCCAAACTGCAGGTTGGGGAAGATGTGGGTGAGAGATTTACAAGAGGAGCACAGACAACTTTTCAGAAGGGAAAATAAACACATTACATGATAAATAGATAAATGAATACATATACGATATTGAACTTTCTGCGTAAGAGTTAAAAACAAAACAAACAAATGGCTGGTAAGAGTGAAAAGAGTTGTTCTTATGCGTTTGAAATCATCGTCACCCACCTAGCATCAGATTATGTGGTTCGTTACAGTCTCAGCTCATCTTTCCATCTTTCCCCAGTTGGCCCATATTTTAAGATTTATTTCGGTATTTCCCTTCTGTCGATTCTCTCAACATGCATCTTCCAGGATTTTTTTATAAGTGGTAAGTTCTTCAGTCTGCCGAAACTAACTTTGAAGAAATAAATTTATAAACTACCTCAAAAAGAAAACATATGATAACAGAACTCTACCTGAAAGAGACACATCTTAAATAAATTAAATTTAAAAAATCTTCTAGTTTTGTCTCTTGGTGTCTATGTCCTGAAGCAGAGAGTCAATTCTTAAAGGCAAATTCTTTTAATTTTCAGGTAAAATAATGTGAGTAGAAAAAAAATAGTTAATTATGTAACTTATTTACATGTTTATTTAATCTTCTCTTCAGGCCAACATTTTGAATTTGAAACAACAGGTTGATATTGAAACTTTGTTGACGTATGATTATTTTTATGCACTAATGAGGAATTCAATTAGACATAGTTGCAGTTTTGGGGAAATGGCGCTGTGGTCGGCCCGGTAAATGCAATAGTATGGCGTAGCACGTGACTGCGATGTCGTCAGACCTCGTACTGGCCGTGTGAGTAACAGCTGAACACGGGATAGGCAAGGTACGAGATTTCTGTGCATTTTATTGTAGCCAGGTTATCGGTGCCAGGCGTATCGGTCATCCTATTTCCGAATTCGTGCAGGTTTTGGGCTTTCTACGGGCCACCATGTACAGAGTGGTCCATGAGTACGTGGATTCGGGTACCACCACCACCTAGGTCAACTGCCGTGGAGGACAATGTGTTGATGACAAAAGTCATTTTGGATGATAAAGGTGGATCTCGCGACAACAAGGAAGTGTGAGCAGCTATGCCACCTAGAACCATCTCCTCGCAATGGGGTACAGGTATCACAGTCTCACCGCACGTTAGAAGGTACAATGACTGACATTGGCAAAGGGACACCGCTTTGTGACTTCCGAAGTATGGAAAACGGTCACCTGGTCAGATGAGTCACGGTACCATTTGGTTCACGACGATGCCAGGGTGCGAGTGCTTCACCCAGCACATGAGACAATGAGGTCCGTCTTGCCAGTAGGTTACAGTTGAACCAGTGGTGGCGGCATTCCCGTATGAGGACCATTCACGTGGGATGAGATGAGACCAATGGTATATCTGGAAACGTCCCTCACCGGCGAACGTTACAGGAACCTGCTCTCTGATCAAGTCCACCTATTCGTTCCCCTCCAGCACGTTGCAAGGAACCTTTTCCTGTAGCAAGGCAATGCACCGGCCCATCGCCTCCGAAAATTGTGGTCGATTGGTTCAATGAACACTCCACAGACATGAGGATGCTTGCCTACTGTAGTCCAGGTCACTCGACCTCAACCCTATTGACCGCATCTGAGATGCTATCGAGAGAGATCTGCGCGCCTTGGATCCTGCTCCAATCAATCTCATGCATTATGGGAGGTCGTGCGGTGGTCGTGGATCATAACGGCTCCCCAACAATAATTATACTGTAGTTAAATGTTCATAGAAAGAAAGGCAAAGCGATCTTGTGACACACTCACCGAAAATATAGGGTTAATATTCTTTATTTTGAATACTAATGTTAAAAGAAGAGAAGGGTGTGATTACCGAGTGACATCGCCTATGACTTCTCAGGAAATCAGCCGCTGTTCGAATTCCAGATAAATGAATGTGAGATTTCTGAAAAGAAAAGAAATAACCTCCCTATTATTAGATTCCACGTAAAAATGGAGGTCCCGTATAACAACAACATACTATTTTCGGAGACGAGGTGCCAGAATTTTGTCCCTCAGGAGTTCTTTTACGTGCCCGTCAATCTGCCAACACGAGGCTTGTGCAGGCTCCTATTTGAGCGAATACCTCCCGACTGAGCCGTCTTGGGCTCAGAAGCCAGCACTGTACCGTCTGAGCCAATCACCTCGTCACGGCCCGTGGAAATGATCACAATATCAACAGTTACGTAAATGTACAAATTTGTTTTTGCTTACAGACGATATGCCTAATAAGAATGAAATGATGTGTTCTTTATTTACAACCTCTTTGACTCAGAATTTGAAGCACCTATGTATTTAAGAGGCGATTTCACATATAGACTAGTATGTTATAGTTAAGCTGAGGACATTTAGGCATTTCGATTCCAGTTTTAGGCAGCCTAGTCGAGGTGGTAAAGGCGTGCTCGATTCACCTGGGAGTACGTGGGTTCGATTCCTCCCTCAGGAAGTCGACAAATTTAAGGAAAGTCACATGTTCCTAAGGTTTACTCTGCCTACACCCAAAATGAGTACCAGGTTAATTCCTGTGGTCAGAGGCGGCCGAGCATCATGCTAACAACTCTTAGTGCCGAGATTCCTTAAAATGGAAGCTTTTACCTTCTACTTCTCCAAGGGCCTTCATGGCCTCTACGGAGAAGGCTTTGCTTAAGTAGGCAAAGAAAAGGTTAAAATATGTACTGTACAAATTTGTATAAAAATTGGTGTTGTTTCTTCCTCCTCCTATTCTTCTCCTTCTTCCATTTTCCCCATACTTGATGGAGTTGCGGGTGCGAACTGTGATATACACGTGGACTTGGCCCTGTTTTACGACTGGATGCCCTTGCTGACGCCAACTATATGTGGAAAGATGTATTCTATATCCCATGTATCTGTTGCGGCTGGGTAGTGTGGTCTGTTGTGTGAATATGAAGGCGAGTATATTGGCACAAACACAAACATACAGTCCCCGAGTCAGACGAGTTAACTAGACGTGGTAAAAAATTCCGAATTGGCCGGGATCGAACACGGGACACTCTGAACCTAAGGCCTCAACGCTGACCATTCAGGAAGGAGGGAACTGGGCTATCGAACTATTTAAAACTTAAATAATCTTAAGAAGAGGTTTTACAGTACTTGGAAGTTCCAGACTTTTTTTTTTTTACAATTTGCTTCACGTCGCACCGACACAGTTAGGTCTTACGGCGACTACGGGATAGGAAAGGGCTAGGAGTGGGAAGAAAGCGGCCGTGGCCTTAATTGAGGTACAGCCACAGCATTTGCCTGGTGTGAAAATGTGAAACCACGGAAAACAATCTTCAGAGTTGCCGACAATGGGGTTCGAACCCACAATCTCTCGAATACCAGCTCCCAGCAGCGCGCCTCTAACCGCACTGCCAACTCGCTCGGTTGTCCATAATTCTTCAGCATTATGTGTAGCTTATGTTCTGATCGTACTGTACATTTTCTTAGTGTCAAGGTCAGCATCTGTTCTGGTTCATCATTCTTCTTTAAACATACCTCAGAGTCGATTATCGTTCCTTTTACAACTGCTCTGAGCAGCACTTTTGAGTTCAAAATTGCACGGCTAAGGGTCCTTCTTGCGTACGAGAGATTGGGGATGCATGCCACAGATTAAGTAACACAGGTCCTTTACGTCTTCATATGGTCAGCAAATTTTGGGTCAGTTATCGTAATATAGGTATCCTTTCCTCGCCTGCTGTTCAACGTCGCACAGACACAGATTTTCGATAATGCTAGAATAAGAAAGGGCTCGGGCACGGAAGGAAAGCGGCCGTGGCTTTAACTGAGGTGCAGCCTTTGAATTTGCCTGGTGTAGAAATGGGAAGTCATAGAAAATAATTTTCATCGCTGCGACGATGGGCTTCGAACCCATCATCTTACAAATGCGAGCTTAGAGCTACGCATGACCAACACATTCGGCCGTAAACGTAGATTTTTCTTCTCTAATCCCCTATTTTTAAATGTCATGCCCAACAGAAATCGATAAGGTGGGCATACGATCGTAAATCCAAGGTAAGACTTAAAATGGGTCTGGGTGCTATTATTGCAATTTGCTTTAACGTCACTCAGGCACAGATACGTCTCATGGCGATGGTGGAATAGGAAAGAGTTAGAAATGGGAAGGAAGCAACAACAGTCTACTTTACGTCGCACGAACACTATAGGTCTTACGGCGACGATGGGATAGGAAAGTGCTAGGAGTGTGAAGGAAGCGACCGTGGCCTTAATTAAGGTACAGCCCCAGCATTTGCCTGGTGTGAAATGGGAAACCACGGAAAACCATCTTCAGGGTTGTCGACAGTGGGGTTCGAACCCACTATCTCCCGAATGCCAGCTGATACCTACGTGACCCAAACCGCGTGGCCACACATCCTCAGTCTGGGTGCTATTCTGACACCACACGGCAACCGGCCAGATAGGTTCAGTGCGTGAGGCATTGAATTGGGTAGATAGATGGATTCCAATCCACATTCGAATATTCTGGAAATGTTTTTCGTGGTGCCCTATTAGAACCCATTTTAAATAGTGCGATACTGTCATTCACACTGTACACTGCCGCTTGTTTTCCAATTTTTCTTTCTTTCTTTCTTTCTTTCTTTCTTTCTTTCTTTCTTCCTTTCTTAATCCGTTTACCCTCCAGTGTTAGTTTTTCCCTCGGACTCAGCGAGGGATCCCACCTCTACCGCGTGAAGGACAGTGTCCAGAAGCGTGAGACATTGGGTCGGGGTGATACAGCTGAGGAGGAGGACCAGTACCTCGCCCAGGTGGTCTCACCTGCTATGCTGAACAGGGGCCTTATTGGGGTATGGGAAGATTGGATTGGATAGACAAGGAAGAGGGAAGGAAGCGGCCGTAGCCTTAATTTAGGTACCATGCCGACATTTGCCTGGAGGAGAAGTGGGAAATCACGGAAAACCACTTCGAGGATGGCTGAGGTGGGCATCGAACCCCTCTCTCTAATCAGTTGACTTCCTGAGGCTGTGCGGACCCCGTTCCAACCCTCGTACCACTTTTCAAATTTCGCGGCAGGGTGAGAAATCGAACCCGGGCCTCCGGGGGTGGCAGCTAATCACACTAACCACTACACCACAGAGCAGGACCCAATACTTTTTATTTTATTTTTCAATTGGCTTTACGTCGCACTGACATAGATAGGTCTTGTGGTGACGATAGGATAGGAAAAGACTAGGAGTGGGAAGGAAGGGGGTGTGGTGTTAAATAAGGCGTGCCTGGTGTGAAGATCGATAACTACGGAAACCATCTTTAGGGCTGACGCCAGTGGGGTTCGAACCAACTATCTCCCGAATGCAATCTCATAGCTGCGCGCCAGTACCCGCACTACCAACTCACTAGGTGCTTTCCAATTCTTTATCTCACGTACATAGGGTTGCCATAATTTCGAAATCCAAAGCCAGGACAAAACTTACGGTCAGCTTTATCGATCGAAGGAAATGGAAATATAAGGAATAAGGTGCCCTCATCCCCCTAAGCTAAGGGAAATGTGTATTTAATTAATGATCCAGAGTTGAAGAAGGACTGCTTCATTAAGAAAGCATGTATTACCAAAAATGAGAATATGCATTAAATTATTCAGTACACGAAGTTCCATTGTCATCATTTAAGCTTTTCTTATACCAATCGTATTTTTCAGAACCCTGAACAGATGAAAGGAACTTCATTTGGTTCTCAATCAGTTTATGAAATTCACTGCAACTTACATTTTTCATATTGTACTGTATTTGCAACATTGTATTAACTGATTTTACTGTTAACCTATTCCTTTCTTCTGTCCACTGAGAACTCATGAGGGAAAAAACTCTCTCTACATTGGCGTTATGACCGGGAACGGAGAAATAAAATTCCACAATTTTCAGCAACTCTGAATATTGCTCACTAGAAATACAATTATGAATGAAGAACACCCATTTCTTATGTGACATCAAATTCTCAAAACTTTCATCTTTGACCTCCCCCAAAGCACACTTTAATTTCAGTACTTGGTCAAAGAGAAGGAACTCTTTCAATTTACAGCTTGTGTTTTCATGCATCCACTTGAATGTCTTTTCAACATTTTCCCATGAAGGTACAGTCTTTAGCAAAATCCAGTCAAAATGTTTAATATCAGACAAGGGCTTACTCCATTTTATCAAGTAATCAATAATAGTTTGATAGAAAAGAGAGACTTCTCCTAGAAATGTAGACTGCTGATATTTTGTAAGGTCAGACATTAATTCTTTAACTTTAGACGTAACGTAAACACACTGTTTTCTCTCTCCTAAAATTTGCAGTATATTTTCTACCTCCAATCTTACCTCATTCAATGATATGTCTTCCCTCTCAATACTGCTAACTGCCCTCTGGAAAGGATTCATTTGTGCCTTCAAGAAGAGCAGATATATTTCACCAACAGAATCAGAAAATAATTTCTTGATAAGGGAAGGACACGTATCAAGTGAAAGAAAGTAAGACTTAAGTGGATAAACATGTGGATGAACCTCTCTCTAGCAGGAAATATGGTGAGCCATCTGGATCTTACATGTCTAAGTAGGTACTTATGTGTCACATCAACAAATTCTGAAAATTATTTTAGCGATGCTACACGAACAGTATATATGGAGAAATAATTAAAAACATTTATGATAATGCTCTTAATATCATGAGAGAGGACATCTGCATCAGTCTGAATTGCATTGTGCAAAATATGAGCTGGACAACCTACCCCTAAAATTTCCCTATTCAGTTTATTCTGAAGTCTCTTGTACACATTGTTTTCTCCTTTTCTCGCAACACCCCCAAAGTTAGTATTTGTGTTATCTCCACCAAAAGCAGATACGTTATCACTAAGCCCATGTTCTAAAATGGCACTGTATACACACTCTGTTATTGTACTAGAATTCTCACTGTCACATTCATTTAAATTTAACAATCTACTTTGGACACTTGTCATAATCAAAGTACTGCATAAGAACAGGAAATATTTTCAATTACTTGTGGTTGCTAGCATCAGTGCTAATACCAACATAGGCCTAATTGACCTTCGATAGACTGTTCCTTGTTCTATCTTCAATGAACGGTGATATCACATTATTAACGATGGCTTCTCTTTTAGTTTTGGCGCTGGAAAAGTTTACTGCAACTTTCGAGTAACTAAAAACCTGAGATATAATTTTTGAAGTGCAAGAACTAGAGTTGTATGAATGATGGTGCTTGACACAGGGAAATGCAAATGCAGGTTCTGCTGCAGCTACTTTATTACCACCTGCCTGTGTTTTGAAAAAGCTGGTAAGCTGTTTGGAAGATGATGAACCCTCTGCCGTCTTATGCTTTTTCGATTGCACGTGGTCGTGTATATCACGTCTAGCTCCATTACTGATTGAAATGTAGGAACTGTGAAGAGGAAAAACGTATAATAGAATAATTTTTCTAGGAAAACAACGATGTAGCACCTGCACAATTAACAATTTAAAAACTATTTCAATGGGTCTGTGTATAAACGTAATGTTACTCACCCGCAAATTTTGCAGAAAGCTTCATATTCAGTTCTTCCTCGCTTTATACTTGGAAACTGTTCAGTATATTCCTCCCTGAACTTAACCACCAGACAAATAATAACAACTATTTAATACAATATAACACAACTAAATCGCAAGCACAACAAACCACGCGAACATTCAACAAGCTAATCAAAGAGGATAATACTCTTCATTGCCAGAGATGACTGACCGCCCACTGTATCGACAACTCCCAATCTCGCAAATCAAAGAGGATGTACTGTATACCATCAGAGATGACTGACTGACCACTGTTTCGATATCTCGAAAGCTGTTCTATTCTCTTTGGATTTTATATAATGTGAAAGCAAAGAGATAACATATTGATGCTTCTTAGACAGCAATTTTTTTAAATTACCGGAAGTTGACTTCAAATCCAGCAAATAACGCGGGTATTTGCCTTTTCGGCGCGGACGTTTTCATTTACCCTAAAATCGCGGAATGTCCGTGAAATCCGTGGCGTATGGCAACCCTACACGTACAGTCAATAAATTACATATCTGAGGCCACACAATGGATGCTATCGGAAAGCACTGGACACTCGTTACAAGCCTGTTGCAGTGTTTCCAAACATGCATTTAGTGAAAGTATCGGGACAGGCTACATACACTGTTTGCATTCATGTGCTACTGACCTAGCATAATTTAGCGATCTCACATTCTTATTATCGGTCCAGGAAGTCAAGAATATCAGTCGAGAGAATTCGTCGTGCTGATCACACGGCACCTCATAATCTGCAGATCTTCGGGCTGAGCAGCGACCGCTTCGTAGGCAATGGCCCTTCGGGGCTGCTTCCCCATGGGGTTTGGTTTTTATCTTATTATTGGCAGAAAATCTACAATGTTAATTAAGTTTATTGCGTAGTTATCGGTAATAATGAGCCAAAAAATCTGCGAGGAACTTCATTGTGACCTTCGTGTCACAGAAACGCATTGAACTGCACATATTTCTGGTAGCATAACACTTTTATACGGTTTTTTCAGACGTTTGGTCCTAATTTCTTTTATTATCACAGATATTAAAATTATGTTTTTGAAGAAATACACAATTATGTAATATTTTACGCACTTTTTTTAGCGACACGGAGATCCTCCTTATTTCGCTGTTCCCACAGTGGCTGGCAACGTATGAACGTGAAATACAATCGCCAGGTCCTGAGCTGACTCTGGCATTGCTTCCACTTACTTGTGCCAGGCTCCTCCTGTCTCACCTCAAACGTGGGAAGCCATTTCAAGGATGGCCGACAGTGTAAATCGAAGTACCATGTCTCACGGATCCATGGATACTGGCAACCGTGACTAGGGCTAGAAAAGCAAAACAAATAGGACAGAGCTATCTTGATCGATATTATCTTAAAATGATAATGTTATTGTTCTTTTTACGTCCCACTAACTACTTTTGATGGTTTTCGTAGGACGCCGAAGTGTCGGAATTTTGTATCGCAGGAGTACTTTTACGTGCCAGTAAATCTTCCGACACGAGAATGATATATTCGAGCACCTTCAAATACCATCGGACTGAGCCAGGATCGAACTTGCCAAGTTAGGGTCAGAAGGCCAGCACCTTACCCATCTGAGCCACTCAGCCCGGGAGTAATATTATAGTTCGCTCGTAAAATAATCTTCGATTTTGCCCTTCGTTGGGGAGCTGGTATTGCAAGTTTATGAAAATGACACAACTTTATGAATGTGGATAAAAGTGATGAGAACAGCAGATGATGTACTGACATTACCCAGCATTTATGTGATGTGTTATTCGTAACGTGTTGGTCTATAATCTGCTGGTGGATGAAGTTACGTCAGTTGCTGTATACAGTAAAAGGAAAATTACGCTGATACATTTCCGAACCTTCATCCGCTATGCCCTATACACCCAAGCCTACCAGGAGTCGCAATATAGATGTGTGAGAATGCGACAGCTCAATCAATAACATATCCGAAGCAGTTGGCCACTTAGAGTGAGGCTATTGGTAGAGCCCTGTACAGATACGGATATCCGCGATGTTAGTGTCCTGGCGGATGCAAAATGCATGGCAATGCGGATAATTTTGCGATTTTCAAGATGAAAACAGCAAGGTTCATCGGGCTGGACGCATATGTTACTGGTTTTAAGAACACTCTCCTACCCTATTATATCTCGATTGGCCTGCAAAATCACCTGACTTGAACCCCATTGAAAATATGTGGGACATATTAGAACAGGGGGTAAAACGCCGACGTCAGCATGCCCGGAATTTGGTGGGATTGCGCCATCAAATTCTCAGCGAGTGGCTTAACCTGGATGCAACGTACCTGCACAACCCTGTGGACTCACTTCCTAACCGAATCCGGGCGGTTATCAAGTCCAGAGGCGAGAGATTTTTACCTGATTCTGAGGGCTGGTTCGAGGTCCACTCAGCCTACGTGATTACAAAGACGGTGAAATGGTGGCCCCGGTCTAGAAAGCCAAGAATAACGGAGGATTCATCGTTCTGACCACACGACACCTCGTAATCTGCAGGCCTTCGAGCTGAGCAGCGGTCGCTTGGTAGGCCAAGGTCCTTCGGGGCTATTGCGCCATGGTTTTTTAAATGCAAATGCTGGGGCTGTACCTTAATTAAGGCCACGACCGCTTCCTTCCAAATCCTATGCCTTTCCTATCCCATCGTCACCATAAGACCTATCTGTGACGGTGCGACGTAAAGCCATTAGCAAAAACAAAGAATTATAGAGAGAGAAGTTAGTCTTGCTCATGCAGAAAATAAACGCGAATTAATTGTTTCACGAGATAAGTCAAAACGCATCTACTACATTTTATATTTTTTATGCTGTGTTTATTCGCAATTACTATTATAGACCACAACAGAAATTGCTTTCGACAGGTTATTTCATTCGTTTATGTTCTTCATTGTGAACAGATCAAATTTCATGCTAAGCCTGTGGTCACCTTGTACTGTCGAGTTTGTGGTTAACATTGCAGTGTGACTGTTGACTGTACGTTTGAACAGACTCTAACACTGCTTGAAGAAAGGCAATGAGAGGTTTAAATAGTTTTTATTTACGTCGCACCGACACAGATTTGCCTTATGGCGACGTTGGGATAGGAAACGCTAGGAATAGGAAGGAAACAACCGTTGGCTTGATTAAGGTACAACCGCAGCATTTTCATGGATTGAAAATGGGGAAAATATAGACAACTATTTTCAGGGCTGCCGACAGTGGGGTTCGAGCTCACTATCTCCTGAATGCACGCTGACAGCTACGTGACGCAAACCGCGCAGCCACGCGCTCCGTGTTTAAGGAGTTCTACGGTAGCATGGTGGGATGGTAGTGAAGTGATAATCCTGTCTCTTCTGATTGGCTACCAGAGCCTTGCAAGTTACTTTACCTACTAAAATTCGTCGGAACTCGGAGTTTAATAGTGTCTGAGAATCTGTACCTACCAGCTGGGCGAGCTCAGCGCGCTAAATCACTGACAAGTGTGATTAAAGACAGTTGTTTTCAAATTATTTCTCCATCTGAACTCCAGACAAAGGCTATTCTCAAGGCCATTGTTGCATATTTCATTACCCTAGCTTCAGTTAATAGTTCATTAGACTGTGATTACACCCTCACATTAAGTACACGGAACTGTTTACGTCCTTAAAACGAACTGTCATTCCATTTCCTCTCTCACACATTCTGTATCTATGTATTGTTAATAATAATAATAACGTTATTTGCCTTACATCTCACCAACTACTTCTACGGTTTTCGGAGACGCCGAGGTGCCGGAATTTAGTCCCTCGGGAGTTCTTTTACGTGCCAGTAAATCTAGCGACACGAGGCTGACGTATTTGAGCACCTTCAAATACCACCGGGCTAAGCCAGGATCGAACTTGCCATGTTAGGGTCAGAAAGCCAGCGCCTCAACCGTCTGAGCAACTCAGCCCGGCTCTATGTATTGTTACTTTGTGTTTTGACCCATACTTCATTTTAATCCGAGATTACTGGGGCTGTACCTTAATTAAGGCCACGGCCGCTTCCTTCCCACTCCTAGCCCTTCCCTGTCCCATCGTCGCCATAAGACCTATCTGTGTCGGTGCGACGTAAAGCAAAAAAAAAATCCGAGATTAGCCAACACATACGTCAAAAATAGGGTACTACTTTTCTTTTTTGTTTCTTTGTCCCGATATCACGCGAAAATGACAAAACAAAACCTACAAAATAAATAAACCAACCCGTGACCTGGTCTGCTGTCTAATCAGGTATCCTGTGGATGGTGAAGTGTCACATGCTCAGCGTGACAACATCCTCAGTTGCATTGTTTGGCTTATTTGGCTAGATCCACTGCCTCTCGAACCAGACTGCTCCTCAGCTGTTCTCACGAGGCTGAGTGAACCCATTCCAGCCCTGGACTGGCCGGAAACCTCCCCAGTTGAATCCCCTGACGAAAAGTCTCACGCTCCAGGACACTGCCCTTGAGGCGGTAGAGGTGGGATCCCTCGCTGAGTCCGAAGGAAAAACCAGCACTGGTGGGTAAACTGATTAAGAAAGAAAGAAAGAAAGAGAATAGAAAGAAGAAAATATTTTTTTCTCCAGACAGAAATGGCCCTCCCTATGCAGCAATATCCAAAACAAATGTTTTTGAAATACACATGCATATTACCTACCAGCTGCCATAGCCGTCGCTGCCGCCTTGTGGTGAGACGGGGATAGTGCGTGTCAATAAATTCCTCCAACTGAAGATAAAACAAAACAAGCTTGTAGTTTTACGTGACTGTTTTTATTGTGCTCGTAGTTTTACGTGGAATCTGAACCACTGGACGAGACCAGGTACTTCACAAAAGGAAAATGTTACAGGATTCAGTAAGAACATTTCATAGAGCGCGTTGGCTACGCCGTTTGAAGCATATAGCTGTGAGCGTACTTTCGGGAGTTGGACAAAAAAGGACAAATATCAATATTATTATTGCTATTATTTTTATTCATATTTTATTCGGCTTACACCATTTGTATATGCTGTCGCTGGAGCCACCGAGACTCATTTGTATTTTGGCTAGACCGAGTGAGTTGGCCATGCGCTTAGGGGCACGTAGGTGTGAGCTTGCATTCGGGAGATAGTGGGTTCGAACCACACTGCCGGCAACCTTGAAGATGGTTTTGCGTTTTTTTCCCATTTTCACACCAGGCAAATGCTGGGACTGTACCTTAATTAAGGCCACGGCTGCTTCCTTTCCACTCCTAGCCCTTTCCTATCCCATCGTCGCCATAAGACCTATCTGGGTCGGTGCGGGGTAAGGCCATATGTAAAAAAAATTGGCTGGAGGCTTAAGGCCGGAATGCTCTTCTTGACACCACGTGAAATTTTATATGAAAATCTCAACTCAAGATCGACTGGTAGACAAACCACAACCTTATGGGTAAGAAGCCAGTTGCTAAGCCACTGAGCTTATCATGCCCTACTAGAAGTAATAATAATAATAATAATAATAATAATAATAATAATAATAATAATAATAATAATAATAATAATAATAATTGTTACGGAGTTTTCCGTGGTAGTTAGAGGTGAAAGAAGGTGCGGGGGGTGAACAGGTCTCAGGCTACGAAATTAAAGTGAATTTAAAATTTAACAAGGTTATATTTTCTTAGCAAAAAACAAGAAATAACAATAATGGCAGGTACAGAGTAGCAAAACCACTAATCGAGAATGTACAATTACAGGATTTGGGGCTCCGAGAGCCAGACACACAATTCTTGAGCAATTAGCCCAACTTTACGATATACAGAATTCAACAAAGGGGCAGAAGACCCCAATCATGCCCAGGAGCACTTGCTCCCAATTACATCCTAAAGTCTCCTCGAGGCGCGCAGAAACAAACTTCAAAAGAGCGATCTGCTCTCAAAGGTTAAGCCTATCAAAGGCCACACCAAACTCCACCTTCAAGTTGTCCTCTAAGGACATAAACACAGGGGTAACGATACCCAACCTACTGAGGCCTATTAAGTGAGAAAATTTAATTACATGGCCTCTAAAATACCAATTTGAGAGGAGGCGAACTTGCGCTCCTAATACACTTTGTTTAAAACCTACTTGGCACTAGGCCGTTAATGCAAGGGCTAATCCCATACTAAAGAGGTGACTTTTAGAAGGAAACAATTTACATTACGTTAAGGAAGAAACGGTTGTGAAAATAAGTTCACCTCAATGCAATATGAGAGGGAGCTCGAGAGGGTTAAGCACTCTCTATCCCAATATGTAGTTTTGAAAGAGAATAGAGGCTAAGAGTCTTTACATTTTAGGGAAAGTTACATGGTGGAAAAGCTTCGGACCCGCCCCGAGAGTTAAACTGCTGAGCTAGCAAGAAAAGAAGTTATTAATCGGCCATTACCTTGTTGTTGAACTGCTGCCCGAAGGAAGAGGCGCTTCCCGCCCCCTGCTATGCACTTTACACACTGAAAGATGTTACTGAAGTGGCGCAGAGACCCTAAAATCAGCAGTTTATATACTCTCGCAGAAAGTTCGAGGCGTTTCAGGAAGGAAAACACCCGCCCACAAACATTTTATTGGTGGATAAAGAAAACCCCTACACAAGATGAAGAAGAAACACATTATTGGTGGAAAATTAATTAAAGAAATACGGGATTGGCTAAATTCAAAACAAGGGGAAAGAAAGGGTTAATATTGCCAACTTAAACAATGACTGAAAGAAATTTAGCAAAGAACAAACTTTTGAAATTAAATTTTCTCCAAAAAAACAGTTCTTTCACTTCGCACTAGGGTGCGCCGTTGTAGTTCTTCAGTAGTGTCCTCTAGAAGAGAATGTTCACACTTCTTACTACAAGCAAAACAAAAATACGTCGAAAACAACACAGTTCAGAAACTTCAAAATTTCCAAGTAGTGACATCTTCAGGATAACTTGAAAATTAACACATAAGACAAAGTTCAGACTTCTTCCAGTAGGGGAGTTTCAACTGGCGCAAGGTTTGAATTAGCGGCGTGGAGGTGTACCGCCCGGTACAGACCTCCCCCCCCAAAAGTCCCATCCAGGGGTGACACATGAAATTCGTTAAAAACAAGGTCCAAGTTATGATGTTGATATGGAGATTAATTGCAAAAGAATTTATAAAAATTTTCTAAGTTTATTCTGATCCAGTTTCAAAATTCTCGTAGTAACTGCTGAAGTAATGTCTTTATGTTTGTAGAAGTTGTATTCAGAAGGAAAATTTTAGTTTTGAAGTTGAGAAAAAAATCTTCTAAGTCCACCAGATATTGCTGTTGAATTCCCAAGTGTAGTAATTGCTGATAGTAAATGTCCATGTAGTTGATTAAATATTTCGATGTTGATTAAGTTGGATGGCCAGACCGGCCGTTGCAGCTTGTGTCCAAAGGCGGTCGCTCGGACCCCTCAAATACCCTGAGATACCGCTCGCCCGCACTATGAGAGGAGCAGTGGTGTTGAAGCACGCCGCGCCCGCGGTGAACATGCAGGTCGCGGGCCAGTTACAGGTTGTGCGCCGCACATCAGCCTTGGCCGGGAGGAGGGCTCCGGCTCGCCGTGCACCTGTCGTCCTCGCTGGAGTAGAGGGGGCACTTCCTCTATCCCAGTCGCGGCACGGCGCCGCGCGGCTGCGGGGGCACTGAAACATTAAAGCTAGGCGGCAGAATTTTGTTGGACCATCATCTTTTTTTTTGAGGGCACAGGCTTGTGGAGAGGTTGAGGGGCCAGCGGCGTGCAGATATCCATGGCATTTTATAAGCCACTGTGTGTGGGGAGCAGGAGACGGGAGCATGGTAATGGCCGTGGCAAGGACAGGATGGCAGTTCAACTGATCGGGGGAGGTTTTACAAAATGCTTACATATAAAACAAAATATTATAAAAGGGGCAGAATGCCTTAAAAGTGAAAACTCAAAAAAAATATAACCTTCATATTCCTTTCAAAATAATATGAAGCAAGTTAACACAGAAATTACACCGGTTTCACCTGTGACAGGTGAACCCTAAATATCCTCTCGGTGGCTGGATTACTTAATAACAACGTAACCGGCGTAAGGAAATCGAGAATGATACACGGCCCATGAAATCTGGGGGCAAGCTTGCCCGCGGGAACAAAGTTCTTGACCATCACCTGGTCACCTACCTTCAAATTGGTGGGTCTCCGTCCACGATCATATCTTTCCCTAACCTTTTCATGAGACACCTTAAGATTGGCTTTAGTTTTCTTCCAAAGATCTTTGATATTATCCGGATCTATTGTCTCGGGTAGAATGTCACTCAGAGACCAGAGGTTAGAGAGCGGCGTGTTGGGAACGAACTTGAACATCAAAGAAGCTGGAGTAAACTTGTGAGATTCATGGACCGCCGAATTCAAAGCAAAAGCTAACCAATGCAGGGACGTGTCCAACCTAGAATGATCTTCATGATGATAGGCAATAAGCGCGGACCTGAGATTACGATTAACCCGTTCAGCCAGAGATGGTTGAGGGTAATAAGCAGAAGTCGTCACATGAGAGATGGACAAGTCAAAACAGAATTTACGAAAAAGATTTGATGTAAACGCCTTAGCATTATCAGACACAATATATTGGCACGGACCAAAAGAAGCAAAAATAGAATTTAGGCAAGTAATGGTGGACTGAGCGGTAGCCAGCTTAGTCGGAAATAACCAGGAAAATCTTGTAAAACCATCTACGCATACAAAGATGAACTTGTTGGCATTTCCCTTTGACTGGGGGAAGGGTCCTACATAATCAATATACAGGCGTTCCATGGGGCGCGACGCTTGATGCGAAGACAGAAGGCCTACCTTGGTGGACATGGTTAGTTTACTAAGCAAAGAAGATTTACAAGCTTTTACTAGTTCACGGATTTCACCGTCCATACCCTTCCAGATGAACCTTTCACGAATCTTTTCACGGGTTTTGAAGATTCCAAGATGCCCCCCTAATGGGGTCTCATGATAGTACTTGAAGATCATAGGTACAAGAACAGCTGGAACGACAACCTTCATCATCTTATCATGCCTTGATGGGCAACATAAAACACCATTCCTCAGAACATAAGGGACGACATGTTCCCCAGAAGAAAGGGTTTCCATTATTGGAGCCAGCGTCGGATCTTCACGTTGGTATTTCTCGATATCCCTAAAGAGGATGGGAGCATCTGTTAAGATGGCATTAACATCAGATAGCATGGACTCGGGAGGTGAAGAACTATCGACCGGATCATGGGTCTCGACCTCGTTGGAAAACATACGGCTGAGTCCATCAGCAACAACATTTTCGGTACCTCGGATATGCCTGACATCGAATTGGAAGGCAGAAATACGGGTGGCCCAACGGGCTATACGACCAGTACGACGCGGCCTACCTAAGACCCAGCTTAAGGCTTGATTATCTGTCTCCAGGTCGAATTTGACATGTTCCAGATAGAGACGGAACTTTTCTAAGGGAAATAAGACTGCCAAACCTTCGAGCTCATAGATGGAATACTTGGCTTCTTGAGCCGATAGAGTCCTAGATGCATAGGCGATGGGTCGCCTCCCTAGTTCAGTCTCTTGAAGAAGGACTGCAGCTACCGCTGACGACGACGCGTCAGTTTGGACGATGAATTTCTTTGAGAAATCAGGCATAGCAAGGACAGGGGCATTACAGAGAGCTAATTTAAGATCTTCAAAAGCGGCTTGTTGAGAAGGTCCCCACTCGAATTTGATGCCTTTCCTACGAAGAAGGTTTAAGGGCGCCGCTCTATTAGCGAAGTTAGGGATAAACTTCCTGAAGAAATTCACCATACCAATGAACCTGGCGATACCTTTAATGTCCTTGGGAGGTTTAAAATCACGGATGGCCTGTGTTCTAGAATGATCGACGGCAACACCATCAGGTGACACAATATGCCCTAGGAATGACATAGAGGGCTTCGCAAAGGCAACCTTGGACAACTTAACAGTTAACCCAGCCTTACGAAGGCGATTAAGAACTTCTCGCAGATGATCTAGATGTTCTTCAAAAGTCTCCGAAAATACGACAACATCCAAGTAGTGGTACAAGTACTCAAATTTGATGTCGGAGAAGACCCTATCTAGCAGCCTAGTGAGTACAGCTGTTCCCGTGGGGAGCCCGATAGGCACGCGGTTATATTAATACAAATTCCAATCCGTGGCAAAAGCTGTAAGATGTTTAGACTCTTCCGCTAGGGGAATTTGATTGTAGGCCTGATTCAAATCCAAGATGGTGAAGAACTTGGCCTTACGGAACCATTAAAAACAAGAGTGAAGGTCGGGAAAGGGCACAGATTGTAACACCACCTTCCGATTGAGAGCCCTATAATCAATGACAGGCCTGAAGCCCCCTTGGGGTTTCGGGACTAGAAAAATAGGCGAAGAATACGCCGACTTAGAGGGCCTAATAATACCATCCTTCAACATCTGATCGATGATTTCTTTCAGAGCCTTCATTTTAGGTGGAGATAGCCTATAAGGTGGAAAACGGACAGGAATCGAATCCGTGACCTCAATTTTGTATTCGATAAGGTCAGTAACACCAAGAGTATCAGAGAACACCTCTGGAAACGACTGACACAACTTACGAACACTATCAGCCTGCTCCTCAGGTAGATGTCTAAGGTCTAACAACATCTCATCCTGGGTAGGCGAAATAGATGAACATGACGCAGAATTACATTTTAACAAGGGGATTTTACAATTGGAAGCAAATTTGAATGTGCACGACTTACTCTGAAGATCGAGCACAAGACCCGTGTGAGAAATAAAGTCGGCTCCCAATATGATGGGGCAAGACAAGTGCTTAGCCACAAACAATTTGATTTTCCATGTAAATTTAAAAATACGAATTTTGACATTTACAGAACCGAGAATTTCTAATGGAGATGAATTAGCCGAAACATATTGAACAGGAGATGAACCATAGTCAGGTAGTTTACAAACCGATTTCAATTTTGAATACCATTGATCCGAAATAATTGAACAAACACTGCCTGAATCTAATAGAGCTGTTATAGGCTCATTATTTAACTCAATTTTAAGAAAAGGAACAGGTGCGGGGGTATCTGCCGCAATCCTAAGACACTCTTTGGGGCGTTCAAAAGATGAATTTGAAGACTGAACGTTCCCTGAATTTACGACCTGTTTGCCAGGGGCTGAGCCTTGGGAAGCAGAATTAGTCGACTCAGCCGAAGCCGCTAGTCACTTATTATTAGTGACATTGGTGGAAGTTGCACCAGAAGTTGAGCAGGAGGGGGTGCTATTTGAATTTGGGCAATTCTTGGCGATATGTGAGAAAGCCCCACATTTAAAACAGCCTTGTGATGAGCCAGCTCCATTATTTGCCCTACTAGATTTGATCAATGGGCACTTGTTCCGAAGATGGTCAGGCGACCCGCAAGCGTAACATTTACGAGGTGTGACTGATCGGCGAGGTGGAGGCCGAGTATTACTAAAAGAAGGCGGGGGTTCTTTCGCGACACGCAAAGAATCGGCGTATCTAACTCCTTCCGCTGAGACGGCCAATGCTTCAAGTTCAGAGAAGGTTTGCGGGCACGCCGCGAAACACAAATATGACCTATAGGATGGTGAAATTCCTTCTACAATAGACTGTACAATCTGATCTTCAGGAAAATGAAGAGCAAACACCCTAGTATAAAACTTAATGTCTTGTATGAAATCAGCCAGATTTTCATCCAATCTCTGTACTCGATAATAGTACTTCTGAATCAGAGATGACCTCGCGCGAGCAGGAATAAAATTTGCAAGCAGATGTGCATGAAAATCTTCAATAGATGACTGTTCAGCTATGGCTCTTACTATTTTGTCTGAGAGAATACCTATTGCGTAGGGATAGATGATTTGCAAAATCTGACATGGAGAAAGAGAAAAAACAAGGGCATGATCCTGAAATTCAACTAAAAACCTTAAGAAAGAAATAACTTCACTGGTAGTGTTAACCGAAAACTTCGAGATACCTCTGAGCAACATTGCCAATGGATGAGGCAAGCTGCTGAACCCAGGTGACATCGTAGGTAAAGGTTTCAGTGGCAAAGAAGTTAATTCAGAACGTACATTATTCAACGATGCACGGCGTTCAGACTCGTTGTCCAATGGGGCAGAGATCGTTTGAGCTCCAACGGTTATCCTATTGACTTCTCCCTTAGGAGGCTCTTCCTCGCTCCCTACATTCACCGTGGTGGGTTGATCGATTTTGGGAGGAACTTCCCCAGTTAACAATTGGCTAACCTTACTGGATAATTCAGAAATACTTTCAAGCAACGTACTAGCTTCCTTCCTCTGAACGTCATTCAACTTCAGAGACAACAGATCGTTAACTCTATTTGAAAAATGAAATAGTCTGGCTTGCACACGCTTAATTTGATTCGGAGAAGGATCATTTTCGTCAAAAAAACTAACTACAGATGCTAGCCCAGTAGTATTCTCGGTGATCGTGGAAAGAGAGTCGTCAATTTCTTTCTCTCCCAAAGTGGGGATGGAAATGGGCAAATCAAGGGACTCTCTAAGCTTGTTTGTGTCTACTGCAACCGTGCCTCCAGATTGCACATTTCTAATAGTTAATTCATAGATCAACTCCTCCTTGCGCAAATAGTTAAGATGGAGAACATCGCGAGGGCCGGGCATGATGACAGAACAATTTTGAAACAGGACAAATCAAAAATTCCAGCAACTGAGAAAATTGTTAGAGTTCGGATCAAAACAATGTTTAGCCGTCAAAAGGGGCTAAATTGAGACCCATTCAACCACGCTCTGCTACCACTTGTTACGGAGTTTTCCGTGGTAGTTAGAGGTGAAAGAAGGTGCGGGGGGTGAACAGGTCTCAGGCTACGAAATTAAAGTGAATTTAAAATTTAACAAGGTTATATTTTCTTAGCAAAAAACAAGAAATAACAATAATGGCAGGTACAGAGTAGCAAAACCACTAATCGAGAATGTACAATTACAGGATTTGGGGCTCCGAGAGCCAGACACACAATTCTTGAGCAATTAGCCCAACTTTACGATATACAGAATTCAACAAAGGGGCAGAAGACCCCAATCATGCCCAGGAGCACTTGCTCCCAATTACATCCTAAAGTCTCCTCGAGGCGCGCAGAAACAAACTTCAAAAGAGCGATCTGCTCTCAAAGGTTAAGCCTATCAAAGGCCACACCAAACTCCACCTTCAAGTTGTCTTCTAAGGACATAAACACAGGGGTAACGATACCCAACCTACTGAGGCCTATTAAGTGAGAAAATTTAATTACATGGCCTCTAAAATACCAATTTGAGAGGAGGCGAACTTGCGCTCCTAATACACTTTGTTTAAAACCTACTTGGCACTAGGCCGTTAATGCAAGGGCTAATCCCATACTAAAGAGGTGACTTTTAGAAGGAAACAATTTACATTACGTTAAGGAAGAAACGGTTGTGAAAATAAGTTCACCTCAATGCAATATGAGAGGGAGCTCGAGAGGGTTAAGCACTCTCTATCCCAATATGTAGTTTTGAAAGAGAATAGAGGCTAAGAGTCTTTACATTTTAGGGAAAGTTACATGGTGGAAAAGCTTCGGACCCGCCCCGAGAGTTAAACTGCTGAGCTAGCAAGAAAAGAAGTTATTAATCGGCCATTACCTTGTTGTTGAACTGCTGCCCGAAGGAAGAGGCGCTTCCCGCCCCCTGCTATGTACTTTACACACTGAAAGATGTTACTGAAGTGGCGCAGAGACCCTAAAATCAGCAGTTTATATACTCTCGCAGAAAGTTCGAGGCGTTTCAGGAAGGAAAACACCCGCCCACAAACATTTTATTGGTGGATAAAGAAAACCCCTACACAAGATGAAGAAGAAACACATTATTGGTGGAAAATTAATTAAAGAAATACGGGATTGGCTAAATTCAAAACAAGGGGAAAGAAAGGGTTAATATTGCCAACTTAAACAATGACTGAAAGAAATTTAGCAAAGAACAAACTTTTGAAATTAAATTTTCTCCAAAAAAACAGTTCTTTCACTTCGCACTAGGGTGCGCCGTTGTAGTTCTTCAGTAGTGTCCTCTAGAAGAGAATGTTCACACTTCTTACTACAAGCAAAACAAAAATACGTCGAAAACAACACAGTTCAGAAACTTCAAAATTTCCAAGTAGTGACATCTTCAGGATAACTTGAAAATTAACACATAAGACAAAGTTCAGACTTCTTCCAGTAGGGGAGTTTCAACTGGCGCAAGGTTTGAATTAGCGGCGTGGAGGTGTACCGCCCGGTACAATAATAATAATAATAATAATAATAATAATAATAATAATAATAATAATAATAATAATAATAATAATAGTAACCTATGTTACCGAGCAAGTGGCTCTCTTATTCGAGAGATGGTGGGTTCGAACGTCACTATCGGTAGCACTGAAGATATTTTTCCATGGTTTCCCATTTTCACACTAGGAAAATGCTGGGGCTGTACCTTTATTAAGGCCACGGTCGCTTCCCTCTCACTCCTGGCCCTTTCCTGTCCCATCGTCGTCATTAGACGTACCAGTGTCAGTGCGCCGTAAAACAGATTCTAAAGGAAATATAAACATATGAACATATTTTAACGTCATTTCTATTGATATAGATATTAGGGGGCTCTGAAATACCTGAATATTGGCTCAAAAATGTGTTCTTTACAGGGAATTTAGTGCCACGGATCTCGCACATTTAATCACACTTAAATGCCAACCGACTGCGCTGGAATTTGATCCTGCAATCTTGAGTATGTATGACGAGCACCTCTATCTATTACCCGCCGGGCGGAGTGGCTCATAAGGTTGAGGCGCTGGCCTTCTGACCCCAACTTAGCAGGTTCGATTCTGGCTCAGTCCGGTGGTATTTGAAGGTGCTCAAATACGCCAGTCTCGTGTCGGTAGATTTACTGGCACGTAAAAGTACTCCTGCGGGACAAAATTCCGGCAACTCGGCGTCTCCGAAAACCGTATGAATAGTTCGTTGAACGTAAAGCAAGTAGCATTATTATCATTCTATTAGGCCTACTCTACACAGCCATTCTCCAGAACAGAATTGCTCAGTTTTATTTTCCTGACATAAAAAAGGAAGCCTGTAGTTTTATTGTACGTGTCTGTTGATATTTCGAGCACAACCACGGGACTTCCAGTTTTTCGTAGCATCTGAAGCAAAAAATAATATGACTTTGCATATTAATATCCCACATGCAGCGGCTGCGATTCGAAATAGACTTAGGCAGACGCCAGACACAGTATCAGTCGGTTATAATGTCATTTTCTGATATTCTCGTCGTTACACGCCTAAGTACATATACATGTGAAGATGATTAGGCAAGGGGTACCATGGATGTGTTTGCTTGGGAGCAATTTTTAGTCTGAATCTGGTCCTGAAAAGGGTCAACTAGGCGAAATCTACTTCCACCGGGCTGCATTGAGGAACGCTTCGCCGGGCGGCAGCAGCTGGTCTATAACGGAACACTCCCACGAGCTTTCTACTGCCGCCCTCTTTCCAGGGAGACAAAGGTGCAGCTAAGGAGGAGAGAAAAACACAAACCTCAGGAAATAAACTGCTGTTGTCATTGTAATCCCTAGGGCTCGGAAGTTGAGGAGAAGTACTGTACTGTACCTACCAACTGGGCGAGCTCAGCGCGCTAAATCACTGACAAGTGTGATTAAAGACAGTTGTTTGAAATTATTTCTCCATCTGAACTCCAGACAAAGACTATTCTCAAGGCCATTGTGGCATATTTCATTACCCTAGCTTCAGTTAATAGTTCATTAGACTGTTATTACACCCTCACATTACGTACACGGAACTGTTTACGTCCCTAAGACGAATTGTCATTCCATTTCCTCTCTCAAACATTCTGTATCTATGTATTGTTAATAATAATAATAATAATAATAATAATAATAATAATAATAATAATAATAATAATAATAACGTCATTTGCTTTTCATCTCACCAACTACTTCTACGGTTTTCGGAGACGCCCAGGTGCCGGAATTTAGTCCGTCGGGAGTTCTTTTACGTGCCAGTAAATCTAGCGACACGAGGCTGACGTATTTGAGCACCTTCAAATACCACCGGACTTAGCCACGATCGAACCTTCCAAGTTTAATAATAATGATAAAGTTATTTTGCTTGACGTCCCACTAACTACTTTTACGGTTTTCGGAGACGCCGAGGTACCGGAATTTAGTACCTCGGGAGTTCTTTTACGTGCTAGTACATCTAGCGACACGAGGCTGACGTATTTGAGCACCTTCAAATACCACCGGACTAAGCCAGGATCGAACCTGCCAAGTTGGGGTCAGAAAGCCAGCGCCTCAACCGTCTGAGCAACTCAGCCTGGCTCTATGTATTGTTAGTTTGTGTTTTGACCCATACTTCATTTTAATCCGAGATTAGCCAACACAGATGTCAAAAATAGCGTACTACTTTTCTTTTTTGTTTCTTAGTCCCGATATCACGCGAAAATGACAAAACAAAACCTACAAAATAAATAAACCAACCCGTGACCTGGTCTGCTGTCTAACCAGATATCCTGTGGATGGTGAAGTGACACATGTTCAGCGTGACAACATCCTCAGTTGCATTGTTTGGCTTATTTGGCTAGATCCACTACCTCTCGTACCAGACTGCTCCTCAGCTGTTCCCACGAGGCTGAGTGAACCCATTCCAGCCCTGGACTGGCCGGGAACCTTCCCAGTTGAATCCCCTGACCCAAAGTCTCACGCTCCAGGACACTGCCCTTGAGGCGATGGAGGTGGGATCCCTCATTGAGTCCGAGGGAAAAACCAGCCCTGTTGGGTAAACTGATTAAGAAAGAAAGGAAGGAAGAATGAATGAATGAATGAATGAAAGAGGGTTGGCCGTGTGGTTAGGTGCTCGCAGCTGTGAGCTTGCATCCGGGAGATAGTGGGTTCGAGCCCCACTGTCGACAGCCCTAAAGATGGTTTTCCGTGGTTTCCCATTTCACACCACGCAAATTCTGTGGCTGTACCTTAATTAAGGCCACGGCGGCTTCCTTCCCACTCCTAGCCCTATCTGTGTCGGTACGACGTAAAACAAGTTGTAAAAAAAGGTATCAAAGAGTTGATAGGATAAGTCAAGGTAAGGGGTGTGAAGGAAGTGACCATGGCTTTAATTAACTTACAGCCACAGCATTTGGCTGGTGTGAAGGTGGAAAACCACGGAAAACCACTATCAGAGCTGCCGACATTGGGATTCAACCCCACTATCCACTTAATCCAAGCTGAAGGCTACGTGACACAAACCGCGTAGCCAACCCGCTCGGTACACAAGTCTTATGGGAACAATGGGATAGGACAGGGCAATGAGTGGTAAGGAAGCGACTGTGGCCTTAATTAGGTTACAGCATTTGCCTTGTGTAAAATGGGAAACCACAGAAAGCCGTTGTCAGGACTGCCTTCATTGCGGTTCGAACCCGCTATCTCCTGAACGCAAGATAATGTTTGTACGCCGTGAACCGCCTAGCTAGTTTGCTCGGTGGATCAGGGTATCATGTTGTTAATCTGGTAACTCCAGGTCTACGTTAAGATGTGCATTCTAACGTAAGTTTATTTAACTTCGCTCGCAATTTCTAATTCAACTGACCAGAGGCTCGAAAACACATGTAATAAAGCATATTTTCCTCATTTATGATTATGAAGTAGAAAGGCCGCCTCTGTGGTGTATGGTTAGTGTGATTAGCTGCCACCCCCGGAGGCCCGGATTCGATTCCCGGCTCTGCCAAACACTCCCATGGTGCAACAGCCCCGAAGGGCCATGGCCTACCAAGCGACCGCTGCTCAGCCCGAAGGCCTGCAGATTATTAGGTGTCGTGTGGTCGACACGACGAATCCTCTCCACCGTCATTCTTGGCTTCCTAGATCGAGACCGCCATCTCACAGTCAGATAGCTCCTCAATTGTAATCATGTAGGCTGAGTGGACCTCGAACCAGCCCTCAGATCCAGGTAAAAATCCCTGACGTGGCCGGGAATCGAACCCGGGGCTTCCGGGCAAGAGGCAGGCACGCTACCCCTACACCGCGGGGCCGGTTTCGCGGCTCTGCCACGAAATTTGAAAAGTGGTACGACGGTTGGAACGAACTCCACTCAGCCTCGGGAGGTCAACTGAGTAGAGGGGATTCGATTCCCATCTCAACCATCCTTGGAGTGGTTTTCCGTGGTTTCTCACTTCTCCTTCAGGCAAATGTCGGGATGGAACCTACGTAACTTAAAGTCACGACCGCTTCCTTCCCTCTTCCTTGTCTCTCCCCTCCAATCTTCCGATTCCCCCCACAAGGCCCCTGTTCGGCATAGCGGGTGACGCCGCCTGGGCGAGGTACTGTTCGTCCTCCCCAGTTGTATCCCCCCGACCCTGTGTCTCACGCTCCAGGACTTTGCACTTGAGACGGTAGAGGTGGGATCCCTCGCTGAGCCCGAGGGAAAAACCAACCCTGGAGGGTAAACGGATTAAGAAGGAAAGAATGTCTCCATTCATATTGGTTTTATCAAGTCCAGCTACTTAGTTGAATGGTCAGCTTCGCGTCTGTATTTTCAGAGGATACCGGGTTCTATTCCCGGTCGCGTTTGGTTAATATCTCTGGCTCGGGACTGGGATTTGTGTCTGTCTCAATACATATCCCTTTATATGAGTCGTATAGTTCCAAAGGGGCATTCTCGAAAAGGTAAAAGCTTTGAATTAGTTACACCAGCGCCATCTTCTTGAGAGCTTGCATTAAAATCGGCATGGAGTAGGTTCCGAAATGCACCCATTCCAACGTACTTGCATAATAAAAGACGGATTTTGTTCCAAAGAGTCCCTTATCTGACATCATGTTCTTTCCATAAGAAAAGCTATCAGCTTGCATTCGAGAGATAGTGGGTTCGAACCCCACTGTCAGCAGCCCTGAAGATGGTTTTCCGTGGTTTACCATTTTTACACCAGGCAAATGCTGGGGCTGTACCTTAATTAAAGATAGGGTCGCTACCTTCCCACTCTTAGCCCTTTCCTATCCCATCGTCTCCATAACACCTATCTGTGTCGGTGCCACGTAAAGCAAATTGTAAATAAAAGATAAAGTTCCATAAGGTTCTTTATCCACTTTGTTCTAAAATGCCGAGTTGAGGAGCTAATGGAGATTAAATTAATTATAGTGAACAATTTGGAATAGCAATTGGAAGGATTCGGCTGTGGCCTATGAATTGGAACTGTCCCGGCGTTTGCCTGGATGTCAGAATGGGAAACCACAGAAAACCATTATCACGACAGCTAAGCGTGGGGTTCGCCTCTCGAATGCAGAGCTTGTCTCTATAGCTGCAGCGCGTTAACATGCGGGGCACTCCTCACGGTAACTTCCATATTTAACATATGAACTGAATAATTTAACACAGAATAGACGTAATAATAAATATAACGCTGGGGTGTGATATATGTATGTGTACTATCACAGATTCTTGATTAAATAATAAAGATTAATCCGTTCACTTTCGATGGGTTAACTGACTTGGATGCGTACATTGAGTCCCTGTATTCTTCGATGATAAGTAATTTTGCTTTAAAGCGGCCAAGTTTCCTTGTCTGTCAAGTGATGATTGGTAGTTGTCTTGTAGACCATAAAGTTTAGAAGATGTCCTTCGTCTTGATTCCGCCTGTGGGTTGGGGCGGTAGAATAACACCCACCGTATCCCTTGCTTGTTGTAAGAGGCGACTAAAAGGGGCCTCAGGGGATTTGAACTTGGGAATGCGGGTTGGCGACCACTGGGCCCTTAGCTGAGTCCTGGTATTGTTTCCACTTCTTGTAACAAGCTCCTCACTTTCATCTATCCTATACGACCTCCCCAACTCTTATTCTTTTCCGACCCCGACAGTATTAGCGCATTCGAGGCCTAGGGAGTCTTCCATTTTCACGCACTTCGTGGCCCTTGTCAATCTTTGGCCGATACCTTCATAAAGTGTCGGACTCCTTCCATTTATTCTCTCAGATTAGTGTTACTATAGGATGGTTGCCCAGTTGTACGTCCTCTTAAAACTACTGCCTACCACCTTCGCCTTGATACAGTTCTTAATATTTTCACTTGAGGAAATACTTATTTTGTGCCTTTATGTTCTACTGATCACACCAGTCTGCACAATATTGATATCTAGTCCTTTTTTACACAATTTTACCCATAATAATATCTTTTCAATTCTGAAAACAATTTACGTTAATCTTCCCGTAATAGCGCCTTTGAAATCGAATTCTAATTTTATGCTAGGATGACAGTTACAGTACGTGATCAGAAAATGACAGTGATACACTCACGCTCATTAGAATTTCGGGTGAAAAGGGAATCAGGTAACGTTTGGGAGTAGATTTATACCAAGCGTGGGAACGTCACATATTTTCGTCTTCTAGGAGGTGTGGCTTGTGATGTAACACACTCACAAGTCACTAAGTCACTCCTACTCGACTGGCATTTTCTCGGGAAATGAGTAAGATATTTGCATGATTATATATTCTGGCTATACTGGCTTTCCCTAATCAAGGAAAACAATTATTTAACTGTAATGTCATTGTGAAAAATGTGCAAGATGTAGTCCCGCCCCAATACGTATGGTATTTAAGTGTTGATCAGCACTGACAATAGGTCTAACTACATAGGAACAGTTTTTCAAACACACTTACTCTCTGATGATCATGAGTATTTAATGCCAGTTTATTTTTACTTTGGTTGTTGATGATAAATAAATAAATAAATAAATAAATAAATAAATAAATAATAATAATAATAATAATAATAATAATAATAATAATAATAATAACCTACAACCTGTTTTCCAGTCATTGACCGGGTCAGCGATGTAATGAATGAAACATATATAGGCTGTTATTACAATGGGGTCGCCACTCCCAAGGTGATTTATTATTGAGTGATAAATGCTATGAAATGATAATGGAGAGTGTTGCTGGAATGAAAGATGACAGGGAAAACCGGAGTACCCGGAGAAAAACCTGTCCCGCCTCCGCATTGTCCAGCACAAATCTCACATGGAGTGACCGGGATTTGGACCACGGTATCCAGCGGTGAGAGGCCGACGCGCTGCCGTCTGAGCCACGGAGGCTACACTAATAATAATAATAATAATAATAATAATAATAATAATAATAATAATAATAATAATAATAATAATAATACGCCACTTGGTAAATAACCTCACCATCACGACTTGTTCCTGGTGTTGTCCTGTATGCTCCTGTCTACTCTACCGATCTCTATTCCGTACGTCTGACAGTTTGTTTACATCCGTGAGAGCCTGTTCCGTACGACCGTGGGCTGTCAAAGGAGGAGGCTTGAATAGATCGCTCATTGTTAGGCGTGCTCTGGATGCCGCTGTTGATTTGATGTGCGACAGTTGTTCCGAATATGGGAAGAACTTCGACATGAGAAGCATTGTTGCTCCTGTCCGAGCTACAGTAGGTTACACATACAGTACGCGCACCTTTTAGTGATACATGCACACGCTAGTGCTGAATCGGTCGACCTCGGTTATCTTCGATATTTGTATTGGCAACCTTCGAAAAACAAACTATGAATCGCTTATGGATCGCTGTATGACATCTGGCGTACACTTTACGCACTAGTAATGTTGTTTACACAGCAAAGCCAAACTATAGAATTCATGCTAGGAACAGGATTCGCATAGAGAAATGTTATACAGTATAATGTTAAATAATGTATGTGTGACACAGTTGTTGGCATAAGATAATAAATGTTTAGGAAATTCATATTGATCGATAATATTATCGATTCAATTAAGATTTCATTTCCATTCAGTTGGCAGTATAACCGAACCTTACTTCTCACCCCCGTACAAAGTAATATCGCTAAAAGGTGCGCGGACTATACTTCATAACTCACTACAGTGAAGGTTGAGCGAATAGGTTTTTTAGTTTCCATCTGAACTACTTTTATTCCTGTCAGCTTGACAAGGCGCATACTGTTGTACTTTTCCATGCACCCGCGCGTATATTCTGGCTGTATATTCCTTAGTCGTTCCACAGTAAATTCCATTTCACCGGGTATGATGTGAATTGTTATTGACTCGCCGTTCATTATCGTAAGAGAAGAGTTTTTATTTTTACAATTTGCTTCACCTCGCACCGATGGCGACGATGGTGTAGGAAAAGACTGGGAGCGGGAAGGAAGCGACCCTAGCATTGTATAATGGGAAGGTACGGAAAACCAACTTCTGGGCTGCCATTATCTCCTGAATAAAAGCTGACAGAAGAGAAAAGGTACCTCTAAACGAATTCAAATAATTTTGGTGAATTCTTCTAACATCGAAATAGTAGATAGGATATATTTTGTTTTCCTACGAGTTAGGATCATCACATAGATAGAACTTCTTCTATCCTCTGATGAATTGAATGGGCTGTTGGTCTCTGTTGCCTCCTGCCGAATACCAATTTTAGCAATTTTTTGTCTTGTGAATTTCTTTGCCATTTTTCCTAGCTGACCCCTCTCAAGGATTTGCAACACAAGTAAATGAATATTCACACTATTCCCTTCGTCATGTTAGCAGCGGACCGGCCAGGCAACCTGCTTGGCCGACTGTTCAAATAAGACTTAAGACTCCTAACCATTAAAGCATAGTGACAAGGGGCACCGTCCTGTTGAAAGTCTAGGACAGTAATATTGCAAGCTAAAATGCCACCAGAACGTACAGAGTGCAAGCGTGAAAATTAAGGGCAGATGACGCAACCACAACAGGTTCAGTGAGTACAGACAAAACACAGCGTGGTAACCACATGGCTACGTCCGGTGCCGGACTGTTGGGAATAGCTCAGACAATAGAATGCTAGCCTTCTGACTCAAAGTTGACAGGTTTGATCCCAGCTAAGTCCGGTGGTATTTGCAAATATGCCAGTCTCGTGTCGGTAATTTACTGACACGATAAAGAACTCACGCGGAACAAAATTCCTGCACTTAGGCCTCTCCGAAAACGTTAAACGTTTTCTTAAAAAAATAAACACTAATTCATCGCGACATAAGATATTATTTATTTATTTATTTATTTATTTATTTATTTATTTATTTATTTATTTATTTATTTATTTATTTATTTATTTATTTGTCATAAGTCAGTACAGAGTTCTCCTCCATATTCAACAGACACTATGCATATGACTACATGGACGCATGAATGAGTTAATTAATGATTCCATGATTGAATTGTCATGCATGCATGAATGAATAAACACTTCTCTCCACAGTCACGGATAACCACCAGCTGAGGAGAGAGCATTCCATGAGTCGATGGATAAATGCATGGGTGCATTTATGAATGAATGCATGAATAACTCTGTAATCTACCTTAATTTGTAACTCCTTACACGGGCGGAAAATCATTCCACACGCAAGGGCCATGCCCATAACTACTGCCCGGTCGTGTTCGCCACCCCTGATGAGAAAAAGAGCTACTTTCCCAGGGATAACAAGCCCGGCCCTTACTCCTGAGGCCCAAAAGGAAGACCTCCACCTACTGTAGTAGCTTTCAAACACTAATTTCTCACCATTCCATATTTCGTTTTGAGCTTCCTAGTGCCAGAACACTTCTACAAAATTATTTTGTAATCACGCTAGCATGTGTTTTTTTTCCACACACATCAAAAAAGGCATTGCATCACATTGGTTCTAAGAGGTCCTGAACCTTTACATATAAACTGAATAGAGATATACACAAACAACATTTCAGCTCTCTTTATTGCTCATGAAAACCAAGCATTGTAAGATGTACAATCACACAGCTAGCCTGTTGAAGTTGTGGTCCAGGTTACAACATACCTCTAATACCCAGTAGCACGTCCTCATCCTCTTGCATTAATGCATGCCTCTATTCGTCGTGGCATACTATCCACTAAATCATCAAGGCACTGTTGGTCCAGATTGTCCCACTCCTCAACGGCGATTCGGTGTACATCTCTCAGATTGTTTGATGGGCCATCTCGTCCAGAAAACATCCATTTTCTATGTACCCCACGCACGTTCGATAGGGTTCATGTCTGGAGAACATTCTGGCCACTCTAGTCGAGCGAAGTCGTTATCATGAAAGAACTCATTCACAAGATGTGCACGATGAGGGTGAGAATTGTCGTCCATGAAGACTAATGTCTCTTCGAAATGCTGCCGATATGGTTGCACTATAAGTCGGAGGATGTCACTCCTGTATCGTATAGCCGTTTCGGCGCCTTCCATGACCACCAGTGGCGTTAGTTGGCGCCACGTGATGCCACACTAAAACATCAGGAACCACCACCTTGCTGCACTTGCTGGGCAGTGTTTCTGAGACCTTCAGCCTGACCAGACTGCCTCCAAATACGTCTCCGACGATTGTCTGGTTGAAGGCATATGCGACAATCATCTGTAAAGAGAACGTGATGCTAATTCTGACGGGTCCATCCAGCATGTTGTTGGGGCCCATCTGTACCGCGCTGCATGGTGACTACGTTGCAAAGGTGGATTTCGCCATGGACGTTGGGAATGAAGGTGCGCACCATGCAGCCTATTGCGTACAGTTTACGTCGAAACACGACGTCCTGTGACTGCACGAAACGCAATATTCAGTATGGTGGCTTTGCTTTCAGGGTTCCTCCCAGCTAGGGCGGCCTGAGCGATGCATGTCATCGACAGTTCCTGTATCTCTGTACCTCGTCCATGTCCGAACAACATCGCTTTAGTTCACTCGAAGACGTCTGGAAACTTTCTTTGATGAGAGCCTCTCCTAACACAACGCAACAATGCGGATACGATAAAACTGCTGCACTGACCTTCTAGCCATGTCAGAACTGCAGAAAACACGAGCAGTGTATCTCCTTTCTGGTGGAATGACTGGAACTGATCGGCTGTCGTACGCACTCCGTCTAATAGGCCCTGCCCATGCATGGTTGTTTACACCTTTGGGCAGGTTTAGTGGCATCTAGGAATAGACAAAGGGATTGTGTTCTTGGTGCAATATAAATATTCAGCACCAGTGTTCCGGCGATCTTGGAATGAGGTGATGCAACATTTTTTGATGTGTGTAGTTTCATTGCTTACCTCTGTTAACAAAATAATCATCACAGGGGTCCGTTGTTAAGGGTCATCCGAAATCTTGTTCAGAATTAAGCAATACTGTATATTCTTCTTCTTTCTCTCTCAGTATCATTTCCGTTGTCTGAACTTTATGAAATCTGAATCCTCATTTAAACAGTCAATCAACTTCGTTGTCGGTAAACTTTTACACAATGATGATTGCAGAATTAAAAACACCAACCGACATGTGTTATAATGCAGTGTGTTTAAAAATAACGTAAGAAAACGAGGAAACATCGTTCCTCCTCCTGTAAACTAGCTGATTTGCAGTTCTACAGTTGAGGTCTAGATTTTACTATTTATATAAGATCTACGCTCCGGCAAAGTTCCGCATCTGAATCTCGTTCTATATGGCAAACACTTAAAACAAACCAAAAATATAGAGGATGTCCCAGGAGGAATCATCAGTATTCAGGGATATGACAGGGACGATCAATTGAAGCAAAAAAGTCATATGGACACATGACCTATTCCGAATGGTTACCGAGAACACATTTAATGAACATTTATTTTTGGGCTAGTGGCGGGCATGGATGTGTCTTACCCACACAACCTCTTTGACGTTTTGAAATGGGTACAAGTTTTTCGCATGTAATTTTCGCCATACGCGTGTTTGCGGGACATTGATACGTGGAGAACGTCACTATGTGCTGGTAGTAGGACTACGCTGCGCCATTTCAACAATGAGTTGCGGTTCCTGCACAGGTGGTTGAACTACACGTTCAGAAGAAAAATAGGAACTTGGAAGAATACCTGTTTCACGCAATGTGCTGAAAACTCTGGTAAACACTCTACGATGAGGAAATCGACGTGTCGGAAAGCGCCGACGGTATTCCTCGACAGCAGAAGGAGCACTAGCAACGTAGAAGTCGTAAACATACACCATATCTGCATATTCTTCACTAGTGTAGATATGTGGCATTTTGGTCAGCGCGTGTACAAACATGCTTCTCTTTGGCACACTCAGTCCCTGTACTGCTTCACTCACAACACACCATGGACAACTGCGCGTTCAACGGGCTAGTTTAATGGCAGAAAGACATCCCGAGCAAAGAGGTTTAAAGCAACGAGGTAGGCGATGAGTTTGGGCCATCAGTCCATAGGCTGGTTCGACGAAGCGCATCATGTTTCCGTACCCTATGCTATAAGTTTTACTTTCACACAGCTATTGTAGCCTGCTTCCGCTCCAATCTCTTTGTTATATGCATGTCTTGGCCCTCCCATTCTCATATTGCGATATGATACCTTTTTGTAAATAATTCTTTACCATTCAGTCAACTTCCTAGAATTTTCAATTATTCCTTTACAATTTGTTTTACGTTGCTGCGACACAGATAGGTCTCGTTTTTGCTATTTGTTTTAAGTCGCACCGACACAGGCAGGTCTTATGGCGAAGGGATAGGAAAGGCGTTGGATTGGGAAGGAAGCGACGTTACCTTAATTAAGGTACAGGCCCAGCATTTGCCTGGTGTTAAAATGGGAAACCACGGAAAACCATGTTCAGGGATGCCGACAGTATCGAACCCACTATCTCCCGGGATGCAAGCTCACAGTCGCGCGCCCCTTACTGCACGGTCAGCTCGCCCGGTTCGATAGGTCTTATGGCGAAGTTGGGAGAGGAAAGGGCTAGGAATGGGAAGGAAGTGACCGTGGCGTTAATTGAGGTACAGTCCCAGCATTTGCCTGGTGTGAAAATGGGAAACCACGGAAAACCATTTTCAGGGCTGCCGACAGTGGGGTTCGAACACACTATCTCCCGAATGCAAGCTACGTGACAGAAGAATCTTCAGTACTTGGCACTGATGTGTGTATCATTCATAGGGTCAGACTGACCATGCACATAGTAAAAACTTGACCATACGCGCCAAATACATTCCAACATTTAATACTCACGAAACAGCTTTCCCATTCAAATTTTCAATAAAATTGTCATATATTTCAACTATATAGAATACCACCACAACCAAAGCTTGAAATGGAGACTTATATTCTCAAAGTTGAAGTTCGTAGATTGTGATATACCAGTTTAATGATGGTCTGCATTCCACAATGTAGTTTGTCTACTTTTAGAAATGCAGGAACTGTCTCTTGACAGTTACCTTCGCCGTGAGTACATATTAGGAAAGGTTGGAACAACACTATTGTGTACGATACAGCTGCTGCCACTACGTAAAGCTATTTGCGATGCGAAGGAAGATAAATCATTAAGTCCATCGCATCCATCAATGATTACCTCTAACACCCCATATCTCGTGTAATCTGGGGAAAGGAGGCGATCTCTAGCCAAAAAACCGGTAGGCATTGATGGGAACAGATACGACTATATTAGTAATGTCAATGTTATTATTTTACGTCCCTCCAGCTATTTTACGTTTTATGGAGACGCCGAGGTGCCAGAATTTTGCCCGCAAGAGTTATGTAACGTGCCAGTAAATTTATCGAAACGAAGCCGACGTATTTGAACACATTCAAATACCACCGGACTGTGAAATGATCGAACCCTCCAACCTGGGCCTGATCCACTCAGCCCGGTAGGAATAGCAAAGAGCCCTCTTTCGTACATGGTTATATCCCCAAAGATTGCCAGATGTTATCATATACTCTGGAATCTAACAAATTTATCAGTCTATAAAACAGTACTGAAGTCTACAAGTGACATACTGTGAAGGAACTTGGAAACCAGAGGGAATGGTTCCATTCCTGTATAGGCCTATAGCAAATTTTGGCGGTTATTCACAGTGAGAAATGTGTTCGAGGGCTTTTGCGGAGTTTGGCATTTTATGGAAGTGAAATATGGACAGTGATTAAGGCAGAAATAAAGAGAGTAGGAGCTTTAGAAATGTGGTGCTACAGAAGAATTCTGAAGATGAGATGCGTACATTGGATCACAGATACAGGCGTACTGAATCAGGTTGTTGTTCGGCTAGGTTTTTGACAGAAGTGTAGGGGGTAAGAACGATAAGAGTAGTCCAAAGCATAGATGTAACTACGTAGACATGACAAGTTTGGCAGAGGATAAGGTGACATCAAACCAGTTTATGGACAGGTGTCCAAAAAACAACAACAACAACAATACCTTTCAGACTGTGTAATTTTACATTAATGTTTTACACCGACTGAGCAAATGTCATGGGATAGCGGAGCACTGATGCGCAGGTGTGTTGTCTGCGCACCACACGCCCCCTATGTCAGCGGCAGTTATATAGGAGACCTTGTGAGCAGTGGCTGTGCATGTGACAGGTGTAACATGGAACGCCGTCGTGAGCTGACACCGTTCGAACGGGGTATGGTGGTCGGTGCCTGACGGATGGGAATTGCGATTTCGGAAGTGGTGCGGAAATTCGGCTTCACACGATCAACCGTGTCCAGGGTGTATCGTGAAAGGTTGAATGCGGGTGTCACCGTACACAACAGACGAACGACCGGCCATCCAGCCACCCTCGATGACCGTGACCGGCGACATCTGAGACGGTCTGTCAATAGTGACAGACGGGCAACCGTGCAACAAATCACGGCTCAGTTCAACACAAGCCGTGCTAGACACGTCTCCCAGTGGACAATCCGTAGGAACATGGGTTCTATGGGGTATGGGAGCCGGCGCCGCACACGGGTGCCACTGTTAACCCAACGTCATCGGGCACAACGGCGCGCATTTGTCGCCATTCACCAGGGATGGACACTGGAACAATGGCGTAACGTGATATGGTCGGACGAATCACGATTTCAACTGCACCATGCCGATGGGAGGCACCGTGTATGGCCTGGTGTGGAATGGGCCCCCTAGTTGTTCTGGAAGAGACTTTGAATGGTACGCGGTATGTTGAGCTGCTCGGAGGATATCACCACCCATTTTTGGCCTTCCAGCGCCCAGACGGTTCTGCGGTGTTTCAAGATGATAACGCGCCGCCACATCGCTCCCGCGTCGCCCGGGAATGGTTCCAGGAAGTCCAACGGAAGTCCAACGACTGCCATGGCCACCCAGGAGCCCCGATATGAACCCTATCGAGCATATCTGGGATTTCCTGGAACGCAGGTTCCGTGCCTGGATCCTGCACCCACGAACAGACCAGCATTGGCGGCCTCACTGCAAACGATTTGGTGTCAGCTGCGTCCAGAGGACTACCAGGGACTTGTCGACTCACTTCCACGGCGTCTCACTGGAGTTCGCAGGGCCAGAGGAGGCCCCACACGCTATTAGCTGACTATCCCATGATATTTGCTAAGTCATTGTACACTCGTTCCTGAGATAATCCCTTACATGTCCCGAATAACCTTTACCAGGCCTAGTTCTAATTAATTCCATATATAATGATCAATTAATATACTAATATCATTCAGTAAAACAGCACAGACCGGGCGAGTTGGCTGTGCGGTTTGGGGCGCGCAGCTGCGAGCTTGCATTCGGGAGATAGTGGGTTCAAACCCCACTGTCGGCAGCCCTGAAGATGGTTTTCCGTGGTTTCCCATATTCACACCAGGCAAATACTGGGGCTGTAACTCAATTAATGCCACGGCCACTTCCTTACCATTCCTTGCCCTTTCCTGTCACATCATCGCCATAAGACCTACCTGTGTCGGTGCGACGTAAAGCAAACTGTAAAATAAAAATAAAAAATAGACAGCACAAACAGATTTCATAAACGCAGTTAATGATCGTCTTAGACTACATGTAGAACCTAAATGAAAGGAAGAGGCAATGCCGAGTTACGTCACAGTCTTCTTTTCCTTCTTCATTTCTGAGTTGGATTGTGAATCAAGGATCTCCACAGTTTTCTATCTATCCGAGAGCTCGACTCACTCTCAATCATTTTACAGGCTACCAGCAATTACCCGCGGCTTCTCTCGCGTGGATATCGTAATTTGATCAAAGTAATCGTTCCTAAGACATTATCTGGAAATTCTTAAAGTATAAAACCGAAAAATTGAGTTTCATTTACCCCAGAAAGTCTTCGTAACCCACGTTTGCGGTATTACCTTTTAGGGCTAAGATGACCATGCGACAAATAACTGTGCATAAGATAAACAGTCTTCTCTCAAGCCGAAAAGAAATTTTTTAAATGCATGTTTCTTTATTTTTAAAGGAGATTCCTAGTACCTATTTCCAGGTCTATAATATCTTCAGTTCTTGAGACATAAGTATCATCATAAAAAATAATTCAACTCCCGTTTTCACTTCATTTCACTCTGTTAATTGCCTTTTCCGAAAACAAAAAAAAATACATGTTCCTGTATTATTAAAGGACTTCCCAAATAACAAGTTTCACGCGTGTAACATCTTAAACACAAAAAGGTGTGTTTCTTTAATTTAAAAGAGATTCCAAATACTTATTTTTCAAGACTGTAACATCTTTAGCTTTTTTAGATGTAAGTATCCTCATACAAATAATTCAACTAATTGTTCAATTCGTTCGAGAACCTTAAGTGGATTTTCCAAAAACAAAAGAATAGGCCTACGTGTTTATTTGTATTTAATCGAGACTTCAAATACAAATTTTCACATCTATAACATCTACAGTTTTTGAGATATCATTATCGCAATAAAAATAATTCAGCCCCCTTTTCAGTTTTTTTAGCCCCTCCTGAAGTGTTTTTTCCGAAAACAAAAATTCCTTTCTTTAATTTTACAAGATTAAAAATACCAATTTTCACGTCTGTAACATGTTATGGTTTTGAGATAGACTTTAGATATATTATTTTTTTAAATTCACCCCCTTTGTCACGCCTGTTCACCCTTCATTAATTGGATTTTCCAGAAACAGAAAACAAAATGTTTCTTTATTTTTAAAGGAGATTCCAAATACCAGTTTTTATGTCTGTTACATCTTCAGTTTTTGAGATATAAGTATCCTCATAAACGATATTCAACCACTATTTCACCTTTTATCACACCAGCCCAGTAGTATAAGTGGACAGTTCGGGCGCCGCCGCCGCAGGTCTCCCAGGGGCCTCCTCCGCCGCCGCACGCGGGGCCTTCCCAGGGGCCTCCTCTTCCGCAGCCAGGGGCCTCTTCCAGTGCTGCCAACTTAACCTTACTAGCGCGAAATTTGAATTGGTAAACAAAGCCACGTGCTTTTTTTGACAGCCACGTGCTTTTTGAGAGACAACAACGTATCGCTAACCTCACTGCTGCCATCTTGACGGGCCTAAACCTCAGTGCTGCCAACTTAACCTCATTAGCGCGAGATTTGAATCGGTAAACAAATCCACGTGCTTTTTTGACAGACAACAACGCATCGCTAACCGCCAGTGCTGCTATCTTGACGGGCTTAAACCTCACTGCTGCCAACTTAACCTTACTAGCGCGAGATTTGAATCGGTAAACAAATCCACGTGCTTTTTTGACAGCTGTCATCCGCCATCTTTAATCAACAGAGCACCGTGCTGCCCTCTTTAGCTACTACACCCTACCGGGCTTCGAATGGATGACCCACGCATAAGAATGCCTCCACGTAACGGGGTAAACACCCGCGGATGAGATTGGATTGAAGAGCGGGTCGAATTGCTTAACGAGCTTCGAACCGCTCCCCTTCCTACTTTCTGTGCCGGCCCGGCAGCCTGAGCACTTGGGGAAGTGGTACGTTCAAAGAAAAACAAAAACAACAAATACTTAAGATGGAGTCTTATGTCTATCATATGAAAGTAGGATCTCTGGGTTCAAATGCCTAGTGGATACTGCTTAGCACTGCTACAAATGACAAGAATCATAAAGTAGGGGTTGCGAATACAAATTTATTCAAAATGACAATTAAAAAAAAAGTTGACACAGCTCTATACAATGACTCTCCACATATGGGAGGAAAAGAAAATAATAATCACTTTAAAACACGAATCGCCCATGGGCGTCGTCTGCATAACGGTATGATTGAGGTTTTGCGACTTGCTATCGTTCATTTTCCCTCATTAATTCATACCGTTCATGAAATTTGTACATTATTCTGTCGATCACACCGTGAGATGACCTGATGTCCCTATACACAAATATTACTAGCTGTTCTAAGCACGAACATAACCGGGGCCTACGCTACATAATATCATCTTAAAAGACACATTTGCATAATGCACAAACAAACACAAATACCATTTTTGCTAAACCCCGGACTCCTCATCTATCACCAAGACCACACAACGTGCACATAGGTTCTGTTTGAACTCAAAAATATGTGCACATAATTACGAAACATACACAGATATATGGATATATACACTTCATGCACAAAGGAGAGCCATTCCTAGAAAAAAAAAACAGCATGGTTATCACTGTCTCCGGCCCAAGGCGTACGCCTGGAGCAACCCGCTCAAGGGCGCCATCATAATCCGGGGTCGAACTGGCCGACTCCCGACCGAGAGGTACTGTGGGTTTCTGTAGATCTCGAGAATAGCTACAATCTCATACCGCCGGATATCGGGGGGATCCCTACTCATTTATTAAATACCTTTAAAAGAAGTTACCGTGATATTATCATTATACAAGTATTCTTAGCTAAGCCATTTAACCCAAACAAAAGAACGCGGGCAGACCAGGCTCCAAGCCCTAACACAATGGGATACGGGACCCTTTTGTCACGAGGGCGAGAGCTAGACATTCACAACAAAGGAAGGCCGGCCATTCACTTCGCACGGCCATTGAGATTCTTCTCTCCCTCAAACGTTCACCCTCTCGTCTCGGGGACACATCCTTGGCCCATTTCATTTGCTTATTTATATTATCGTGGAATTCCCATAAAATACTCTTTTATTCTCTCTCATTATTATCGCTGAGCGCCGACTATGGGCACAATCACTTCTAACTCATTTCATCGTAAATTACTCGGGCATTCGGCCCTCTCACTATGTCTCATATCGCGTATCTTCTTCCCTTGGGCATATGGCTCTCATGGCTCCTCGTTCATACCACATAAATACACTTATATTTAGGCCTTCTGACCAAATATTAGGAACTCCCGCCTCTGGGCCTCACCCCGGCTATAGATTAAAAGAAAACACTCCAAACCATTATGGCCAATTAATCAAAAACCACGGGAGACTTGCACATGGTTCCACACACCTATCTAAATCACACAATATGTACCTCTCCCGGTCGGGATTTCTTCTTTCTTGCTGTACATGCACGGATTATATCTGTAAGCTAGGCATGCATTGTCTGACTGACCCATGAGTTTCCCTGGCATATCCGACAACCACGTGGGACAGTGACTACCAATATTTCGACATGTTTCCCTGCTTGCCAGCACTATTTTTCCAACCACCCCTACGGGAAACTCAAATATTCTCCTAACCTTGTTCCCATCTTTGCTAGGACATTCTACATATTACTAAAAATATAACCCTCACGATAAGCTAATCATTAAGAAAGAAATATGAGTCGTCCGGGAATTTAGCTCCCTTGAATTTTACTTCAACATTATAAAAATCAATAAAATTTCCATCTAGGACATGCATTAACTTACAACATTTTGATATTTACAAAAGAACGCTAATCCTATCCCCGGGTTATGTCATGCTTAGAAATTAAATTTGGACATCACTCATCTGTTTGGTGGCCGTTGTTTCTCCTGCCACGGGAGACCCATGGTGAAGTTCTTAGTACTCCATGACCACTCGGTAGGTGGCGGGCGTGCAGTCCTTCATCCCTGGTCCATACAAGTCCGACATCCTGGGGAACTCGTCACAGCTGAAATCTTACAGTAATCCAAGTGGGTAACACTTTTACACTCGTCACACGTCCTCTATTTCAGAGTTTACACCCACGAATAAAACGGTCTTTCAAACCACGGCGGGCGCGTTCACAGTAAAAATCGGGTGGCTCACGAGACTCGAGCCCCTGATTCAAAGTAACACTTTGGGTGATACCAAATTATGAATTTCACTGACTCATTAAACCGGCAGTTTCTCAGCCGTATTCTGCTACTTGTTGGTAAGTTATGCTCGCGGTTTTTACTAGTTTGACACGCAGCACAGAAACAATTCACCTAGGCTCGTTTGGCCTCCCGTTCACTACACAAAGGCTTTTAGACACAATAACACTTCTTTGTACGCGGTCAGGGGTTTCTGACTGTAACTGGAGCACCGCGGGACACAGTGTCCGTCTCACGACCCGTGAAAGAACAACTGTCTCTGCACTGGCCTGCCCGGCCTATATTATCTTGCCCGCCGGAAGCTTGGGGGCGTCAACGTTCACGGTTCATTAAGAACAAGAGCTCCTTTCACACCAAGAATTGACGATATTGAAATATTGCATCTTGTAGCCCTCTGTCTCCTCTTTCATTTGAGCCAGGCGTGCTGGACCTACGATCAGCAGTTTTTATGTAATTTGCTTCCCGCCTTTGATTAATTCATAAGCGTCCCTCGGGAGGTGGAGTAAACTTTTAAGCGCGATTCTTGGCTTGGGTGACGCCGCTGTATCCACATGTGTTAGCGATATGTTACATCTTGACAGCTGGTGACCTCCTTTCTTCCCCTGCAGAAGTTATTACATATTTTTAGTTTGGGGAACGCAGAAAATTCCGCTCTATTCAATGGTGTGTCTCACATAATTTTCCTATGTCTGGATTAAAATATCATTCCATTGTTTACGCGCCAAAGTCCGACGTTGGCACCCGTGACACGTGCATAAAAAACCGGAAGTTCCTTATGTTCGCTTGGAACTCTGGGAAGCTAGGCCACACCTCGGGTCGTATCTGACTACTCCAGCATCGCGTCCCCTTCTCTCTCTGCAAGTTGAGAGCGTATTTCCGCGGGGGCTTGGCTTTTGCCCTGTCCTCCCTTTGTTCGCAGGCGTTCTTTTCGCGGGTTCCGTTCTGGCATGACGCCGCTCGATCCCCTTCGCCCATACTGCTACCAATGACGCGACCGTTAGGAGTAATTTTAATGGAGTATAAAAGCCCATATCATTCCCATGAGCTGTACAGGACACTGTACGGTTTCACTACATACCTTTGAAATGTGGTGGAGGATAATTTGCTTTTTGACAGCAGCCATCTTTAATCGACAGAGCGCAGTGCTGCACGCTTTAGTTGAATTATGGTGGCGGCAAATTCCACGTAACAGCAGCCATCTTTAATCAAGAGAGCACCGTGCTGCCCTCTTTAGCTACATACCTTTGAAATGTAGTGGTGGAAAATTCCACGTGCTCTTGTTTGGAAACAAACTCACGTGCTTTTCTGACAGCTGTCATCCGCCATCTTTAATCAACAGAACACCGTGCTGCCCTCTTTATGGCTACTACCTTAAGCATGTAGTAGAGGGCAATTTGAAAAGTTCCGTTAGCTGTCATCCGCCATCTTTAATCAACAGAGCACCGTGCTGCCATCTTTAGCTACTACCTTTTAAAATGTGGTGGCGACAAATTCCACGTGCTCTTGTTTGGAAATAAACTCACGTGCTTTTTTGACAGCTGTCATCCGCCATCTTGCATCACAAACCTCAGTGCTGCACTCTTTTCGAGACATTTTAAAAAATTCTACAGGAGCCATCTCTCGACGCTAATTGCACAAGATGGTGGCTATACATGACTCCTTAAGGGTGCTTACGCAAGATGGCTGCTATACATAGGTTCTTATGAGACATCCTTGAGATGCTTGCGCAAGATGGCGGTTATACATGGCTCCTTATGAGACGCCCTAGGGATGCTTGCGCAAGATGACGGCTGTTCTTATGAGATGGCTTAAGGGTCCTTGCAAAAGGAATCAAATTAAGATCCAGAATATGTTATCAAGTGCTGTAACGACCAAGAACGGAGATAGGAAAGGAGATTCATTATCATGCCTTTTGTTCGATGTAGCTTTGGATAAAGTTGTTAAAGATGGGGGTATCAACACAAGGGGAACCATCTTATTTAAATTAGTTCAAATTTTGGCATATACAGACGATATTGATTTAATCGCAAGAACATCAAGAGAATTGAGAGAAGCTTTCACAATCCTCGAAAAAGCAGTAAGAAAGATGAATTTACAGATTAATGAAGAAAAGCTCAGTATATGCTCGTAACAAAGAAAGACTACCCTAGTGTATCTACATTCATAGAAATTGGCTCGTATAAGTTTGATGTTGTGTGTAGCTTTAACTATCTTGGATCAGAAGTTAATTCCAAAAACAAATTAGTTCTCAAATCCAAAAACGTATAATGTCTGCTAACAAGTGCAAGGATCAGAAGGTTGGAGTGGGCAGGACATATGCTGCGTGCTACTGACAGAAAACATCTGAAGCCTAAGCTGCTGTTCAGGAAAACAAAAGTCATAATGTACAAAGTTTTATTAAAGCCTGTATTAACATATAGTGCTGAGACCTGGAAACTCTCAAAATTTGATGAAAGACAGCAGCTCGGTATATTTGAAAAAACTGAAATGGCGTATGGCTTTTAGTGCCGGGAGTGTCCGAGGACAAGTTCGTCTCGCCAGATGCAGGCCTTTTGATTTGACGCCCGTAGGCGACCTTACGTTGTGATGAAGATGAAATGATGATGAAGAAGACACATACACCCAGCTCCCGTGCTAGCGAAATTAACCAATTAAAGTTAAAATTCCCGACCCTGCCGGGAATAGAACCCGGGAGCCATGGAGCCGGACGGTATATTTGAAAGAAGGATTTTGAGGCAAATTTTTGGGCCAGTGGAAGAAAACGGTGTCTGGAGAATGAATTGTATAATTTATATAACGAACCATACATTGTTAACTGTATAAAGATCAGAAGGTTGGAGTGGGCAGGACATATGCTGCGTGCTAATGACAGAATGATAAAGAAGATATTTAATGCAGTGCCAGAAGGAATCAGGAAATCTGGCAGCCAAAGTTAAGGTGGGAAGAAGGGGTGAGAGAGGATGTAAAGATAATTGGAATCAAGAATTGGAGGAGCTGTGCACTTAACAGGAAAGAATGGGGAAAACTTCTTCAGAAGGCGAAGGCCCACAAAGGGCTGTCAAGCCAGTGATGATGATGATGATGATGATGATGATGAATAATAATCTCTTTCACTTACAGACTTAAACTTTACTTATATTCAATGAAGAATGTTGTTGTCACGACATCAATTTTTATTTATATTTACTGAGAAAGGTATATTAAAAGAGTCGTGACTAAACGGTTGCGAACCTACAGTTTTATTAATGAACAACGAACATGCAGTGCTAGATTTCAGACTAATTACGCAAGTTCCATATATATATATATATATATATATATATAAATATTCAGTCACTATTAGCCTACATATTTCATTCTTCTTCTACTTTTCCTCATTATTATTATTATTATTATTATTATTATTATTATTATTATTATGTCCGACTCGTTGGCTGAATGGTCAGCGTACTGGCCTTCGGTTCAGAGGGTCCCGGGTTTTCGATTCCCGGCCGGGTCGGGGATTTTAACCTTAATTGGTTAATTCCAATGGCCCGGGGGCTGGGTGTTTGTGCTGTCCCCAACATTCCTGCATCTCACACACCACACATAACACTATCCTCCACCACAATAACACGCAGTTACCTACACATGGCAGATGCCGCCCACCCTCATCGGAGGGTCTGCCTTGCAAGGGCTGCACCCGGCTAGAAATAGCCACACGAAATTATTATTATTATTATTATTATTATTATTATTATTATTATTATTATTATTATTGTTCAATAGGGTTTTTTCATTATTTACATCTTGTTTTGATTGTATTGTGGGTAGCTTTTTATATGTTTTCCTTTTGGGTTGTTCTCTCCTTTATTTCTCCGTAAAGATTAATTTGGTTGAAAAACTGTACAATCTGGAGAAATAAATCTACTACTACTACTACTACTATTATTATTATTATTATTATTGTAATCACCAAACGGCGCCCGCGCCTCCGCAACCAAGAGTCAGGTGCGTCCCATTACATCACATCCTTGAACTGTCATAATGGATTTCTTAATTTTTAAAATAATTTATTTAGATTTGATTATACAATCAATTGTTCTAATAGTTAACCAAAGATTTGAGAACAGATTTAAATAATAAAGGAAATACATCCCCCTGTGTAATATAACAGTTTTGAAGGACCAAACATCGAAGTCATCGGCCCATGTACAGAATTGGCGCTACGATGCAAGCAAGTAAACTTTAAGTTTTACGTGTAATCCGAATCACAGGAACGTGTTTTTTATTACAAAGATTGGTCAGCGCAGTAACCTTCGGTTCAGAGGGCCAAGCGTTCGATTCCCAGCCAGGCCAGGAAATTTAACCGAATATTTTTTTTTCTATTGGCTTTATGTCGCACCGACACAGATATATCTTATGGCGACGATGGGACATATCTGTGTCGGCGCGACGTAAAGCCAATAACAACAAAAAATACATCTTGAAATTTCAACAATTTTTACGGGATTTCAGAGCTTTTATGATACCATCATTTCCTGAGGCTGTTTCCCTATCTGTAAGCATTCATTCATATGTGCCATTGACATTAACAGGGATCCAGATGCCGATCATGGCCTTTGAAAATTTACGAAGGAAGATCCATTCTTCAATCGTCTGCATCACTCAAGACGATGTATTTCTGATATTCCAATCAGTCTGGAGTATGACACTCCAGCTAATGAGATGGTGCACTGTTGTTGGACACCTGGCTTTAAGAGTGTCTACCATACCCTCTGCACTACCTACCTGTTAAACTGTCAAGGTTCATTTGCAAAATAAATTCTATTCACTAGAGATGTATCACACGCCCACAGGAAATTGACGTTGGGATCAGTATCCGCCGCACCCGTCCTCTCACGTAGTGCAGGTTACGGTTTGGGTCTTCTCATGTATCTGACGCTCTCTCACTGGGAGAAGTGTTGTCACCTTATCAGCCGTATTTTCTTTCCTTTTTCTTGTTAGTGGTTTAACGTCGCATTAACACTTAAAAGATTTTCGGCGACGGAAGGAACGGAAAGGACCGGGATTGGGAAGGTAGCAGCCATGGTCTTAATTAAGGAACAACGCCTGCATTCGCCTGGTGTGAAAATTGCTATTTTGCTATTTGCTTTACGTCGCACCGACACAGATATGTCTTATGGCGACGACGGGATAGGAAAGGCCTAGGAATGGGAAGGAAGCGGCCGTGGCCTTAATTAAGGTACAGCCCCGGCATTTGCCTGGTGTGAAAATAGGAAACCACGGAAAACCATCTTCAGGGCTGCCGACAGTGGGGCTCGAACCCACTATCTCCCGATTACTGGATACTGGCCGCACTTAAGCGACTGCAGCTATCGAGCTCGGTGGTGTGAAAATTGGAAACCACGGAAAACCACTTTCAAAATACGAACCCACCATCTCCCGATTCATGCTCACAGCTACGCAACCCTAACCGCACAGCGTCCCGCGGTCCAAGTCTCTAAGGAAAAAGCACATTCTAGTTACTGTAGGTGTTATTTCGTGTGAGGGGACTTCCTAGACGAGATAGTAAACGATTCGATTCCCTGTCAGGAAGTCGAAAAAAAAAAAATAGAAACGAAATGTCCTCTTCTGGAGATGCACATGGAGATTCGCTTTCCCTACACTAGAAACGAGTAGGCCTTGCCAGCTTAATTCCTGAGGGCCAATGCGGTCCGGCAAACAGCTAACCACTCTGTCCCACTTACTGCCATGGTTACGAATAGTGGAAGCCTTTAAATAATACTCCTCCAAAGGCCTTCATGACCGGCACAGAGATGGCTTTTACTGTATACAAGATAATAATAATAATAATAATAATAATAATAATAATAATAATAATAATAATATATTACTGGTTTTTCGTCCCACTAACTACTTTTTCGGTTTTCGAGACGCCAGGGTGCTGGATTTTTGTCACGCAGAAATTACTTTTATACATACAACACCAATTTTCAAGTCTGTAACCTCTTAAGGTTTTTTTTTATTTTTTTATTTGCTAGTGGCTTTACGTCGCACCGACACAGATAGGTCTTATGGCGACGATGGGATAGGAAAGGCCTAGGAGTTGGAAGAAAGTGGCCATGGCCTTAATTAAGGTACAGCCCCAGCATTTACCTAGTGTGAACATGGGAAACCACGGAAAAACATCTTCAGGGCTACCGACAGTGGGATTCGAACCCACTATCTCCCGGATGCAAGCTCACAGACGCGCGCCCCTAACCGTGCGGCCAACTCGTCCGGTATTAAGTTTTTAATAATAATAATAATAATAATAATAATAATAATAATAATAATAATAATAATAATGTTATTGGCTTTACGTCCCACTAACTGATTTTCAGTTTTCGGAGACGCCGAGGTGCCGGAATGTTGTCCCGCAGGAGTTCTTTTACGTGCCAGTAAATCTACCGACACGAAACTGACGTATTTGAGCACCTTTAAATACCACCGGACTGAGCCAGGATCTAACCTGCCAAGTTGGGATCAGAAGGCCAGCGCCTCAACCGTCTGAGCAACTCAGCTCGGCGCTTCTAAGTTCCTGAGATGTACTGTAGGTATATTCATTTTAAAAACACACCCGCCTTTTTCATTTCTTCTCACCCCCTCCCCCTTAAATAGTTTTTTTCCGAAAAAAGTTTTCCTTTATATTTAAAGGAGATTCCAAATATCAATTTTTATACATACTTAGGTAGAAAAGTGAAGCCATCTTTGTACAGGTCATGAAGTTCTTTGGTGAAGTAGAAGATAAAGACTTTGCCTATCCGTAATTTTGCACCAAGTGAGACAGAGTGGTTAGCTCTATGCTCGACCACCTTTGTCTCTAGGAATTAACCGGGAACAGTGTTTTAGGTCTTTTACGCCGGTCGTAGGGGAAGTCCGGGCAAAGTGAATGAACTAATTTTATAACAGTTTATTTCTGTAATTACGAACGGCATTGACATGATCTTCACTGTAATTGTTCCTTGTTATCTTTCCATTTAATTGATATAAAAATCAGAATCAATTGTTAAACTATTCATAGTTAAAATTCGGTATTAAGTAATTATATCAAATTATTCACTTTGCCCACATAGCCGGGCAAAGTGAATATTCACATGCGGCAAAGTGGATAACGAAATGAATTGTTTAAAAGTGAGAATGTTATTACTAAGAAACGATATGTTTGATATTTGCATACAAAAGGAATTCAGAAATGTGTTTTCAATAGTTTTTATAGCGTTCACAGTTTACATGTTATAGCTAATTTAAGGATAAAAAGGGAGAAAATAAGGACACATTCAATACACTGAAAATTAATCTTTCTTATTCCGTTCCTTTAAGTGAAATCCAAACTTTATATCACAATGTCCATACTGAACAGAGTACTTGCCGTTATATTGATTTTGTTTATTTGTTCCGATAGAATACTGTAGAATCGATTTACTTGAGGACGATTAAACCACCAAACCCTTCCAACTAATGTTGGTTCTGAAGTCCGCAATACAATATCGCGATGTCGACTTTGAAACCCCTTCAGCCAGTCAGCTCCAGTACTAACATTTTTTCCATCTTGAAGGACAAGTGACTTTATTTCTATTGGAAAAATCATATGCCAATTTCATAAATTCCCTTCTTGTAAGTCCGTAGAAAATACTGTCCATTTCTCTCAAACAGTCAAGCAGTTCGAGTTCTTGTTCCTCACTGGAAACTATCCTAAATCTGCCTAACTGCTTCTTGCTAGAGCCGGATTTTCAGTGCCGGTACAGCGTAGAAAAGGGCAGACCGTATTTTGTAGCAACGGAGTTAATAGGATTTTTACTACATTCCTCCAGATCTTTCTTCATTGTCTCTTCGGATCAGCTGCCCTGATCACTGGTTCGTTTGTAATTGTAAACATCTGCAAACAAAAATTACAATATTTAGTTTATTATTGATACCCTTGATTTGTTACTTTTTTCATGTTATTTAGTAATGGTTAAAATTAATCTGTTTTGACAGGCTACAATCCTCCTGGACCTACCAGTTTACACTGGTCTGCGTGGTAAAATAAATAAAAAATAAATAATAAATAAAAATAAATAAATAAATTAATTCATTCATTAATTAATAGTTTGATATTTCTATAAAGATAAACTATTACTCACTCTAAAGTAATTATGGACAAAGTATTCAACAACATTAACCTGCCCGGGCAAAGTGAATAAATATCCGCTTTGCCCTATTCACTTTGCCCAGCTGTGCTCCATTAAGGAAATCGTGACTAAACGTTCATATGTAATGTAGCAAAAAGCAAGCACAGTGTGTCCATAAGTGGCTAGGAATAACACTAAAATACAATGTAATCACTTTTAAAATAGTTACAAATATCCATGAATAACAGTGTGTTTCTTACCTTGATAAAATTTTAAGAAATGCTGCAAAAATCTTCTAACACTTCCAGTCTCACTCTGTTGACCACTGCAGTCTTTGTGCCACTGATTCTCATGTCCCCAGCAGATTGTAGAACTTCCTGCAGAAGCAACTCAGCGACACCTAGCGTAATTTTCCGTAAATTTTACTTATTCGCTTTGCCCGGTCTTCCCCTAAGTCTCTTCCCCATCGGACAAAATACACGGAAAGCGAATTAGTGAGTTAGTTAATTGATAACCAGTCCGACTCCTTGGCTGAATGGTCAGCGTACTGCCCTTGGATTCAGAGGGTCCCGAGTTCGATTCCCGGCCTGGTCGGGGATTTTAATCGCTTCTGATCAATTCTCCTGGCCCGGGAACTGGTGTTTGTGTTTGTCCCTACACTCTCTTTTCATATATAGACAAGACACCACACTACCAACCACCACAGAAACACGCAATAATGACGACATCTCTCCATATATGGTTGCGTCAGAGAGAGCATCCGGCCGTAAAACAGGGCCAAATCCACATGTGCGACGCAGTTCACACCCGCGATCCCACAGGTGTGGAAAAAGCGGTAGAATAAGAAAAATCTATTGACAACCAGACATCCATTCCCATTTTGCGCACGTATTTCGTGTTGAAGTTCCTGTGATAGCCTTTATTCTATTTTTATCCTTAAACATCTGAGTTATAGATAGCTCTGGTCTTGAAGGACCTAATTCCTTTGCAAGTAATCGGACCTCCTATTTTATGGGTTTAGTCTGTTCAATTTTTACAACAGGACAGGACAGAGGTCTAGGAGTGGGAAGGAATCAACCGTGGCCTTGATGACAGTAAGGATGAAGATGGTGTTCCGTGGTTTCCTGTTTTCACACTGGGCAAATGCTGGGGCTGTATGACTTGCTGTGGGATAATTTGAAATTACAGATCTATTTGGTCTTAACATTTTGACGTGGGAGCTCTTAGAAATTGGACTGTTGGTACCGTTTGGTAAACTTGGGACTGTAGGTAGATTATAGGGTGAATTAACCTGCTGTTTGAGGTGAGTTCGGCAGGATGTAAGATTGTGTTTGTTTGCAGGTATACGTAATTGAGACCCCTGGTGACGAGGTTCGAAGGAGGACTGGTTCATACACTCAGGAGGGAGAGAGGGGTGGAGGGAGGCTCACAAGGATGGGTATGTTTGTGAGTTAAGGACATTTTGTTGTCAGATGGGTTCAATAAATATACAATGTTACAAGCCGGCCCCGTGTTGTATGGGTAGCGTGCCTGCCCCTTACCCGGTGGCCCAGGGTTCGAATCCCGGTCAGGTCAGGAATTTTTACCTGGGGATGGTTAGAGGTCTTCTCAGCCTACGTGATTACAACTGAGAAGCTATCTGATGGTTAGATAGCGACTCCGGTATAGAAAACCAAGAATAACGGCCGAGAGGATTCGTCGTGCCGACCACACGACACCTCATAATCTGCAGGCCTTCGGTCTGGTCGCTTGGGAGGCCATGGCCCTTCTCGGCTCTTGTGCCGTGGGGTATGGTTTATAAACAGCGTTATGGACATATTAACATCGGTCCTTAAGTGAAGATACTTAATGCTATGTAGGCCTATTTACAACATCATGAAGGAATAGGTATTTACAAGTTACACTAATGGAAATAACGTGCCGAACGAGTTGGCCGTGTGGTTAGAGGCGCGCAACTGTGATCTGTGAGCTTGCATTCGGGATACTGTGGGTTCGAACCCCGCTGTCGGCAGCCCTGAAGATGGTTTTCCGTGGTTTCCCATTTTTACACCAGGCAAATGCTTGGGATGTACCTTAATTAAAGCCACGGCCGCTTCCTTTTCACTCCTAGCTCTTTCCTGTCCCATCATCGCCATAAGACCTATCTGTATCGGTGCGGCGTAAAGCCAATTGTTGTGGAAATTATGTAGTGCAATTAGTGTGCTATTGTAATTTCTTTAATAATCGTATGGCCTCAGCTACCGTGTGCAGACATTTCGATTTGACGCCATCTGGCTGTCTGCTCGTCAATTTCGACGTTCCGTTTTACTCTAGGTCCGCTAGATGGCAGACAGAGTAAACCGGATCTCTCTTGGGCGTCTATGGCTGAGATTTAATTAATTTTGTCGGGTAAATACCAAATGTATCACCAGAGATCTTTTACATGCCGACATCGTACGGCATGGAGTGTCGAATGGACTTTTTTCCGCCCTTCAAAAATCCGACCACCGCTTGGGATCCGGAGGCCGACACTCTACCACGGATCCACAGAGGCAGCTTTGCTATTGTAATGATTTGGTTATGTACATATGTGCATATGTACATGTACCTTTTTGTGTGTGAGTGGTATTTGGTTCTAGTTGGGTAATTACTGAATATATTTACAGCAATGGGTATCAATTAGATACAGTGTTGACAACTTATATTTTCAAGATCCGCTAAATACTACTAAAAATCCGCTGAAATTCCGCCAAGAAATCCGATCTCAAATAATGAACAATAAAAATGAGCAATAATAATAATAATAATAATAATAATAATAATAATAATAATAATAATAATAATAATAAAATGTAATGTCTGCACTCACCTGATCTTTGAGTTTCACCGGGATGAACCCCTTGTTGCCAGCCGGCGAGCTAAAATTTGTAGGTGTTTCATTAGTACCGGGTGCAAACTAGGTGAATCCCCTACCTCAAGGGCCACACACAGAACAGGCCAGTTCATTAAACGGTCTTCCTTCATAGCAAAATGCTACTCTCTCACAGTTTCATTATCTGTCGTCATTCGTCAACTAAGAGGTAAGTACCCTTTCCCCACGCATTACAAATTTATGATACCATGATCCCATAACATCAAATCCAAATAACATGTTTTCCTCATGTGACTGCTAGGTCCTGACAAGAAATACGGAATAGCTCGGAGACAGACTGGAGTATACATTAAGAAAAACGTAAAATGTATAAAACACTACATTCCGCTATAATGAATCTAGAATTCCGCCAAAAAATCCGCTGTCCGCTAAATGATATATTTTTCCGCCGACAGTCTTCTAATTCCACCAAATTTAGCGGAAAACCCGCTAAATTGGCAACACTGATTAAATGTGTGTTAAATGGATGGATTTAACACGCGTTGTCTGGAGCTAGTTAGGCAATCTGCTAGTCAACCCGCCCAACTTTTCTTTCTTTCTTCCTTTCTTTCTCAAATACACTAGCGGAAATTGAAAGTGTTACACCATGAACATCTTGACCGAATGCCACCAAACTTATACCCTAGTATTCCCATGCCTGTGAGATATGTTGATTAAAATTTCATCCTTATACGACCCAATTCTTAGCACAGGAAAGCGACATTCCTAAAGATGGCTGTTGGTGTGTGTACGTGATGGCTGTTGGGTGTGTCTAACCTGTCGTGTACCGACCTCCCAGGGGCTCGAACCGGCGGACTGTCAGAAGAACGGCAGCCGGGATTCGCAGCCCAGACTCTATCTTAGGATATCAAAGGAAATAAATCAGTGTCAGAGTAATAACCAGTAATACGGGACACCTTGTAGTGTCAGAACAATTGTATGGTAATTATATTAAGATTTAATAGTTGGGAAGAAGAAGGAAAGTTTCAGTGAAGTTACAAGTAGTGGAGAGCATTAGTCAGGCAGAGAGTTTGCGAAACGCGCCTACAATAACATGTTGACAACAGCGGATGTTTGTGTATTGACAAGCGGAGTCTAATAGTTGGTTCAGGAGCCGGGCGGCTCGCCGACAAAAGAGCACAAAGCCAGTGCAGTTGTACTCTAGTAGAGACAAGGAAACAAGGGTGCAAGAGTAGGACAGAGACAGTAGTGCTCAGAGGGCAGCACCTACTGAGATATTTAGTTCAGAATAGTAATTGAGGGCACCACCTACAAGGCGAACAGCTAGGTAACGCCCATGGACCCAACCCCTAAGGTAGTGGGAAAGGACCGACCTTTGCTTCTAGGAGAGCAGATATAACCCTAAGCCAAGATGGTGCGAGGCTCTCTCTCGACCAGTAATTCGTACTATTAGGATCAGGCTCTCTCGAGTAGTCAGTCGTGATAGTGAAGTTGTACATAAGTGCCGCAGGGCAGAATTCGGACTTAGTGCCTAGACGTAGGGTAGGCTCGCGAAGCAAGCTCCCGTCAGACCAACATATTCAGAACCTGTAAGTGAATTTGTAAATAGTGTACATAGACGTCCAGGTTAATAAAGAACAGTGAATCAATCAATCAATCAATCAATCAATCAATCAATCAATCAATCAATCAATCAATCAATCAATCAATACTGATCTGCATTTAGGGCAGTCGTCCAGGTGGCAGATTCCCTATCTGTTGCTTTCCTAGCCTTTTCCGAAATGATTTCAAAGAAATTGGAAATTTATTGAACATCTCACTTGGTAAGTTATTCCAATCCCTAACTGCCCTTCCTATAAACGAATATTTGCCCCAGTTTGTCCTCTTGAATTCCAACTTTATCTTCATATTGTGATCTTTCCTACTTTTATAAACGCCATTCAAACTGATTCGTCTACTAATGTCATTCCACGCCATCTCTCCGCTGACAGCTCGGAACATACCACTTAGTCGAGCAGCTCTTCTTTCTCTCAATTCTTCCCAACCCAAACATTGCAACATTTTTGTAACGCTACTCTTTTGTCGGAAATCACTCAGAACAAATCGAGCTGCTTTTCTTTGGACTTTTTTCCAGTTCTTGAATCAGGTAATCCTGGTGAGGGTCCCATACACTGGAACCATACTCTAGTTCGGGTCTTACCAGAGACTTATATGCCCTCTCCTTTACATCCTTACTACAAACCCTAAACACCCTCATAACCATGTGCAGAGATCGGTAACCTTTATTTACAATCCCATTTATGTGATTACCCCAATGAAGATCTTTCCTCATATTAACACCGAGATACTTGCAATGATCCCCAAAAGGAACTTTCATCCCATCAACGCAGTAATTAAAACTGAGAGGACTTTTCCTATTTGTGAAACTCACAACCTGACTTTTAACCCCGTTTATCAACATACCATTGCCTGCTGTCCATCTCACAACATTTTCGAGGTCACGTTGCAGTTGCTCACAATCTTGTAACTTATTTATCACTCTATAGAGAATAACATCATCCGCAAAAAGCCTTACCTCCGATTCCACTCCTTTACTCATATCATTTATATATATAAGAAAATATAAAGGTCCGATAACACTGCCCTGAGGAACTCCCCTCTCAACTATTACAGGGTCAGACAAAACTTCACCTAATCTAACTCTCTGAGATCTATTTTCTAGAAATATAGCAACCCAATCAGTCACTCTTTTGTCTAGTCCAATTGCACTTATTTTTGCCAGTAGTCTCCCATGATCCACCCTATCAAATGCTTTAGACAGGTCAATCGAGATACAGTCCATTTGACCTCCAGAATCCAAGATATCTGCTATATCTTGCTGGAATCCTACAAGTTGAGCTTCAGTGGAATAATCTTTCCTAAAACCGAATTGCCTTCTATCGAACCACTTATTAATTTCACAAACATGTCTAATATAATCAGAAAGAATGCCTTCCCAAAGCTTACATACAATGCATGTCGAACTTACTGGCCTGTAATATTCAGCTTTATGTCTATCACCCTTTCCTTTATACACAGGGGCTACTATAGCAACTCTCCATTCATCTGGTATAGTTCCTCCGACCAAACAATAATCAAATAAGTACTTCAGATATGGTACTATATCCCAACCCATTGTCTTTAGTATATCCCCAGAAATCTGATCAATTCCAGCCGCTTTTCTAGCTTTCAACTTTTGTATCTTATTGTAAATGTCATTGTTATCATATGTAAATTTTATTACTTCTTTGACCGAGCTCGATAGCTGCAGTCGCTTAAGTGCGGCCAGTATCCAGTATTCGGGAGATAGTGGGTTCGAACCCCACTATCGGCAGCCCTGAAGATGGTTTTCCGTGGTTTCCCATTTTCACACCAGGCAAATGCTGGGGCTGTACCTTACTTAAGGCCACGGCCGCTTCCTTCCTATTCCTAGGCCTTTCCCATTCCATCGTCGCCATAAGACCTATCTGTGTCGGTGCGACGTAAAACAAATAGCAAAAAAAAAAAAATTACTTCTTTGGCCTTAGTCTCCTCCTCTATCTCGACATTATCCTTGAAACCAACAATCTTTACATACTGCTGACTGAATACTTCTGCCTTTTGAAGATCTTCACATACACACTCCCCTTGTTCATTAATTATTCCTGGAATGTCCTTCTTGGAACCTGTTTCTGCCTTAAAATACCTATACATACCGTTCCATTTTTCACTAAAATTCGTATGACTGCCAATTATGCTTGCCTTCATGTTATCCTTAGCTGCCTTCTTTGCTAGATTCAATTTTCTAGTAAGTTCCTTCAATTTCTCCTTACTTCCACAGCCATTTCTAACTATTTCTTTCCAGTCTGCACCTCCCTCTTAGTCTCTTTATTTCTCTATTATAATAAGGTGGGTCTTTACCATTCCTTACCACCCTTAAAGGTACAAACCTGTTTTCGCATTCCTCAACAATTTCTTTAAACCCATCCCAGAGTCAGTTTACATTTTTATTTACCGTTTTCCACCGATCATAGTTACTTTTTAGAAACTGCCCCATGCCTGCTTTATCACCCATATGGTACTGCCTAACAGTCCTACTTTTAAGACCTTCCTTTCTATCACATTTATTTTTAACTACCACAAAAACAGCTTCATGATCACTAATACCATCTATTACTTCAGTTTCCCTATAGAGCTCATCTGGTTTTATCAGCACCACATCCAGGATATTTTTCCCTCTGGTTGGTTCCATCACTTTCTGAATCAGCTGTCCTTCCCATATTAACTTATTTGCCATTTGTTGGTCATGCTTCCTGTCGTTCGCATTTCCTTCCCAATTTACATCTGGCAAATTCAGATCTCCCGCTACAATCACACTTCTTTCCATGTCGTTTCCCACATAGCTGACTATCCTATTAAATAATTCCGAATCCGCGTCAGTGCTATCCTTTCCCGATCTGTACACTCCAAATATACCAAGTTGCCTATTATCTTTAGAAATGAGCCTTACACCTAGAATTTCATGTGTCTCATCTTTAACTTTTTCGTAGCTTACAAATTCTTCTTTCACCAGAATGAACACTCCCCCTCCCACCATTCCTATCCTATCTCTACGATACACACTCCAGTGCCGTGAGAAAATTTCTGCATCCATTATATCATTTCTCAGCCATGATTCAACTCCTATTACAATATCTGGTAAATATATATCTATTAAATTACTTAATTCTATTCCTTTCTTTACAATACTTCTACAGTTCAACACTAACAATTTCATGTCATCCCTACTTGATTTCCAGTTCCCTGTTCCCTTATCACCGCTCCCTAGGCCATCCCGTTTCCCTGAATGTACCTCCCTATTACCCTTCCAAACAAATTTCCTAACTTATATGTACCACTGCGGTTTAAATGAAGGCCATCTGAGCGCAGATCCCTATCTCCTACCCACCCATTAGGATCTAGAAATTTCACTCCCAGTTTCCCACATACCCACTCCATAGTCTCATTTAAATCCACAATCACCCTCCAGTCAGTATCCCTCCTACAGAGTATTCCACTAATAACAATCTCCGCTTTCTTAAACTTCACCCGTGCTGCATTTACCAGATCCCACACATCTCCAACTATGTTGGTACTTATATCAGTTTGCCTTACGTTGTTGGTACCAACGTGAAACACTACCACCTTCTCCTTCCCCTCCTCCCTCTCTTCTACTTTCCTCAACATCTGCCTCAACCTAATTCCTGGATAACATTCTACCCTGGTTCCTTTTCCTCCACACACTTTCCCCACATGTCTAACGATGGAATCCCCCATGACCAGAGCCTCAACCCTCCCCACCTCATCTGATCCCCTCATCTCCTGGTCAGCCCTATCTTCTCTCACTGCTGCAAAAGCTACTTCCTCCTCCCTTTTCTCCTTCCCATGACCCTTTTCCACCTGTCTTTTCCTATCCACTACTCTACATTTCCCTTTCCTACCTTTTCCCTTCCTCCTACTTCCACGCATCTCAGCAACAGTTCCCTGTCCCTCATCTTCCCTCTGTTGTTCTACCTGGAGTGACTCGTACCGATTTCGCACAGACACCTGTCCTGAATTCTGATCCTGAATAGAGCCCTTATTCATCTTTTATTTCGAAAGTGTCGGGACGGAGTTCGCACCTACATTTTACCTCCTTACTTACCGCTCGGCAGGACAGGTAATACATCAACACCAACGGCCTGGTGACCAACCAACTAGAACGTCTTACAGGACAGGTAGGTCACGACAAAACTTACTGTCTCTTTTCAGGTACACATCGCAACACAGCATGGCTAGAGGACGTGCACGGGCAGCTTATCGCCACCTTTCGGACTTTTTGAAAGGTCGAATGATTGGCATGAGGGATATGGGAGCAGCATACCGACAGATTGCGCAGACAGTTGGCTGTAGTGCAATTACTGCAGAAAGAGTGGTGAAGAAATGGACTCAGGGCAACAGTGTGGCACGAAGAGCAGGCACGGGTCCTTCCAGAAGGACTACACCACGGTAAGATCGTAGGATTCGTCGGCTGGCTTTGTCGAACAGACGGATGACAACAGCTGAAATCCGGGTAGAGGTCACAGGCAGCGTGTCACCACGAACAGTCGGGAACAGATTGCTGGAAGCTGGGTTGAGATCTCAAGTTGCCATGCGTTGTTTACCGCTGACACCAAACCACAGGCAACGGAGAATTGCATGGTGTAGAGCCAGAGTCAAGTGGGACATTAAGTGGCATTCTGTGGTGTTCAGCGATGAGTCTCGCTTCTGTTTGTGGCGGTCGGATCGACGTGAAAATGTTCGTAGACGACCTGGTGGAAGGTCACAGGAAGCAGCGATTGCCAAGGCGCATACCTCGCTATCTTTCTTGTCTGTTACGTCCAACTTATGGACATGATATCCTGAGTCCACCCAGCTTTCACACACACAGAGCAAAGTCGGTCCGGAAACAGAACGATGTAAACAGGAAAAATCTTTCTTTTCGCGAGTTGCCCCCTTGTTAGTCATGGTACGCGACTCGCCACTGGTCCAGTCATCAATGATCTGCATTTAGGGTGGTTGTCCAGGTGGCAGATTCCCTATCAATTGTTTACCTCATATTGAACCCATGACCTTTGTGTCATAAGGAACCAGAGACCTAAATTCATTACATGAGGTCCCATATAAATTACAAGTCAGAAGCTCTAGCTACATTTTTTATCTCTGACCAGAGACAGCACGTGGAGGACCAGGTGTTAGTTCTCATTCTCACGCTAAAGAAATTACGTCAACCGTGCGTGGAACAGGAGCATGGATATGGTGGACTATTTGTTCTAATCAAAAGTACATTTTAAGGAGAATTGGCGTCGAAACTGCCGTAGTAAATGGTAGGAAATTGTAAGAGAAACAATTTCGTCATTAATGATAGATTTTAAACCGCTAAATAGCTACAGAATTAAATTTGTCGAAAGACGCGCCTGTTCGTTTAAACTTGGTTACATCGACCAAATATAGCGCCTATCTTCTGAGGTTAGTTAACAATTCAATTCGTTAAGAGAAATTCTTAAATGCACATCAATAACATTGCTACTAAATTAAATACCTTCGTGTTACCTTGACACCTGCCTTCAATACATTTTAATGGGGTAGGAAAAGTGCTTGTAAAATTTTGACGGTAAGTGCAAATGGCATGAGAGTGGGAGTAAAATGTATAAAAGAGCGATGCGCCATCTTGAAAACGCGCATTATGTCAATTGAATTCCAGGCGATTCCACGTCTTTCAGAGTAACTTTATAAACCAGCGTTTGAAAGACTAAGTCCCAAGGGAAGAAAGGTTTTGGCCGGAGGTGGCTGTAATATCATCTCCATGTGGAGATAGGTTTTAAACCTCACGCCATTTTTCAGGGACAGGTAATAGACGGTCATTCTAATGCCGCTATCCTGCAATTCCTACAACTGAAGTTATAAATTATAATTTTTGTATTTTGAAATATTGCGTGTGCGCGTCGATGTTCGACAGACGTGTTCGGTCCGTGCAAGGAAGAGAACGTGTTCAGGGTATTTTTTTTGTTTGTCATTATTTTCAGATGAATAAAATAAATGGAGAAATATGTTTGTAAAATCACGATCTGTTGAGGGCTAAATAAAACGATTGAGAGCCTGCTGAAACTGTAAAGAAGGGAGAAGACGTACGAATACAGGTATGTGAATTACCACCTTGTAAAAAAGCTTTTATTTGTTTTGATGTCACCATATGTTTTTATTGTGTATTTGTGACGCATTTTGGTCATCCTTTTATTTCGTGAAAATGTCAGAATTATGACGAAAGGTCATTTGTTTTATTTCTTGGATAATCGGAAAAGTCGCGAAATTAGCGTGTGAAGTGTTGTGGAGTAGTAGATTTGATGGTTGAGAAACGAATTTAATGTTTAAAGTCAAGGATCATTTCCGTACATTTATTTTCTATATTTGTGGTTTGTCAAAGTTAATATATTAATTTGTCAGAAAATTCTGTTCCATGTAAAGAAGAAATTCATGTAAGCGTAATCCGTGGTTATTCAATTAGAGCTGACGTGAAGGCACACCGTTGTGTTAAGCGATGTAAATTTTATTCAAGGGAAGTTACGAGACGAGATCGATAAAATTTTGTTAAAGGGATTGCTATTCCTAAGTCTGTTGAAATAATCAGAAAGAATGCTGTCCCAGAACTTACAAACTACACATGTCAAGCTGACTGGCCTTTAATTTTCCGCTTTATGTTTGTCACTCTTTCTCCCGTACACTGGGGTTACCATTGCAACTCTGAATTAATTTGGTACAGCTCCTTCATGCAACAGTAGGCCTAATAAAATAAGTATTTCAGATATGGTCCAGCGGGAGCATGGAATGTGCCTTTATGATGAAATATTATGACATCCCTTCTCATCCTACAGTTTTACTATCGTCCGATGACCTCACAAAACTTCGTTACTTGTGCCAGGCTCCTCACTTTCATCTATCCTATCCGACGTCCTATGGTCAACTCTTGCTTTTTTCCGACCCCGACGGTATTAGGTCACGAGACCTAGGGAGTCTTTCACTTTCACGCCCTTCGTCACCCTTGTCTTTCTTTGGCCGATACCTTAATTTTTCGAAGTGTCGGACCCTTTCCATTTTTACTTCTGAGTAGTGTTATTAAGAGGAAGGTTGCCCAGTTCTACTTCCTCTTAAAACAATAATCACCACAAACTCCATCTGTCAAGACTAACTCAGTGTACATAATTAAATGTCCATGGTTTGCGGGTATAGTAATTTGCCAATTTAACAAAACAAAGAAGAATTTCATTCTCTACCCATTGACAAGTCCCATCAAAAACCCATGGCGCAACAGCCCTGAAGGGCCATGGCGTACCCAGTGACCGCTGCTCAGCCCGAAGGGCTGCAGATTACGAGATGTCGTGTGGTCAGCACGATGGATCCTCTCGGCCGTTATTCTTGGCTTTCTAGACCGGGGCCGCCATCTCGCCGTCAGATAGCTCCTCAATTTTAATTACGTAGGCTGAGTGGACCTCGAACCAGCCTTCAGATGCAGGTAAAAATCCCTGACCTGGTCGGGAATCGAACCCGGGACCTCCGGGTAAGAGGCAGGTACGCTACCCCTACACCGCGGGGCCGGCAAGTGCTATAAATATTTGGCTTATTTTTATCTTTCTCTAGTTTATATTGGATGATCAGAGCCATCTACAGTTAAAGCCGGTAGGTACGCTTGACAACGCTGTACTTATCCGTCAAGCGGAGGCTGAGAGAAAAGGGGGCGTGTCCGACTTTGAATGACTTCACCCATATTCACAACATTTAGACCAACACGGTGATTATGATAAACGCTCACTCTTCGTAAAATGATACTAAGCAACACACACATCAGTAAATTCATTCACTGAAGTTAGAAATACACATTTTACGTGAATAAAAACGAAACACTTCAAGAACAGTACTCACTAGCTCATTATTGTGGAGCATTGACAGCTTCCTCAGCTTAATGGTTTTATCCTCACTGCTGAAATAACTCTTGTTATTCATCTGCTTTCTATAATTATTTAACACGACACTTACACATTTTGACAATAGGGAGCGTGCACGGTACTAGTAACAGAGCACTCTGGCGGAGTTCCGAGAATTAATACGGTGAGAGTGCGTTCCGCGAAGTGAAGACTTGCGTCATAGTTACGGCAAAAAATATCGTTGCATCTTGTCAAGATATGAAGTAGTGCTAGGGAAGTTGTAGTACAATATGGGTTTGAATACATACACTTCCAAAATAGTCGCAAGTCAACAGTGAATAAAGCGCAGAAACTAGTTGACAGTGGTCATGTGTTAGAGTTCTACGTACTTTATTATTGGTGGCAAGAAATTTGCTAGCACACAAGCTACGCAAACAATGTCGCTATTATACGGAAACAGATCTTTAGGAATATTTTTCAAGATTTTGAAAATTTTCACCCTCTGTATGCATCTTTCAACATGAATTCGCACACATGCAACACTCTGAGTTTGTAACACTTCACCTTCTGTAAATCTCCCATTGAGAAGAAAAGGCGGCAGAACAAGTAAAGAATGAGGTGACTGTTTTAATACCTGGGAATTCTTTGTCGGCTAATATAACGTCTCCTTCACTCAAAAGATTTAGGAAGCCTGAATTGTTAACAATAAAAGTTCTTCCACCATAGCAAGGGGAAACAAAACAATAGTAAGTTCCGTTTGGGGCCACAGCTAATACAAATTTAAATATATAACATGACTTGTACGAAGAATATATGTAACATTTCTTCTGGGGTTTCTGATTTCATTTCTGTGCAATCTATTATAACTCATGCGTCAGGATAAAATGTTTTAAAAGCGCGAGGCAAAGTGTTTTGCACGGATAGTTTGCTAGGCTAGAAAATAAAATTAGAAGTGCGTTTCTTGACTACTCCGCGCAGCAGTAGTCCGATGTACATCAAATATGACTGCCAAGGCAGCAAAAGTTATACCCAATTTCATTTTCATTAAAAAGAGTAAACCAACATCTTTATTGCTTCTATTTATAGATACTTTAGAAACAAAGAAAGAAAGTAAACAATTAATGTTTTAAATGAAACACTTGTTAAATCCTTCAACTGTGCCTCACTTCTTATGCCTGGTATCCATGAAATCCTCTGCATATGTCCAGGGGGGTGTTAGGACCACAACTTTTATTCACCTTCGAAATACTTGGAGGTACTGTGCTTGAGTTGCACTGTGTGCCTACATCATTCCCACTAAAACATAAGTGAATTCGAAAGTCGTTGCTTCAACCTCAAATGCTGCTTGCACCGACTTATGTAGTTTTTCACACTCATTTTCACAATAAATTCATGAGTTTCCTGATTAGAAGACGTATGCATATTTGAGCATTTCATTCGTTTACTCGCTCTTTCAAACCGGGATACATCACATTCTCTTTTCGGTTTCTTCTTATAGCTCTCATGAAACACAGATGGTAGCCTATATATATGATGGATGATTTTCAATATTACTTAGCTTTCCTCCAAAAAAACAACGTTCACTGCAAATGACGGAGCATTTGGTGGGTTCCCATGGAGTTCCATCTGCACTGAAATGCAGGAAAACATTTATTATTATTATTATTATTATTATTATTATTATTATTATTATTATTATTATTATTATTATTATTATTATTATTATAAATATTCGGCGTAGTGAAGACACGTGTACATGGAAGTACATGAATGTAAACATATGAACCTGCTGCAATGCATACTTGAAATGAAATGTACTATTTCAAAGTGTACCTAAATGAACGTGTTCTTGACTTGGCATACCTGGTATGTTTGAATTGTGTGATATGGAATGTGTGATTTACGTCAAAAATGAAATAAGGTACTGTTCTTATTTTATTCTTCCCACAGCCGAAATCCACTTTCTGCGTCTGTCCGATTCCCATGGACGACCAGGAAATGTGTGAAATGTAATTTCTTTTCCATGCGCGTATCTTTGTGTGTTGTGGCAGTTCACTGCACAACAGTTTCTATTTGATTTAGACATTTTTTTCTAGTTGTTCTACGTCGCACCGACACAGATAGGTCTTACGGCGACGATGGGACAGGAAAGGGCTAGGAGTGGGAAGGAAGCGGCCGTGGCCTTAATTAAGGTACAGCCCCAGCATTTGCCTGGTGTGAAAATGGGAAACCACGGAAAACCATTTTCAGGGCTGCCGACAGTGGGGTTCGAACCTACTATCTCCCCAATACTGGATACTGGTCGCACTTAAGCGACTGCAGCTATCGAGCTCGGTTTTAGACATTTTGATACACTACTACTACCACCACCACAATTTCACACCCACAGTTACACAGCCTGGACTGCCCGCTCAAGAAAAGATCACCAAAATGTTACCGATCTCTTCCGCTAGAGGCGCTAAGAGCGGCCGTGCACTCTCCCTATAAACAATCTATCAGACCATTATTGTCACGCCCACAATGACCACGTTCAAACCAGAACTGTTGATTGTTCATCTCTTCCTAAAGCAGCTCGGGATAGAGAGAAAAAAAAAAGTTATTTCTGGTGTTCACAATCCAGATAGTCTTCCTTGTAGTCCTCAGATACCAACAAGGTAAATAAAATTGTTAGTGTTGAACTGTAGAAGTTGCCGGCCGTCATCTGAGCCGTCAGCTGCTCTTGCGACTCGTAGTTGCTCGCCTATTAGCCGTGGGTGACTATAGTCGCCCGATGTACCTGCGCGCGCATACGGAATATCACTCGAGCTTGTGCTCTCCACCCCACATATTTCATTAGCTTGGTGGTAGACTGAATATTTTACTCGTTCATGTGCATTACTATATTGTGATAGATGTTTTAATGAACATGGAAACTTCAAATAAACTAGCACAACAAATGAAGGAGATGACAAAACTATTTGAAAGTAGAATACTCATCCAGCAAGTATCACGTAGCTATCCGCTTGCATTCCGGAGATAGTGGGTTCGACCCCACTGTCGGCAGCCCTGAAGATGGTTTTCCGTGGTTTCCCATTTTCACACCAGGAAAATGCTGGGGCTGTACCTTAATGAAGGTCACTGTCGCTTCCTTCCCACGCCTAGCCTTTTCCTATCCCATCGTCGTCATAAGACCTATCTGTGTCAGTGCGACGTTAAGCAGTTTGTCAAAAGAAAAAAAGAAAGAAAGTCGAATAAATACTAAGGAATTAATATTTGAGGTTGAAAGAAAACCGGCCATTTGAGATTCCAGCATTGAAACTTACAAAGTAGAAAAACTGAATTCTTGGAAGAACATTTGAAAGAAATTCATTCCAGAATTCGAAGATAAACCCCTGGGCGAGAAGAGTGTTCTGGGTAATATTTATACTACTTGTACTATTCAATGTAGAAATGTGTAACTAAAAATTCTATATCATTTAAATTTGTACCATTGTTTCTTTGTCTTGGTATTATAGTGAATTATAGCTCAGATGGATTGGGTAAATTGAAGAGCAAATAACGTTTTATAGACCTGAAGTTTCATTGAGAAAAATCCTAAATATTTTTGACACAAGGTTTTTCAGTATTTTATAAGAGAGAATACTTAACATTAATTCAAGTTGTACAATAAAAATATGTTGCTTGTTTTTACTTGCGTTCTTTACTACTAGTTACTAGCATTACTAGTTACTAAATTTATTTTAATCGTTAAGTAAATATTTTTACATAAATAACTTTATATAAAATAACATTCATTTTTTTCTGATTAGAATTATTTTGAATATATTTCGTTAGGAAGAAAGCCGTCAATAACTAATGTATGTATGTATGTATGTATGTATGTATGTATGTATGTCTGTCCACCCCGTGTCTCGTTTCTCTATGGGTCGTGTATGAAGTGAGATGAATCTTCACAGCTAGTATTTACGACCGGGTGCCCTTCCTGACGTCAACGTCTTCAAGGGGTTAATGATTAACTAAAATAATTTCTGATGGATCAAAATAACACAATTTCTTTCAAAATTGCAGTTAAATGTAAAATATTTATTACGAGAAACAAAGTGACGACTATGACATGACTTACCTCAGTATGGGGACCAATTTTTCTTCTGCTGGGAAACGCTTGTTTAGTCTTGTGTCGATTCTTGTTATATATTATTTTATGTACCCAAGCAATTAGTAACATTACAATTTCGATATGCGACAATAACTTAAAAATTTACTGTAGCCCGCAATTAGATCGTTCACCAATCTATAATATACTGTAATCCTCTAGTCAGTCGAGAAACAGACATAGGATGTTTTCGCATTTTCCTAACCTTCGGCATTTCATTTTGAATAGAAGAGCAAGGAGAAGTTCATCATAGGACACCATTTTCTCTCTATATAGTGGCTATTCCCCGGATGTGAATTGAGCAGTAATTCACAAGTTGCGCCACTGATCGCCCGGTACTTAAATCATCTGGCAATTAGTGGCGCAACCAGTTGCTAATAGCTAACAGCGACCTAAGAAAGGGAATACATCCTAACTTTGCCAGAATAAATAAAACATATTATTATTATTATTATTATTATTATTATTATTATTATTATTATTATTATTATTACATTTGGCAAATCGTCCATCATCTTGTTTTCCCTACTCTTCATTTCAAGTCCCCTACCTTCAGGATCTTTTCTTTTAACACTTTTCAATGGCAAATATTTTGGCAAATTTGGGAAAATAATTGACTTGCATCAGGAAGAAGCTCATTAGACGCGCATGGTAGTACAGTTACGTTGCCTTTACTATCACAAATTGTATCCCCTGTTGAAAAACTTTCGTCTGTGAAATGTTTTATGCACACAATTAGGTTCCGCAATTATCCCGTTTAAAGTGACACATCTATTTTTGTTTTAATTCCTCGTCTGAAGGAAACCTAAACGCTGCTAACAAAGGTTTTTATGATATAGTTGCTACGATACAAATCCAGTTAGCGTCTTCACAAGTAATAATGTTATCGATTTAAAGTCCCACTAACTACTTTTACGGTTTTTGGGAGACGTTGAGATGCCGGAATTTTGTCCCGCAGGAGTTCTTTAACGTGCCAGTAAATCTACCGACAGGAAGTTGACGTATTTGAGCACCTTCACATACCACCGGACTGATCCAGGAATGAATCTGCCAAGCTACACAGCCCTGCTGCGCCTTCACATAAGCTTAGTTCGATAACAAGTTCTGCGTATGCTTATCAATCACTTATCTTGTTATACAGTATGTACTCCAATATATCCGTGAAAAATAAAAGGAACACAAGACGAAGTTACCGGGCGAGTTAGGCGTGCGGTTAGGGACACGCAGCTGTGAGCTTGCATCCGGGAGATAGTGAGTTCGAATCCCACTGTCGGCAGCCCTGAAGATGGTTTTCCGTGGTTTCCCATTTTCACACCAGGCAAATGCTGGGGCTGTACCTTAATTAAGGCCACTGCCGCTTCCTCCCAACTCCTAGCCCTTTCCTATCCCTCGTCGCTATAAGACCTATCTATGTCACTGCGACGTAAAGCAACTAGCAAAAGAAAACAACAACAACAAGACGAAGTTCACTACACATCAACATAAACGGATAGCTCGCACGCTTTCATCTTGGCCTCCGCTGCACGTTACCAAACTTACATGACTCCAGTTTTAACTGTAGTCGGCTATGTGGATGATGATCTAGCTTATCAAATGAAAATTGGGTTGGCAACACTGCCGACAGATACTCTTGCGAGCGGTACACTATAACCACCATCAGCTAGAATAGCGCGGTTTCACCTCGCTGTTTGCAACTGCTGCGGTTGACGCGATAAAGCGGGAAGCGGTACACTATGGACGTCCCCTTAAGCTGTATATGGATAGCCAAGGAAGGAGTGTTCCATCTAGACTTCAAATGTAGTCAGCGGATAACAAAAACAAAAACAAAACAAAACAAACACTACTGATCTGCATTTAGGGCAGTCGCCCAGGTGGCAGATTCCCTATCTGTTGTTTTCCTAGCCTTTTCTTATGATCGCAAAGAAATTGGAAAATTAGTGAACATTTCCCGTGGTAAGTTATTCCAGTCCCTAACTCGCCTTCCTATAAATGAATATTTGCCCCAATTTGTCCCCTTGAATTCCAACTTTATCTCCATACTGTGATCTTTTCTACCTTTAAAGACACCACTCAAACTTATTCGTCTACTGATGTCCTCCCAAGCCATCTCCCCGCTGACAGCTCGGAACATACCACTTAATCGAGCAGCTCGTCTCCTTTCTCCCAGTTCTTCCCAGCCCAAACTTCAAAACATTTTTGTAACGCTACTCTTTTGTCGGAAATCACCCAGAACAAATCGAGCTGCTTTTCTTTGGATTTTTTCCAGTTCTTTTATCAAGTAATTCTGGTGAGAGTCCCATACACTGGAACCATACTCTAGTTGGGGTCTTACCAGAGACTTATGTGCCCTCTCCTTTACATCCTTACTACAACCCCTAAATACCCTCATAACCATGTGCAGAGATCTGTACCCTTTATTTACAATCCCATTTATGTGATTACCCCAATGAAGGTCTTTTCTTATATTAACACCTAGGTACCTACTTACAATGATCCCCAAAAGGAACTTTCACCCCATCAATGCAGTAATTGAAACTGAGAGGACTTTTCCTATTTGTAAAACTCACAACCTGACTTTTAACCCCGTTTATCAACATACCATTCCCCACCGTCCATTTCACAACACTATCGAGGTCACCCTGCAGCCGCTCACAATCTTGTAACTTATTTATTGCTCTATACAGAATAACATCATCTGCATACAGCCTTATCTCTGATTACACTTCTTTACACATATCATTGACATATATAAGAAAACATAAAGGTCCAATAATACTGCCTTGAGGAATTCCCCTCTTAATTATTACAGGGTCCGATAAAGCTTCGCCTACTCTAATTCTCTGAGTTCTATTTTCTAGAAATATAGCAACCCATTCAGTCACTCTTTTTTCTAGTCCAATAGCACTCATTTTTTCCAGTAGTCTTCCATGATCTACCCTATCAAATGCGTTAGATAGGTCAATCGCAATACAGTCCATTTAGCCTCCTGAATCCAGGATATCTGCTATATCTTGCTGAAATCCTACAAGCTGAGCTTCAGTGGAATAACCTTTCCCAAACCCAAACCGCCTTCTATCAAACCAGTTATTAATTTTGCAAACATGTCTAATATAATCAGAAAGAATGCTTTCCCAAAGCTTACATGCAATGCATGTCAAACTGACTGGCCAGTAATTTTCAGCTTTATGTCTATCACCCTTTCCTTTATACACAGGGGCTACTATAGCAACTCTCCATTCTTTTGGTACAGCTTCTTCAACCAAACAATAATCAAATAAGTATTTCAGATATGGTACTATATCCCAACCTATTGCCTTTAGTATATCCCCAGAAATCTTATCAATTCCAGCTGCTTTTCTAGTTTTCAACTTTTGTATCTTACTGTAAATGTCATTGTCATCATAGGTAAATTTTAATATTTCTTTAGTATTACTCATCTCCCCTATCTGGACATTATCTTTGTAACCAACAATTTTTACATACTGCTGACTGAATACTTCTGTCTTTTGAAGATCCTTGCATACTCACTCCCCTTGTTCATTAATGATTCCTGGAATGTCCTTTCTTGAACCTGTTTCTGCCTTAAACTACCTATACATACCCTTCCATTTTTCACTAAAATTTGTATGACCACCAATTATGCTTGCCATCCTGTTATCCTTAGCTTTACTTCTTTGCTAGATTCAATTTTCTAGTAAGTTCCTTCAATTTCTCCTTACTTCCACAACCATTTCTAACTATTTCGTTCCAACCTGCACTTCCTTCTTAATCTCTTTACTTCTCTGTTATAATATAGTGGATCTTTACCATTTCTTACCACCTTTAAAGGTACAAACCTATTTTCACATTCCTCAACAATTGCTTTAAACCCATCCCAGAGTCTGTTTACATTTTTATTTACAATTTTCCAGCAATCATAGTTACTTTTTTAAAAATCCCTCATGCCTGTTTTGTCAGCCATATGGTACTGCTTAATAGTCCTAATTTTAAGACCTCCCTTTCTTTCACATTTATTTTTAACTACGACAAAAACAGCTTTGTGATCACTAATACCATCTATTACTTCAGTTTCTCTATAGAGCTCATCTGGTTTTACCAGCACCACATCCAAAATATTCTTCCCTCTAGGTGGTTCCATCACTTTCTGAATCAGCTGTCCTTCCCATATTAACTTATTTGCCAGGAGCGCAATGCTGCAGGATGTTACCAGTGGTAGTGCTAAAGACTGTACGGATATGGGGCCAAAGGTTGCAGCTGTATTCATCGCAGGTACGATCGACCTGGCGAGAAACGAGAGGATGGAATTTATAAAAACTTTGAGAAGACGGCTACAGGACTTAATTCACACAAATGTGATTTTATTTACAGTTCCTCACAGGTACGATTGTGTTTCTTGGTCATGCGTAAATAAGGAAGTGGAAGATACAAACAGGGAAATACTTGTAAACATTTTAGAAATGTAACATTAGTGGATTTAGAATGTATGGGGGTAAGATTCCACACTGTACATGGTCTCCACCTCACTGATTTAGTTAAGGAGTTAGTGTGTGAAAGGATTTTGGAAATAGTCAATGACAAATAGAGATACTGAAAAAGTTATTCCTTTAGAAAACGTGATATAGTGACCAATGAATCGGTCATTTGAAGCTATGCATTCTGAGGTTAGAGTAGAGCAGCTCTCTTCAAGTTTGATTAACAGCGAATGTTTTTTCCTCTCTTATGGTACCGGTAATAGCTCTGTGTGGAAATTGAATAATTGTCGTAATTTAAACGTACTGAAATGGAATGTTCAGGGTTTACAAACAAATTAGGTTTCGGTACTTCATTGTATTCATTAGATAATAATAATAATAATAATAATAATAATAATAATAATAATAATAATAATAATAATAATAATAATAATAATAATAATAATAATAATAATAATAATAATAATAATAATAATAATAATAATAATAATAATAATAATAATAATAATAATAATTGTACCGGGAGGTACACCTCTATGCCGCACATTTAAATCTTGCGCCTGAATGAACTCCTCTACAGGAGACACCGTGAACTTGAAACTGGACTAAATTATAAATTTTCTCTGAAGATGGCACCACTAAAATTTGTTATTGTGAACTGTGTGAATTTCTACTTGTTTTTGTTTTCCATTCATCAAGAAGTTTGAACATTCTCTCATAGATGTCACTACTAACAAACTTTGATCATGCACCCTGGTGCGAAGAGAAGGAACCTTTTTGAAGAAACTTTATACTCATAAGTTTTATCTTTACTAAATTTTGTTCATTCATTTTTGGGTTGGCAATATTGATCTTTTCTTTCCGCCAGTTTTGAACTCAGCCAATCCCTAATTTCTGTAATTAATTTTCGGCCTATCACAGGTTTCTTCTTCGATTTTGTGTGTAACTTTACGCTAGCCAATAAAAGTAAGTGGGTGTGGCTTGATTATTCATGAAAGGTATCGAACTTTCCCCGAGGGTTTATAAAATGCGGATTTTCATGGCTCTTGGCCACTTGATCATCATCTAACTAAGTGTGTGTATGTGAAGCAGGAGGCGGAAGGTGCCTCTTTCATCAGGCAGCAGTCCTTCAGCAAGGTAATGGCCGTTTAACATGTTTATTTCTTGCTCACTCCGCAGTTTAACCCGAGGGATAGGTCTGAAACTTTGATATGTAACCTACTTCTCTAAAATGTACGTTTCTGCCGGCTAATGTGAAAATTTCCTTAAATCTGCAATTGTAACTCGGGGATAGAGAGTGATTTACCCTCTCGAGCTCCCATTCATATTGGTTTGAGGTGACTACGTTTTATAACTGGTTTTCTTCCTTTCCGTAATGTCTTAAATTATTCTGATACGAGTCACCTCCATAGTTTGGGAATAGCCTGTGTTTCATCGGCCTAGTGCCTTTTAGGTTTTAAGAATGCATATTTAGGAGTGCAAGTACACGCCTCCGTTCTATTTGGTGTTTCGGGCCATTTACTTAACTTGTTCTTTTTCTGCTAAGGCCCAGTAGGTTGGGTACAAGATACCCCCCATTTCATTTTTGTAAGTTGTGCCTTGAGAGCAAGTAATTGTAAAGTCTGATATTGCCTTGAATAGGCTTAAAAAACTGAGAGCGTGTCAGCTCTTTTCAAGTGTGGTAACTGTGCCTCTGGGAGGCTTGATATTTGAAGTCTGGAGCAAGTGCTCCAGGGACTAGGGGTTTTCTGCCCTTGTGTAAAACAGTAATCTTTTGTAAGGTCAAGCTGAGAGCTCAGGAAATGTAATGCGAAGGGTTGGAAGCCCGGATTACTAAACTGTCACTAAATTTTGAATGTACTTGCCTTGTATAAACTTTGTCATGGTATCTGGTATGTTATTGTTATCTCAACTAGTGAAAAGTTGTTAAATTTTTGTTGTCGTTGATTGTTGAAATTCAGAAAATATAACCTTTGTTAAAGTTTTAAATTAACTTTGATTTGGAAGTTAGACCCATTCACTCCGGCACCTTCTTTCGCCTCTGCGTTCCACAGATAAACCCGGAACAAGAATAATAATTATTAATAATAATAATGACATTAAATCAACACCCTAAACCCATAAAAATTATAAACTAAAAATCTACCATCAAAATGTTCAGTCGCTCTATAATAAATTCGTTGAACTATATTTATTACTTCAAGGTGAACTTAAGGATGTCACAGTACTATGTTTTTCAGAACACTGGCTCAGAGTGGAATGACTTCAGTTGATAAACTTTCCAAGATTTGTTAAAGCTAGTAATTACTGTAGATCAGATAGTAAACATGGGGGCACCTGTATCTATATCGGAAACTAGCAGTTACTCGTGGCTTCGCTCCCGTGGATTTCGTAATTTGATAAAATAATTGTTCCTCGGTACATTACTAAGACATTATCTGAAAATCCCTAAAGTATAAAAACTCACCAAAAAAATGAGTTTCATTTACCCGAGAAATTCTTTGTAAACAACGTTTGTAGTATTGCCTTTTGGGGCTAAGATGACCAAACGACATGGAACTGTACATGTGAGAAAAAATTCTTCTCTCAAGTCGGAAAATACAAACAAACATGTTTATTTTTAAAGGAGATTCCAAATACTTATTTCCACGTCTGTAATATATTCAGTTTTTGAGATATAAGCATCCTCATAAAAAATTATTCAATTCTTTTTTCACTTCTTTTCACCCCCGTTAAGTGCCTTTTTCGAAAAAAAGAATCGTGTTCCTTTATTTTTTTTTTGCTATTTGCTTTATGTCGCACCGACACAGATAGGTCTTATGGCAACAATGGGACAGGAAAGGCCTAGGAATGGGAAGGAAGCGGCCGTGGTCTTAAGTAAGGTACAGCCCCAGCATTTGCCTGATGTGAAAATTGGAAACCACGGAAAACCATCTTCAGGTCTGCCGACAGTGGGGTTCGAATACACTATCCCCCGGATGCGAGCTCACAGCTGCGCGCCCCTAACCACATGGCCAACTCGCCCGGTTTCTGTATTTTTAAAGGACATTCAAAACACAAAGTTTAATGTCTGTAACATGTTAAGTTTCTGACATACACTGTAGATATACCGGTACTCATTTTAAAAATTCTTTTCAGCCCCTTAAGTGGATTTTCCAAAAAGAAAAATATGTGTTTCCTTCTTTACTTTTAAAGGAGATTCAAAGTACCAAATTTCACATCTGTAACATCTTCAGATTTTGAGATATAATTATCCTCTTAAAGAGAATTAAACTCCTTTACTTATTTTCACCCTCCCCCCACCCAAGTAGATTTTCCGAAAACAAAAAGCATACGTGTTTCTTTATTTTTAAAGGAGATTCCACATACCAATTTACTGTGTATGATCTTTAGCTTTTATAGATATAAGTATCCTCATACAAAGAATTCAACTAACATTTCAATTCATTTACCCCCCCGCCCCTTTAAGTGGAATTTTTGAAAACAAAAGAATACATGTTCCTTTGCTTTGAAAGAACATTCCAAATAGAATTTTTATGTCTGGAACATCTTCAGTTTTTGAGATATATGTATCCTCATAAAAAGAATTCACTTCCTACAGCCCCCCCCCAGATGCGTGTTTCTTTATCTTTAACAGAGGTTCCAAATACTAGTTTTCACGTCTGTAACCTTCAGTTTTTGAGATATAAGTATCCACTCAAAAAGAATTCAATTTTTTTCACTTCCTTTCACCCTCCTCCTTTAAGCGAATTTTCCAAAAACAAAAGAAAAAAATATGTGTTTCTTATTTATAATGGAGCTTCCAAATATCAATTATCAATTATTTTTAGAGGAGATTTCCAAATACCAATTTTCATGTCTGTAACAACTTTAGTTTTTATTAGGTATAAGTATCCTCATACAAATAATTAAAATAGTTTTTCAATTCTTTCACCTCGCTTAATTGGATTTTCCAAAATCAAAGAATAAGTGTTTCTTCACTTTTAAAGGAGATTCCAAATACCAATTTTTACATCTGTAAACTTTTAAGTTTTTGGGATATAGATCTCATTAAAAAAATATTCACCCCTCTTTTCACCCCGTTAGCGATGGAATATCCTTAGTGAGCACCTACACTCTAATATAAATGTATCCGCAAAATTTAATTTCTTTATGTCCAGTAGTTTTGGATTGGCGGTCGGTCGGTCAGTCAGGACATGTTACTTTATTAATATCGATAATATTGATCATGAAGCTTTGACACCTACAATTATCTTAATACTGAACAGGATTTTAAGTTTACCTCCATAATGATTACAAAATTAAAGCTCATAATTGTGTGTGTATGCCATTCACCATTAGGAAAATTTCAGTTATTTATAGAAAAATTACAATGATTATTATTAATTAATTTAAGTAAAATGAGTGGGGATGTAAATGTTGATTTCTTGAAATATGAAAAAACTAGGGAATTACTAACACAACTGATAAATTCAGTGAAAAACCCTACAAGAATAACAAAATTTAGTAAAACAACTCCTGATCAAATTTCTATAAATACAAATAAATACTGTCACACAAGAGAGGTCAATTTTCCAGGTTTTAGTGACCATCATGCACAAATATTGAGCATTGATGCAACTCAGTCAATTAACAATGAAACTTTAAAAAAAAACAAAAACAAACTACAATGCAGACCATTCAACAAATCAAATATTGCATACTTTAAACACTTGTTAAGAAGAGAATTACGGTCTGATATCTATAAATTAGGAAACGTAAATGATTAATTAAAGTGTTTGTCAGCATATTTAAGCACTATTTTGAAATAGCATTTCCTCTTAAAACTGTATGCTAAAAAAAAATGGAACTAGTGGTTGGATAACAACAGGGATTAAAAACTCTTGTAGAAAGAAAAAATACTACACAGAATATATGCACAAAACAATACAACACTTGCATTCCACACATACTACAAAAAATACACCAATATATTAAGGAAAGTAATAAGACTAGAAATAAAATGCATAATGATAACCTCATTGCCAAATCAAATAATAAGAACAGGGCTATGTGGGACATACCGTAATAAAGTGAGAAACAGGAAACACTACAAAAATACATAAAAATATCACAATGTAATGCAATAATGAAATGATTAAGAACCCTGAAAAAGTTGCAAATACATTCAAAGTATGTTTTTTGAGATTGTTGAAAAGTTACTGGGGAAACACCATCTAGGTACTCAAACAATTATTAATAAGATAAATTCATCCTATGAATCTGTTTTTAAATCATGTCACATTGGATGAGGTGCAAATAGCTATAAAGGAACCAAGGCCTATATTCTGTACTGGTATAAATGGCATCCCTAATGCAATTTCAAAGAAATGTACTGGTGAAATTTCCTTAAGATTATCTTCACTCAATATTATACAGTATTAGGCCATTTTTTGGTGGTTTCCTATGTACACACCAAGCAAATGCTGGGACTGTTCTTCGGTTGGGGGAACAGTTAACATTATGCATACCCTCAAATCTGTTCTTTGATTGGGCTACAATAATGTGAATACAGCCATTAAAACAGTGGTTCTGAAGTAAGTTTTTCTTTAAATATTAACTGCTCATCCTGATACAATTCATCAAGATAAAGTTAAAATTAAAATTAAAATTCAAGATGAAAAAATAGGGCAAATATTAATTTATACGACAAGGAATAAGGGATTGTCATATAAGGTGATTCGCTATGTCATCTTATGGTCACTCATTAAAACAGCACATTTTTCAACATTGAATAACAATATATTATTTTAAAAAACATTTATTAACAAAGGTTTATTTACAAAATAAAAACGTGACATCGAGACATTTGAGCACTTTTCAAATATTTTCATAATTTATTTTGATATGTACCATATCTGCTTGCTCTACAGTCATCTCTGGCAAGATGATGGGCAAGGGGGCAGAGGGGTGGGTGGGGGGAATACTGAACTGCTTTAAAATGTGCAATTATTTCACCATAGTTAGCAAACTGATAGAAAATCTTGTCCAATGCAGAATGTGTATTAAGCAAAAATTTTGCACAATATGAAATTATGTTATGGTTTTGATGCACTTAACTTGTTTTAATGATTATTTTGATTATGTAAAATGGAATTTGTCCAATATAGATAGGGGAAGAGGTTTGTTCTAAACTCACTATATAATGTGCAAAGTATACTTTTACTGCAAACTTTGGTTTGGTAGGCTACATATAATACAACAGACCCTTAAAGTATTTAGTTTGGTACTGGATCAATAGACCAATTTGCATAAATAAAGGGATGATCTATATAAGTTACGGTTTTGGATTTCCTAACTTTCATGAAAGAAAGTAGGAAGATCTGAATAGTGACTGTTTTAATGGTAAGTCACTTTTACCAAATCTTGCTCTCTTTTCTGTCTAAGGTTAGGACTTGTCATGTACCATATTTACACAAATAATCCCCACCACCGAATAATCCCCACACCCTAACTTTTAGGAAGGCTGGTTTAAAAAAAAAAAATGCCAACATTGACGCAAATAAAACCCACACCCCAATTTCGTGCCTCAAATTTTTGTTTAAAAAGTATGCGGGTATTATTCGCGTAAATACGGTAATATTTCTAGACAGACAATGACTAAAAAATTTATGTATTGTTAAGTTTAAAGAAAAACGTGAAGGTTATTGAAGTGAATGGAAATTGAAAATTATCTGCATGTGATATCACAGTATAATAAATGCAGGAAATCTGACACTCATACAAAATTAAAACAATAGGATATCATCATGAAACAGCTATTGGAAGATGGACAAATGAAACAGAAGAAACAAAATAAATTAATGGTATAATGTGGGGATAGTTCCTGAGCATTTGTTAAACCTACTGCTTATTGGGTCAATATTACAGAACAAGACAGCTCTGCAGTCAAGGCATTTTTCTGGTGGATATTTCTAAAATGTAGTGTAACATTGTTTGGAATGAAGTTTGTGGGTACTTGAAATATGAGGATAATATTATAGTGACTGAGTAGGACTCAGAATTACAAAACATAACATCTTTGATTCTAAGATCATATTCAGTGCTGATGAAGCAGGATTCTTTTTTCTCATCTCACATTAGATTTACTTACACTTTGCAAGAATAAGTGTGCTGGAGGTAAAATGTAGAAAGAAAGAAAGAAAGAAAGAAAGAAAGAAAGAAACTAAATAAAAATAATCAAAACTGGGTATTTGAAAAGTCTAAATTTCAATGAGATTCCAGTGACTTGGTTTAGAAACAAGTGGAAGACCAGCTCTCTAATAGAAGATTGAGTAAATGCATTTAACTTTGTGATGAACAAGGAAAATTGCAAGCTGATGGTGTGAAAAGGCACTTGTTGGTTGATAACATATGTACACTCTTGCATGCTCAATTTTCGTCCTCAAAGCTTTTTATTTTTCATTTTTTTATTCATTTGACAATGAAAGCAATTGAAACTCAAAGAATTGTAAAGTGTTTTTCAAGAGCAAGACTTGAAGAAACCGCTAATAACAAAATACTGAAATAAATATGTTTATTAAATAGGAAAACCTATCAAAGAGAAAATAAAGAGAGAGATAAGGCAAAAGCAAACTTGCATGGACTAACTTTTCAATGCATTAGTGACAAGCAATTGCATATTTAAAATTCACCAAGAATTCTTGAAATACTGTTCAACATGAAAGATTGCATGAGAAAGTGGAAAATTCTCTGTCAGGTATGTGGAAAAAGGGAAAGTGAGTCATACAACATTTTTTATTGTAAACCTGCCATAATGCAAAATGTTATAATGTAAATTTGTAATGGAGCTGAAATATCACTTGTGGGCCCTTGAGTATCATAAATATTTGCAAATTATAAAGCAGAAGTAGGCCTATGTATTTTTAAAGAGAATATTGTATGCATGAAACGTATTATATGATTTTGTTTGTACCAGAAATTTGCCTAATTTTGAGCTATTTTTCAGTCCCACTTGTTTCTGCTTTGGGCAAGTTTTCGTGAAATTATTGCATTCATTTTTTGGTAAGTCAGGTGATAATTATGTACCAGTACTACATGTCTTGGACAAAGTTTACTTGCCAGAGACGCTGACAGCATGAAGTTTTATACACAGCTTATTGTACAGTAACATCTGCTGCAAATAGGAAATGAGAATAAGATATTTTTGGTGCTCCATTCTTAATGTATAACAGTAAAATTTCAGTTTTCAGATGCTGAAATTAAGGCCTTAGATCCAATTAGGAACCTTCCAACTGCAACTTTTCTAAATAAGTTATAAACTTCAAATGCAAAGGACACTGAAAAGCATTACAGTGGTTTAACGTAATCATTTCTTCCTATGTTGATGATAAATTATGCACATACAAGTGTACTTGCAAAATTTATTATCTTCCAACCTCTCATGGAAAATAAAGTACCTATAAAATGTTTTACTACAAATTTAATTTTGAAATTTTAAATTCTACCTCTGTCAGAATTATAAAGAAGAAAGATTTGGAATACAGAAATAACATATGACTTAAGTTTCTTATGAAACTAAAATATGCAATATGTACTAGTACATATTTTAGATTTTCTTTCAGTTCTAGTCTCTCAAACCAAATACAACATTCTCTATTTTCATTACATGTATCCTTAACTTTCAAAAATAGAAATGGAAAATTAATCTTATTATAATATAAACCTCAGAACTTCAGCAATTTAATAGCTTGGTTTGATAGTAACAGATCAAATACTTTCAGTGAAAATGAAAATCCACAGCCTGTTTCCAGTCAGGAATGGAATGAAGCTCCCATCTAGTAGCGAGGATAGGAATTGTGCTGGCTGCCGAAGCCTGTCACACTCCTCTGGGGCAATGATTAATGACTGAGATATGAAATTATTTCGGAGAGTGTTTCTGGAATGAAAAATGACGGGGTAGACCAGAGTACCCAGAGAAAAACCTGTCAAATACTTTCAGTACGGTACTTATTTTCATTCAGATGGAATGTACTTATAGATATGTTTCATGTCAATTGTGCAATAACTTTTCCCAACTCTAAACATATCTTGGTATATCGTATCTTCATTTTCTAAAATTTCTCCTATCACAATGTCATGCAAATATGTACAGTCACATACAAATATGTCAGTAGTTTAATTTTATACACTGGCAGTCCTTCATATCCATCTCCAAACAAAACCTTAATTTCACATAAATGGCATTTTATAAAGACAAATAGAGAGATCATTAATTAGAATTTGGTTTTCATCACAGACATGTAACACAGGGTAGAGAACAATAAGATTGCTCTATGAATTGCTCGAGAATGGCTCTCAAAACTTGAAAAGATGATTCACAAAATAGAAAGAAATGCATGCAGAGTTAATGGAATGATACCATAGGAAGTTCAACCCTGAATGGGATTAAAAGGGAGGAAGAAGGCAATTCAGAATAAAATCCATATCAACAATGTCAAAAGAAGGTTAAAAATCCTCTTCACCAGTATTCAGAGAAAATTTGGATCAACAACTGTATAAGTCATTTCTGAATTAAAAAAATCATAATGTGGATGTAGTTCAGATCCAAAGCAAAATGATTAAGAAAAAAATAAATTCCAGTTAAATGGAAATATCATTTTACAGTAAAAACACCAATCTGGTCTCTTGCTGGTGGATGTGAGGGATTCTATCCTACAATCTTCATGTGATTTAGTCTTCAATTCCTTTAATTTTCAGGATTTGGTCTGCCATTTGAAATAATATTACTTTTCTCACTAAATGTACATGATCCAAAGGAACAATTTAAAAGGCTATCTATAAGACAGTCACAATCATAGGAGAATACTTCACCAGTCACTTTAAAAACCATGCTTGGGAAGTGTAGGGGAAGGAAGAAAGAAAGCACTGTCTGCCTATGTGTTTAACCGGCAAATAATACATGACACCAAGCACAAGTTTGGTGTTGAAGTCAGCAGGTAACATGTGGCGTAAATCAGGGCCAACATTGGCAATGTATATGCCATAGCCCTGGTATTCTCAAAGCCTACTTGTGCATAATGGAATGTACTTGATTGAACAAGTGTATTTCACATGGACATAAAAAGCTATTGAAATACTTGAGCAGAAATCAGATATTTTCTGTATATATTTTGATGTTGATGGAACTAATCTGCATGCACACTTTATGTACAATTTTATTTTCTAACTATCTCTAACACTTCTCAAATAACAAAACCCTGTTTATGTGTACTGCCATTGCAAATGGCATAATAATACCCAGCTGTTTCTCCAGCCATGGATAAAAGCATATTATATTTTACAAAATTTAAAAAAGAAGAAATGATATTAATACTCCGCAGAATGTTGCCAGTAATACCAATTCTTCAAAGCACCATCATCATCATTTTCCTGAAGTATCGAATGGAGTCTACAAATTATCTTACAAAAAACTGTTGACCAATGCTTTGTTATCTGAGTATCTAGTTATATATATAGACACCATAACTGTTTTCTAAAAACAATAGCTGAGACATCATATGATGATGCTAACATCAGCAAGTACATACTGTATACTCTGAAAAATGTGTATGTTTTTGTAGAACATAGGGAAGTTGATAAACAGTGGCATAAATAGGTAGTCTGATTGCTGACACTACTCTGAACATTTTGTTCTGCTTGTATCTTTTCATTCCCAAATAGAGCATTACACGAGAAGCATGTGAGGAAAGCAACGGGAAACTACCTCACTCCTCATTTCCCTAGTACGCCTCTTCAGTGATGCCTAGGCCATCTATGACAGCTGATGGCAGAGCTGTTGAGGATCCCACCAGCGGAATCGCCGATGGACTGAACATACATACATTCATATGAGAAGCATGGTGAAACAAGTAAGTAAACATTTGTTTGCTTTTATTTTATAAGATATTGTTTGAATAAGAATCCTGTCAACATATTTTTAATACTGCATCCTCTAAAATTAATTTTCCAAACAAATTATTTTAATATTTGAGCGTGAAATAATGAAGGAACAGAAATAGGTAGGTAGTGGTATTTAACAATGAAAATGAATTTCTCCCTGAAAAGAGAATTTGCATTTCTTCTGCTCTTCAGAGGATAACATGGGAAGTCATTAAGTAACAGGAATTATATTTTAAATTTAATGGAGATTCATGCATGCACAATGAAAAGTTGTACTTCTGGGCACAGAATGGGACCTTAGCAATAGGCGATAAAGGTGTTGCGACCATTAAGCAAGACATGCCTGTGAAATGGCTCATACAACATGGCTGCTCCACTGTTGGCTATCACCATACGAGATCAACTAAGCGTTATTTGTTTTTTGTGGTCAGAGACTGTGAAACCGTGTGAAATCAACAGCAGAAGGTTCAATATGGAAACAATTGTTTGAATCAGGTGAGAATGTATGAATGGGTGGAAAGATTTAGAAATGGAAGATAAAGTGTCATTGATGAACACTGGAGTGGGAGACCAATTTGTTGGAAACTGAGACACTGAAACAGCAGATTAACCAGTGAATCTGTGAAAATAGGAGAGTCAATGTCACTGAAATTGCCATAGAATTCAACAAGTCATTGATCTGCATATAGTGCAATATCATCCATTATGATCTTGACTATAGGATCCAGTGATCATAAATGCACATGGTAGAAGATTTATCAGGAGCGTTTGACTGTTATGCTTGTAAAACAGATGGATTTCTTCATAATGTGACAAGAGACTAATCCCGGATGCATTATTTTGAACTAGAGATAAGAAACAATAAATCAAGTGGAAAAATCTGCTGTTTTTCATCATGAAAAATTCAAGACAATTACATCATCTGGGAAAGCCATGACAATGATCTTTTGGGAAGTCAATGGCCCTATATTGGTGCACTTCTAGGAAAAGGACCAAACTGTGACTAGTGCTGGATATGGTGACATGTTGGTAAGCAAGCTGAAGCTTGACATACAATCAAAATGCTGGGGACTTCTCTCAAAAGGAGTAATGCTGCTTCATGATGATGTTCATTCCCATACACCTGTGAATACAACAGATACAACACATGATCTGAAACCCAAAGTTGTGAAACATCCATCATATAGTATGGAAAACTTAGCAGTGGGTATCATTGGATTTTACGGTAATTTGTTTGAACCTTTGAAAGAACATTTGCAGTGTCAGACGTTTGCAGAGGGTAACAAGATATTGGAGGTGGAGCAAAGTTAGTTGTGGACTACACCAAAAAGTTTCTTTCTTGAGGGCATCTGCAATCTTATGGACTTGCAGAATAAGTGTGTAGCAAAGCAGGTTGACTGTGTTGAAAAATAAGGCAAAAACCTGTTCTGTAAATATCCTTATGAAATGGATATAATAAAATTCCTGTTATTTCATGACTTACCTTTGTAGAATATTTGGAGCAACAGAGCAGCTAGCTGCAAGGTCAATATCTCCAATAATAGAAAGAAATGGCAATGATGAAATAGAAGTATCTTCTCCATGAGTATTTCTTGTAGCTTTTAATACATAGAACTGTATAATATAATAATAAATTAAGAATTATGTTCAATAAAAAAGTTATTCCTGAGATTGCTTGAATCACCTGAATTAATTCATAACATGGTAGGTTTAAGTTTATGAGCCCTACCTGACACTACATGATTTGTCATGTGAAAATTCAACTCTATAGACAACAGAATTCAATCAAATGCTTTCGGGGTGAAAATTTAGCAGCCAAACTTCTAAGATGACATCCTCCTGCCAAATGTTATATATGGAACAAATTCATTTTAATGTTTACTTGCTTTAATATTTTCATTTTATTAATTTTTTGTTATAATTATTATTTATTTTACTTTTATTATTCACACAACATCACCCCTCAGTCAGTATTTATGAGTCTACTATAACAATATGTAGGCTTAGGAAAATCAAACAACATGAATACTTCAAGGTAGAAAGATTTAGTGAAAATGTCAAGGAATGATGTATGATGCATATATTCTACTGGTAGCAGTGGGAACAATAACTGTGCTGAATTGAAGTATGAAGTATTCATGATGAACAGTGCCTATTGCAGTGCTTTCACCTCTGCTTCAAACTCCTACAGTACAGTACAGGACTGCTCTTACATAATATCAGTCTGGACAACACATCAAGTTCTGTCTCTCGAAATAGTTCAATTCTTTAAAAAACACACTTATAACAAACAAGGAATGGCACCGATAACACTCGCTTTTTAAAAGTGAGCACAGATAAATCAATATTTACAGTAAAACTTTAAACATGGCAGTTTTATAAAAACATATTTTAACTTTCTTTAATTATTCACTAAGGAACTAGTTGCTTCTACACATGGGTTATGGTTATCAACTTGTGATGAGGCAGCAGTCTTGGTCAAGGAGTTCTGTTCGATTTCATCAAAATCCTCAGATCTGGTTGTATGGAATCCATCTACAGAAACATGAAATAAACAATTATCCAGTCATCTTCATTAGAATAAAAACAGGTTTGAAATGGACTAGAGGTTTGAGTATTTTTGCATATGAACAGGAAAGTTCAATTTATTTTGGAGAAACATTTGTGATCTATTGCATTATGTAGAAACTTGCTTCTTGTTGAAAAGTTACAATGTATTACAGAGATTTTTTTTTTTAAGTCCTGAAATAACAGAATATTTCACTGCAGCAATTTTAAAACAACATGACAGTAGTAGTGACTGCAAAACATTAATAGCTGTTATGTTATTGTGTTAATATTAAGGAAGTGTACAGATAATAAATAAATGGCGTATGGCTTTTAGTGCCGGGAGTGTCCGAGGACAAGTTCGGCTCGCCAAATGCAAGTCTTTTGATTTGATGCACGTAGGTGACCTGCGTGTCGTGATAAGGATGAAATGATGATGAAGACGACACATACACCCAGTCCCCGTGCCAGCAAAATTAACCAATTATGGTTAAAATTCCCGACCCTGCCAGGAATCAAACCCGGGACTCCTGTGACCAAAGGCTAGCACGCTAACCGTTTAGCCATGGAGTCGGACAGTGTATAGATAACCAAACAACATGGATCAGTGTACAGATAACTAAACAACATGGATCATTTTTTATTTGTCATTGTCATGAAGTAATTAATTTATTTATTAAATTATTAGATACAGCCTGTGGAGGGTCATTTTACACTAATAATAATAACAAGTTTAAATAAGTATAAAAGATAACAATCAGTATAAACAACAATATTAAATATCAACAGTAAATTATTAACAGTATAAGAACAATGACAACAATAGCTGGCAAGGGTCGGTTGCAGAGTTAGGAAGAATAACGGTAGTGGATTGGATGGATGGAAGAAAATGGAAACATGGAGAGGACTTCAAAGGAATCTTTCAATTTTGTGTTTGAAGGATGTGAAAGGCATGAATATGTCAATATCAGGTAGGGACACTGTGGAAAATAGAGCGTTGTTATAAGGGACACATGATGAGTATGCCGGTTCTGCGTTGGGCGGGGGACGGGGGAAACGTGTATAGGGAAGTACAATAACAAACCATTACCAACTACTGGAAAGAAGCGTTCCCTTTTTATGAAAAGGAAACAACACATCACAATCCTCAACATCCTGAACACCCTGAGCAGTCAAACTCTGGTGGAACAACCAGCTGTACTGGTAATCCTAGAGCCATTTGGAAGCCAGATGGTAGCTGTCCTAATGTTTTTATCTCTTGCTTAGTGCAAGTTGCAAATTTGGCGTAGTTTCCACACAAGTCTAGGCCTAAAGTTCTCTTGTAGAAGAGCTACATCTCCCATCCACAATTCTTTCTTCTTCCTAACCTGCTTTACTTCATGATAGCACCTTAGTCGAAGGAGATATTCCCTTTTCCACCCTTTCTCAAAGTTTTCAGTGAGCTTCTATCTCTGTTGTTACACCTTTGTCACATCATGTTCTATTTCAGGCTCTGTCTTACATGTTAGAGATGTCAACTTTCCTTCTGTCAGGAAATGTGAAGGTGTCAAAATCTCAGAGTTATCTTCACAATACTGATTGGACCAGAATTGAGAATGGCCTTGATACCTACAAGGATAGAATTTAATCCTTTTTTCCTCCACTTGAACCTGTCCAAGTATCTAGTTCCCAGAGTTACCTCACAGCATTGTCCAATATCATGTTCTCATAACTTGGAATGTGATGAAGTATGATCTGAGTCACGGTTCTGCCACTTTGGTTTCCACTCCGGATCCATCCAAATAAAGTTGACCAAGTGAGTTGGCCAAGCTGTGAGCTTACATCCGGGAGATAGTGGGTTCGAATCCCACTGTCAGCATTCCTGAAGATGGTTTTCTGTGGTTTCCCATTTTCACACCAGGCAAATGCTGGGGCTGTACCTTAATTAAGGCCACGGTCGCTTCCTTCCAACTCCTAGGTCTTTCCTATCCCATCATCGCCATAAAACCTATCTGTGTCGGTGCGACGTAAAGCCACTAGCAAAAAAACTCTATACCTTCTATCAAGGCAGAGAAAATGCTTATCTGCTGACTGTATTTTCTCCTTTCTGTCTTGCAAAGTAAATATCTCATGGCAGTCTTGAGCCCAGTGGCCTCTGTTCTTGCAGAAAACGCAGTACAGTTTTGGAGAATATTTAGGTTTTGCTTTGTTCTGACAAGATTTGGTGATCACACGAAGAGCAGCTGCTGTAACTGTATAGGTAGCTGTAAGAGAATAATCTCCTCATATATTCTGAGTGTTTGAAGCACTCTCAACTTCCTTCACCAAAGCACTCTCAACTTCTTCATTCAGGAATTACATCAGGCACAAGTTGTTACTTTCTTATATGTTCAACCTTTTAGCATGAATGAAGCAACAAAGATCATCAGGAATGGCTTGAAGGAGTTTCAGTACTAATGTTTTTCCGTTTAAGTCTACATCTTAGCCTATTGCTGAGAGTGCTTGAATCCGCCAATGGTACTCGATGTACATGTCATTTGGAGTATCATAACATATGATCTGTAGATACTCCAGATAATCTAGGTGGAACAGAATAATCCTATTTTTATCATCGTAATGACTTGCAAATATTCTTTATCTGCTCAGAAGTGTTCACTGTTACTGCTATTCCGCCTATCAGATGTTTCATTTCGCCAGCAAGATATCCATGAAGAAACATATGCTTGTTGATACTGATGGACTTTCGGTTTTGCTTTGTTCTAACAAGATTTGGTGTTTACATGCAGAGCAGATGCTGGAGTTGTAATATTCTGAGCTGCCAGTGAAGAAATGACATGGAATGACATTAGTAGATAAAATTAAGTTTAAGTGATGTGTTTAAAAGTATGAAAGATCACAATATGAAGATAAAATTGGAATTCAAGAGGAAGAAGAGTTAGGGATTGGAATAATTTACTGAGGGAGATGTTTGATAAAATTCCAAATTCTTTGAAATTATTTAAGAAAAGACTAGGTAGACAACAGATAAGGAATCTGCTACCAGGGCAACTGATCTAAATGCAGAACAATTGTGACTGATTGATTGATTGATTGATTGAACAGTTTTGTCCACCACAGGCAAAAACTGTTCACAGAAGCGAGGCCCTGCCTCCATATTCCCCATGAAACATTCTAGCCTGATAGTGGGACGTTTCACTTCAGAAGCAACCATAGACAGGACAAGCAGGGCTGACTGAGGACTCGAATCATGTGATCGTCTTTGGTGTTCTTCGTTCAATGAGATTATTAGCCTTGCAAATGCTTTTTTTTTTTTTTTTTTTTTTGCTAGTTGCTTTACGTCGCACCAACACAGATATGTCTTATGGCGACGATGGAACAGGAAAGGTCTAGGAGTGGGAAGGAAGCGGCCGTGGCCTTAATTAAGGTACAGCCCCAGCATTTGCCTGGTGTGAAAATGCGAAACCACGGAAAACCATCTTCAGGGCTGCCGACAGTGGGGTTCGAACCTACTATCTCCCGAATACTGGATACTGGCCGCACTTAAGCGACTGCAGCTATCGAGCTCGGTGCCTTGCAAATGGAACACTTTGCATTTTCAATGTACTCTACACAAACTCTTGTATACTGTAGGTATGGTATTTTGCATCACCAGTCAGGTTGTGGATGGCATCATAAAACTTTCCTGGAGACAATCCTTGAAGTGTACTATTTCATCCATGGCTGTAGAATTAATGCATTTGTTTTATTTGCTTGGAGAAATGGAATGTTAACTTGTGCTTTTTTTGCTTTAATTTATCTAACTGCAGCTGGTCCATCATGATGGATTGATATGGTGATTGGTGTATTTGTCAAGCAGGTTTGTGAATGGTCTGCACAAATTGGAGTTTCATGAGCACCCAGAAGGTAGCTCCAAGTTTTACCGCAGTCTTGATGAAGCCTCCTTAGTGCAATGAGTATCCAGTAGATAGGCTACGTGCAACTCAAGATGTATGCTTGTTATTCATAATAATCAACCTGGCGCTCTCACTGGTACAAACTGCTAAATACAGAATGTCTCACAAGGATGAAATTTCAAAATAACTTTTCAACTAAAGAATACAAATAACAAGGCCAATGACCTAGATGTTAGGCCCTTTTAAACAACAATCATAATAATCATCATCATATATCCATATCGTTATATATCTATAAATATTTTATATTTATTAAGCACAACAAAGCACTGACTATAAGTAACAGTGAGGTCTACTCTACAACAAACTGTCTAAGGATATAAAAAATTTCAAAAGTCATTAAAAGGTCTCTTAGTTAACAGGTGCCTGTATTCCATAAATGAACTATAAATCAGAATGTGTGGTTTTCATTCATATATAAATTAGAATCTATGTTTTTGTTGTATATAGTATATAGCTTAACATTTTCTGATAACTGTAAAGTTCTATAGACAACAAATAAAACTGAAATTTTAAAAAATGGAGTTGAAATTATTCCGGAGATAGTGTGGTGGACAGCGGTGAAATGGGTGGATATAGAAAAGATGGAAGATTAATTTAAAACTTTAAAACTGGTAATATATTTCTTTCCCGGGTCTTTTTCTTTCTTTTCAAACTTTACATTTTGCTAAGCAAATACAAAAATCAGGTACAAAGTCTAGCTCGTGAGCTTGAGTAACAAAACTAGAGTAATGAGATGACAACAATTTAACAACATGAGCTAAAGCTTTCTAGTTACCAATTTAACAAGAGCACCATTGCTCCCTTCAATCAAGGAGACTGAGCTCCAAATATTACACCAGTAGGATGAGCGTCTTTACTCTACCCAATTACTTCCTAGGAGACTATTCTCCAAAATTACAAGTTCCAGGTCTATTAAGGCACCCACCAACATTTAACAAAACCAAACAGTAAACACTGTCTTATATGCTCAACAGTCTGATTTACCTTAAAAGTAAAAACATGAAATTGACTTTAACAGGGGTAACAAGTACCCATACTATGTGGCCTTTGGTAAAAATGAAAGGTTAAAGTTACTGGCCGAAAATCAAAATGTAAGAGGCAAACACTTGCACTCCTTGAAATTCACATGAGAATACTTAAAACCCTGTATAGGCTAAGCCTATACTACGGAGGTGACTAAATGGAGAGACAGTTTACAAAATTAAGAAATAGATTGAAAGATTACAAAATCATAGTCACCTCAATATCAAGTTGAGAGGAAATACAAGAGGGTTCCTCACTCTTTATACACTAAGTTCGGTTATGTTCTAAAGACTTGTTTGAGAATTTACACTGAGAAATAAAAGTTACATTGTGAAAGAAATTTGAAACCTTCCCCTCGAGGTAGCTTTCAAAGACTATTACATTGTTAAACAGAATCTGCCATTACCTTTAGCTGGTGGACCTCCCGAAGATGGAAGAGGCAGCCCTTCCCCCTGCCTCCGCTATGAACATACTCTAAACCTCTTGACTGGAGAGATCACAAAGACAACATGGCCCAAAATGTCCCAGCTTTTATAGCGGAAAGGAAGGTTCCAAATTTATCTGGGCCAAAATCCTGACACACCCTCAATTCCCATTGGACAATCAAATTAATATCAAAATTTTCTCATTGGTTACTTAAACAAATGTACAAAATTCCCTATTGGTCATAATCTTAAGTTGGCGGGAAGAGATAGAAGTGTTGAAAACTTTAAAATACCAAAAGTACTCAATAAACAATTCAGCTTAGGAAACCTTGACACACAAAATTGCTTCAAAAATTAATAGCTCACACCAGAGGGCGCATCTAAGTTGATAGTAGAGACTTCTGTCGAAAAACGTTCAAACTTCTTCCACTAGAAATTTCAAGGTTTACGTTGCAGATGGACTTCTACAAGGCGCTAGTTTTAAATGCACGGGGTGGGTGTACCTCCGGTACAGACCTCCACCCCCTAAAGTCCTTTCACAGTTGTCACAGTTTTGAAATTTTACTTTATAGAAAAATTTTGAATTTGAAGACTGAAGTCAGAAAATTTCTTGATGGAGAGTTCATTTATAAGTTATTTTGCAGCAAATAAGTCTTGAAGTGTTCATGAAGACGTAGAAGTCCAGTAAGTATAGTCCAAGTTTGACGGCATAAGTGGCCGCCACTGCCAATGCCAGGATGGGGTCCCCCAGACCCCCCAAGTACACTCAGATACAACTCTCCCGCTACTTTGAGAGGGGTAGCCATGGTGATGGTCACCATGGACCAGTTATTGAAGCACTGCCCAATGATGAATAGATGGTTGTGGCACCGCACCTCAGCCCTTGCCACTAATGATGGTGCTCAGGTTTGTCGTCATGAAGGAGACTGGACCAGAGCGGGGTGGGCCCTTATCCCACGCCAGCATCAGTCACCAGTTGTTGTGGCCCGGCCGCAGATGACAATTAGGGCACTGAGACAATAATTTATTGGGCAACAGTGACTGTTTTTATGTAGAGAGCGAGTTTCTTTGTATTTCTGTTGGAGGTGCAGATAAGGCAGGCGGCATCGAGGATGAGTGTGTGAAATGCAGGCTCGGTTTTGAAGGCAGGGGCAAGGTAATGACAGACGGGAACTGAAGAAAAATCTTATGAGAGGAAGGTTGTACATAATTTGCTAAGGTCACAAAAACATATCTTAGGTATATTGCAATTTTAACAGGGAAAAAGGCCTCAACATTCTACTTATATAGATTAATATTCCAAGTTGCAAAGGAAAGAGGTATAACTACTTTCTCACTGCCATGATTTAGTGGCCTACAGTGAAAAACAAGGGCTTTCATATGGGCTTTACTTGTGACAAATGAACCCTAAAAATTCTTTCTGCAGCTGGATTGCTCACTAAAAAGGTGACCGCAGTTAAGAAATCAAAATAATACACGGTCCATGAAATCTGGGGGCAACATGACCTGCTCTCCTACCTTTAAATTGGTGGGTCTCCGTCCACGAACATATTTCTCTCTAACCTTCTCATGAGAAGCCTTAAGGTTACTTTTAGCCTTCTTCCACAGGTCCCTGATTTTCTCGGGATCTACTGTCTCTAGCAATATTTCATTACTGGACCATAAATTAGACAATGGCGTATTAGGAATAAACTTAAACATGAGAGAGGTAGGAGTAAAGTTGTGTGACTAGTGAACAGCCGAATTTAGCGTAAAAGATAAACAATGCAGAGAAGTATCTCATCTAGAATGGTCAACATGATGAAAAGCGATCAAAGCCAATCGAAATTTATGATTAACCCGCTCAGCCAGAGCAGGCTGAGGATAATAAGCGGAAGTAGTTACATGGGATATGGATAAGTCAAAACAGAAGTTTTGAAATAAATTAGATCTGAATGCCTTAGCATTTTTGGAGACTATATATTGACAAAGACCAAAAGAAGCAAAAATAGTATTAAGGCAAGAAATGGTAGATTGAACGGTAGCCAGTTTAGTCTGAAATAACCATGAAAATCTGGTGAAACCATCTACACACACATAAGGATGAATTTGTTCCCGTTCCCCTTAGATTGAGGGAAGGTCCAACGTAATCTATATAGAAACGCTCCATAGGGTGAGATGCTTGATGAGATGACAATAGCCCCAGCTTAGTAGACAAGGTGGGCTCACTAAGCAAGCAAGCTTTACAGGCTTTAACCATTTCCCTGATTTTTTCTCTGGCTTTGAAGATGCCTAAATGCCCCCCTAATGGGGTCTCATGATAATACTTGAGATCACAGAGACAATAACAGCTAGAACAACTACGTTCATCTTCTGATCATGCCTCGAAGTGCAACACAGAGCCCCATTCCTCAGCATATAAGGGACAACATATTCCCCAGAAGAAAGGGTTTCCATAATAGGAGCCAGCACTGGATCTTACCGTTGATATTCCTTGATGTCACGAAATAACATAGGGGCATCAATCAAAATAGCACCAACACAAGAAGGTACAGAAATGGAAGGAGAAGAACTTTCCTCCTGTTCAATGGACTCAACGTCACCAGAAAACATGCAGCTTAATCCATCTGCGATCACATTCTCAGAACCCCTAATGTGTCGCACGTCGAATTGAAAAGCTAAAATACAACGGGCGAAATGACCAGTATGATGGGGCCTACCTAAAACCCAACTTAAAGCCTAATTGTCAGTTTCTAACTCAAATTTAACATGTTCCAAATACAGGTGGAACTTCTCCAAGGCAAACAGGACTGCGAGTCCTTCTAGTTCATAGATGGAGTACTTGGCTTCTTGGGCCGATAAGGTCCTAGATGCATAGGCAATAGGCCTCCTCCCAAGTTCAGTTTCTTGAAAGACAGCAGCAACAGCAGATGAAGAGGCATCTGTTTGAACTATGAATTTCTTAGAGAAATCAGGCATAGCTAAGATTGGTGCATTACAGAGAGCTAACTTAAGATCTTCGAATGCAACTTGATGCGATGGTCCCCATTCGAACTTGACACCTTACCTACAAAGTGGGTTTAGGGGCGCCACCCTATTAGCAAAGTTGGGGATACATTTCCTGAAGAAATTCACCATGCCTATGAACCTAGCAATTCCTTTAACGTCCTTAGGATGCTTGAAGTCACAAATAGCCTGCGTTCTAGAATGATCGATAGAAACTCCATCGGGTGACACAATATGCCCTAAGAAAGACATAGAAGGCTTAGCAAAAGCTACTTAACTGCCAACCCAGCCTTACAAAGGTGATGTAGGTCTTCCTTAAGATGATCTAAGTGTTCTTCAAAGGTTTCAGAAATCACCTTGACATCGTCAACATAATGGTACAGATATTCGAACTTGATGTCAGAGAAGAGCCCATCCAGCAGTCTGGTAAGGACAGTCGCACTCGTGGGGAGCCCGAAAGGCACGCAGTTGTATTCAACAAATTCCAATCAGTAGCAAAAGCTGTCAGATGTTTGGATTCTTCCACCAGAGGAATCTGATTATACGCTTGGTTAAGATCTAAGATCAGGCCGATGACCTTTGATGTTAAGCCCCTTTAAACAACAAGCATCATCAAGATATAAGATGGTGATGAACTTAGCCTTACGAAACAATGAAAAACATGAATGAAGATCTGGATGGGATACTGACTGCAACATGACCTTACGGTTTAAAGCCCTGTAATCAATGACAGGCCTGAAACCCCAAGCTAGAAGAAAGATGGGCGATGTATACGCCAACTCTGAAGGTTGAATAATGCCATCCTTCAACATTTGACCGATGATCTCCTTAAGAGCCTTCATTTTAGGTGGAGATAGCCTATACGGGAATAGAATCCATTACCTCAATTTTATATTCAATTAGGTCAGTGACACCAAGGGTTTCCGAAAAAACATTGGGAAAAGACTGACATAACCTTTGAATACTCTCAGCCTGGTCCTCAGGTAGATGTCTAAGATCTAACAACATCTCACTCTGGGTAGGCGAAATAGATAAAGGCAAAGCAGAAGTACATTTAAGAGAGGAATTTCCACGTTACTATTAAATTTGCTCTGAAGACCAGAATCAAAAATGAAATCGGCCCCCAATATTACAGGGCAAGACTAACTGTTTAGCAACAAACAACTTAATTTTCCAAGTAAATTTTGAAATGTGAACTTTAGCAAAAATGAAGCCTAAAATTTGTCGAAACACATTTGATAGAAGACAAACATTAATCTGGAAATTTACAGCAGGCTTTCAATTTATAGTACCACTCCTCAGAAATAATGGAGCTAACACTTCCTGAATCTAATAGCGCAGTGACAGGTTCATTATTTACCTCAATTTTAAGAAATGGCATGAACCCTAGGGTTTCAGAAGCAATTTATAAGGCATTCACTTGGGCCGTCAAAGGATAAATTAGAGAGGGTATCTTCTTTGAAGGGTTTGATGCCCGATGTAACGTGGGCTGAGCCTCGTGAAGCTGAACTTGGTGACTCAGCCGGTGGTGCTAGTCACTTCCTATCATCTAAGTTAGTGGAGGCAGCACCAGAAGTAGAACAGGAAGGTGTGCTGTTAGGTGAAGTACAATTTTTGGCCAGGTGGGAGAACGACCTGCACTTAAAACAACCCTGGGACGGGCCTGCTCCATTCCTAGTTCCACCAGTTTTTACAAGGAGACACTTATTGTGAAGATAATCTACCGATCTGCACGCATAACACTTACGTGGAGGGAAGATTCGGCGAGGTGATGGCCGAGAACTGTTAGATGACGGAGGGGGCTCCCTAGCGACTGTTAAGGTGTCAGCGTACCTTACTCCCTCGGCTGACACTGCCATTGTCTCAAGTTCAGAGAAGGTTTGAATTTGAGAAGCAAAACATAAGTACGACCTGTATGATGGAGAAATTCCTTCGACAATGGTCTGTATGACTTGATTTTTAGGAAAATGAAGAGTGAATACCCTCGTATAGAACTTTATGTCTTGGATGAAATCTGCCAAATTCTCGTCCAACCTTTGGACTCGGAAGTAGTACTTCTGTATTAAAGATGACATAGCTCCAGCTGGAATGAAGTTAGCCATGGAAGTCTTCAATAGAACATCTGTCAGCTATTGCTTTCACAATTTTGTCTGAGAGGACGCCTACAGAATACGAGAATATTTGGAGAAATTACGAATGAGACAGAGCGAACACCAAAGCATGATCCTGAAATTCAACTAGGAATCTCAGAAATGGAATTACATCGTTAGTTGAATTTACTGAAAATTTGGAGATGCCCTTAAACAACATGGCTAAGCAGTGGGGTAAGCTGCTAAAACCTGGTGAAATAATAGGGGACAGCATTGGAGTTTGAGGGGGTTCAAAAGCTGCATTACTAATAAAGAAAGGTGGAAGTTGTTTTAGATGATCAGATACTTGTTCCGATGTGGTAGTTGTTTGTTGTGTAACCACAGATTTCCTACTCTCAGCAGACCTACTAGAATCCTTTACCTTAGTTAAGTTTACAGTTTGAATATCGTCACTTTTAGCACTAGCGGCCCCAGCCAACAATTGACTAACCCTATTAGACATGTCAGAAAGGTGTTCCACTAAATTACTAGCTTCCTTAGCATGATCATCCTTTAGTTTCAGAGACAATAGGTCCCTAGCCCTATTGTAAAAATGGAGCAATCTGGCTTGAACGCACTTAAACTGATTGGTAGAAGGGTCACTTACTTCAAAGAAACTTACAACAGGTGCTAGCTCAGTGGTATTGTCAGTGATAGTGGACAGAGCCTCATCAATATTCTTCTCCCCAAATACTGGGATACAGATGAGAAACTCTAAAGATTATTTAAGTTTCATAATATCTGCCGCAACCATGCCGCCAGACTGGACCTTCCTAATTGAAAGTTCATAAATTAATTCCTCCTTGCGCAAGTACCCTGGTGCAAGGGCTTCTGGAGTACTTAACAAGTGTTGATTTCGTGGAACATCTTTTTTAAGGTAGTTTTGAAACAGAGCAAAGATACACTCAGATCGAGAAGGAAGGCCTCGCCATCACTTGGGCTTGTGAGAAATTCAACACATTCTTACGTGGTCGGAACTTCAAGATTGAGACAGACCATAGGCCACTGGTCCCTCTTCTATCAACAAAATATCTGGTGAATATCCCTCTGCAAATTCAGCATTCAAGATGCAACTTATGAGATACTGTTTCATTATTGAATACAAGCCTGCAAGTCAACTTTACACAACAGACTGCTTATCACGTGTACCCATCAACGAGAATTAAGATGATCTTAATGAGCAGGTCGAGAACTCCATCAACTTAGTTACTGAGAACAAACTACCAGCCTCTGAGTCTAAAATGAAGGAAACTGCTGAAGCTCAACAACAAGATAACGAATCTTCAAAACTACCTTAAAGTTATTTATCAAGATTATTTTTCAAGAAGATGACGAATTTCAGGAAATTAAGCATTTGGTACAAGAAGGTTGGCCAGAGTTTATCAAGAACATATCAATTGAAATATGTTAGTGGCATCCTTATCGCCACAAGATGAATGTCGTTGGAGGTTTTCTATGCCAAGGCTGTCGGATTATTATTCCCCGACACGTGTTACGTACCCACCTAATCCAACTCTTCCAAAGAATGCATCGAAACCCCTGTTGGTCCTTGGGTCAAAATCGGTATTGATTTTTTTTAAAACTGACCATCACAAATACATTGTTGTTGACTATTATTCGCGTTATATTGAACTAGCACATGTTAACACTAACAACAAGCAAACTCGTCACCACGTGCAAAATGATTTTTGCTAGATTCGGCATACCGATGGAAGTCTCCTCCGACTAAGGCAAGCAGTTTGTCAGTGATGAATGGAAGAAATTTGCCAGTGAGTATGGGTTTAAAATCAGCATTAGTAGCCCATATCATCATCAAAGCAATGGGGAGGCAGAGAGAGTTTGTTAAAACACTCAAGCAGTTCTTGAACAAGAATCCCGAACACTCAAGCAGCTCTTGAACAAGAATCCAGCTGATCCATTTCTGGCACTGTTATCGTACAGATCAACTGCCAATACATCAGGCTACAGTCCTGCTGAACTATTAATGGTTAAGTGCGGCAAGTATCCAGTATTCGGGAGATAGTAGGTTCAAACCCCACTGTCGGCAGCCCTGAAAATGGTTTTCCGTGGTTTCCCATTTTCACACCAGGCAAATGCTGGGGCTGCACCTTAATTAAGGCCACGGCTGCTTCCTTCCCATTCCTAGCCCTTTCCTGTCCCATCGTCACCATAAGACCTTTCTGTGTCGGTGCGACGTAAAGCAACTAGCAAAAAAAAAAAAAACCTATTAATGGGACAGAAATTAGGAGCATAATTGCCTACATTGCCTGCTATGTTACAACCACAGCTTATTGACCATGATGAGTTCTTACCTTGGGACTCATCCCATCGTCAATATCAAGCAAGTGATTATGATAAACGTCAACATTCCACTGCAGAAAAACCATATGAACCTGGTATTCGAGTTTTCATCACAGATGGCCAGTCAGAAGGAATGGTGGCTAGTAGAGCTGATTCCCCTCACTCAGTCATAGTGGAGGTGCCACAAGGAACACTCTGTTGAAATGAAACCAAGCTCCGTCCACTGAGAGAAGGATCACCTGTAGTAACTAGCCTGAACAACCAGTGACATCTTTGTTCACTCAACCTGATGTTGACACCATATCCTGTTCTAGATATGGAAGAGCATATAAAATGCCAGCCAGGTTTCATAACAATTAGTGAACTTAAGAGGGGAGGTGTACTGTAATATAATGCTCCAGGCACTCTCCTACTCTAGGATTTACTTTGTGTGTTCGGTGAGGACCAGCGCAAGTGATGTATCATGATGATAGAGGATCTCTTGGACAGTAGTTGTGAGCTTCATGTGTATGCGAGACAGTGTACCAGTTAGTATAATCACATATAGATATATGCAATGTTCTATTAAAGTGTCAGTGACATTAGAATCTTCATTTGAATAACTAGAGTTCACTACAATAAGAAAAGGATCATTCATTAAAAATTATGAACAAATTTGACACCTGACTGACTGATAGTTATAGAAAGACTAATTTCTTCCAATTTTATCTCTGGAATTTTTTTAGGGCTTGTATTTGCATAATAATTCCAGAAGTTAGTGTGTGTAAATCCATTGATAAAACAATGATAAATTATTTCGTAAAACTATTCACTGTAGTGAGAGAAAAAATAAAAGGATGTGTTAAGTTTAAATGAAGGGGTAATGAAAATTAACATAATACAGATTCATGCTAATTCTTGATGTGCTAAAATCTACTTTTCTAAAAAAAAGGAACAGGAAACATACAATATAATTACACTATGTGATCAAAAGTATCTGGACACCTGGCTGAACATGACGTACAAGTTCGTGACGCCCTCCATTGGTAATGCTGGAATTCAATATGGTGTTGGCCCACCCTTAGCCTTGATGACAGCTTCCACTCTCGCAGGCATACATTCAATCAGTTGCTGGAAGTTTGCTTGGGGAATGGCAACCCATTCTTCATGGAGCGCTGCACTGAGGAGAGGTAGCGATGTCGGTCGGTGAGGCCTGGCACGAAGTCGGCGTTACAAAACATCCCTAAGGTGTTCTATAGGATTCAGGTCGGGACTCTGTGCAGGCCAGTCCATTACACAGATGTTATTGTCATGTAACTGCTCTGCCACAGGCTGTGCATTATAAACAGGTGCTCGATCGTGTTGAAAGATGCAATCGCCATCCCCGAAGTGCTCTTCAACAGTGGGAAGCAAGAAGGTGCTTAAAACATCAATGTAGGCCTGTGCTGTGATAGTGCCACGCAAAACAACAAAGAGTGCAAGCCCCCTCGATGAAAAGCACGACCACACCATAACACCACTGCCTCCGAATTTCACTGTTGGCACTACACACGCTGGCAGATGACGTTCACCGGGTATTCGCCATACCTACACCCTGCCGTCAGATCGTCACATTGTGTACCGCGATTCATCACTCCACACAACTTTTTCCACTGTTCATCGTCCAATGTTTACGCTCCTTACACCAAGTGAGGCGTCGTTTGGCATTGACCTGCGTGATGTGTGGCTTATAGGCAGCCTCTCGATCATGAAATCCAAGTTTTCTCACCTCCCGCTGAACTGTCATAGTTCTTGGAGTGGATCCTGATGCAGTTTGGAATTCCTGTGTGATGGTCTGGATAGATGCCTGCCTATTACACTTTACGACCCTCTTCAACAGTCGGCGGTCTCTGTCAGTCAACAGATGAGGTCGGCCTGTATGCTTTCGTGCTGTACGTGTCCCTTCATGTTTCCACTTCACTGTAACATCAGAAACAGTGGACCTAGGGATGTTTAGGAGTGTGGAAATCTGGTGTACAGACTTCTAACACAAGTGACACCCAATCGGCCGACCACGTTCAAAGTCCGTGAGTTCCGCAGAGCGCCCCATTCTGCTCTCTCACAATGTCGAGTGACTACTGAGGTCGCTGCTAAGGAGTACCTGGCAGTAGGTGGCAGTACAATGCACCTAAGATGAAAAACGTATGTTTTTGGGGGTGTCCGGATACTTTTGATCACATAGTGTATATAGAAAAGGAATGAATAATGAAGTGGAAGGAGTGACAGGAGAATAAGAAGAGCAGGAGAAAGAAGAAGATGAAGTATATTTAATGACTGATTCATATTCTTAGTATAATTCCACAGAAAGCACTTGAATTACCTTTGACCTGAGGGACAGGTTTCCTTTCTTCTGGTCCAAACCAACTAAGCACAACTGGAAGGAAGAACAATCCATGGAATACTCCAAATACCACAACACCAGTGAACAGCTGGAAGATAAAGAAATATATCATCTTACTTCCTCAAAGTGTAATACAAGCAAAGTGGAGGCTGTGAAAGTAAAAAAAAACTACTACTACTACTACTACTGCTGCTACTACTACCACCACCACCACCACCACCAGGACCTGTGCTGCTACACAGCATGTATTATAAATAGGTCAGATAACGTGACTCGATATAAAATTGCTCCTGTGCTGCCTGGGTACTTTTTTGAACATTTAAGTTTAGGATTTGTATTACCAGTAAATTATGTGTGAAGTGAATTTTGCATATCTGTCTTTAATGTGATGATGAACAATATTTTACAAACTTGTTTTATATTGCACCGACACATATAGGTCCATAGTGACGATGGGATAGGTAATGCCTAGCAGCGAGAAGGAAGCTACCAAGGCCTTAATTAAAGTACAGACCCCAGAATTTAAATGGAGTGAAAATAGGAACACGGAAAACCACCTTCAGAGCTACTGACAGTGGGGCTTGAATCCGCTCTCTCCCGATTGCAAGCTGCCAGGTACGCGACCCAAACCGTGCAGCCGCTCGCTTGGCTTTTACAAAATATTTTATAGCTTTAGAGTTATTGTTGTGTGTTTAATTTAAAGTTTTAGTTTTGAATTACCTTATTTCAAGTGGAACTTTGTCCTTTTGGCAGCCCAGATCGTCTGGGAAGTAGTTGATCCTTTCAAATAATAAAAGTAAGTAAGTAAGTAAAGTAAGTAAACTCGTGTCCTCATCCCGCGGTGGTGCAGCTCTTTTCAGGCACACCCCCGATGGAGGTGAGCTGCATGTACCATTTCAACCAAATACCAGCCCTCCTGCCATTCTTAAATTTCTGGCAGTACCGGGAATCGAACCCAGGCCCCCGAGGACGGCATCTAATAACACTAACCGCTACGCTACGGAGGCGGACATAAAAGTAAGTGATATGTATTTATATGTCATGATGTCATGCTACAGATATTATGTACACAATTCCAGCTTCCATTAGAACTGTCACCAGTCAGCTAAGCAAACCCAAAAACTGTATGTGAAATACTCTCGACAAACCACAAGTTCATGACTGACCACTCAGTTATGTAGTCTACAGCAAGGAGAAATCATACCAGACAGTGCATGCATGTGTGTTCTTTAGAATTCCTATCACACACATGGCCAGCAGTGAACCAGCAGGTGGCCTTGAAGTACTGGTGAGCGCTTTAGCCAATCAGAATGCTACATTTTTCTTTCATAATTTAAAAATATACAGGAAGAAATTTATATGCTTTTAAAAACACTGTGCAAATCTACAGGTTAAGAGCCTTGTCAGAATGCTTTATGATGTCAATCTGTTCAGCTATTCTCTCAAACTTGCTGTCACAAAAACACTAAATATATAGATAATAATAATAATAATAATAATAATAATAATAATAATAATAATAATAATAATAATAATAATAATAATAATAATAATAATAATAATAATAATAATAATAATAATAATAATAATAATAATAATAACAGCACTGAGCAAGTTGGCCATGTGGTTAGGGGCACGCACCTGTGACCTTGCATTTGGGAGATGGTGGGTTCGAACCTCACTGTCGGCAGCCCTGAAGATGGTTTTCCGTGGTTACCCATTTTTCACATCAGGCAAATGCTGCAGCTGTAATTAAATTAAGGCCATGGCCACTTCCTTCCCACCCCTAGCTCTTTCGTATCGCATCATCACCATAAGACCTATCTGTATCAGTATGACATAAAATAACTTGTAACAGAAAATCAGTGATTTATTAATGAATGTATGTTATTACTATCAGTTCAGCAATATTTGTATAATAATTTCCATTTCTTATTTCAGAGAGAACAGAACCAAACAAATAGCCACGGCAAAAGAAATGGGCATTGGCACATATTTCGAGGGATGTAGTGTGAAAGAAGCAAATTATGGATGAAGTTGATTTGAGTGTGAAATGTACTATTTTCCCAAAATAGAGCTAAATTACATATTAATGAGACATTCTAGTATATAATAAGAAGATTGCCATGATGAGTGTGTGTGTGCAACAATTTTTCACTAGCCTTACTTCAAGCTGATTATTATACACTGCTTGACAAAAAAATTAAGCAGCCAGAAGGAGTGGTTGAAAGTGAATGAAACTACATTTGCTGAAAGACCATGTGCCTTTATTGAAATGATTACAATATGGGATGAAAGAAACAAGGCTATTGGCAGTTACAGGTGGAATGTTTGTGCCAGGTCAGTAGGGTGTCACACCACACCTGTCCGCAATGCATGCCCTTGTGCAGTTCAGAATGATGTCAAACAGCCTTTGGATCCTCTTCGGAGGTATGTTCATCCAAAGTTGTTGCAGCTGACCCTCCAGATCCTGCAGGTTGGTACTGGGATGGAGTCCCCTTCCAATGTCATCCCACATGTGTTTAATGATGGAGAGTTCTGGGGATCTTGCTGGCCACGGGAGAACCTCAACATGCTCCAGGCAGTCCATAGACACACATGCTATGTGTAGACGTGCATTATCTTGTCGGAACACTGTGCCAGGGTGCTGTGCGCAGGCAGAATGTCTGTGACAAATCATGTGTCGTCAAAAGTCTGCCGAAGCACTATTAGAGGTGACCTGAATGCATATCCTACGGCTCCCCACACCATGATGCCAGGGATTACGCTGATGTGTCTTTCCACAATATGGGCAACACCTGCCCTCGATGCCACCAAGCCCGCACACGATGGTCATCGAAGGTTATGGAGAAGTGTTACTCATCACTGAACATGATGCAACACCAGTCATCCTCTGTCCATGCCTCCCAGGCAAGGCACCACTCTAAACGCAGGTGTTGGTGTTCTGGTGTCAATGGCAACCAACGCACGGGGCGGTAGGACCCCAATCCGGCGGATGAAAATCGTCGAGACACTGTGTGGGAACTCGCAGGATGTTGTAGAGTTTCTAGTACATGTTCACGGATGGCAGGTGCCGAAGTTATGAGATCCCACAATACTCGGCGCACCATATGACGGTCCTCCCTCGGGGTGGTCTTTTCTTGGTCAACCCGAAACTGCAAGACATGATTGGGTGCCCTTATGTACCCACTGAGTCCAACATTGGGCCACTGTGATATCTGAATGGCCCACATGCCTGGCAATTGCATGATACAACCAACCAGCCTCATACAGTCCCACTATGAGGCCTCTGTCAAATGCTGTCAAGTGGTGGATAGGCTGTCTAACGTGTCTGCGAGGCTTCGCACGTGCTTCGTACATGCTTTGTACTGTACGTAGTCCTCTATGCACATCTTGCTTAACTGTCTGACTCACAGCAGTTGACTGGTAACAACTTAAAAACAACAGGACGGTGCCATCACAAATGCACACTGGTGGGCGTTCTACACATTACAGATCCTTGTAAATCTAATCATTTACTCGCACATCAATGGTATGCACGTATACTGAAATGGGATAATATTGGACCACTCCTTCTGCATACTTAACCTTTTCTGGTCAGGCAGTGTATAAGTCCATTAGGACTATGCAAAGTACTTAGAGGTGTGCACTTGCCTTCCTTTATGTTCATATTTCTTTCATTCTGACTTCAGACCAGGTTGTTCCAGTCTTCTTCTTTGGTTTTTCCTCTTGGTCAACTTGACATTTGTAAATTTTGGATCTGAAGTTTACCCTGTTTTGGACCTCTGCTGGTATAATTCTTGCCAGTTTCAAATATTTTTTTATTTTTTCAAATTCCATTTCATTGTGTCTGTTTTGGCTTTACTGCTATTTTCATAGAATTGGACTATTTGTCTGGTAAGTTTTTCTGGTTGCATTATTTTAATATATCTATAGAATCATAGCGTGTGTGGATATTTGTGTATTGTTTGATTTCCTGTCTGCCTCGAAGTTGGTATTGTCTGTCAAATTTTGGGCTTAGAATTTTTCTTACGATTTTGCATTCCTTTTCCCCAGTGTCTTCAACGTCTGCTTTCCTGTTCATAATTAGCATTTCTGATTCATAAAGACATTCTGGTTTAATGACTGTATTATAATATCTTAGTTTTGTATGCTTGGAGATATATTTTCTGTTATAGATATCTTGGGTTAGTCAATATGCAGTTTCCATCTTTTGGCACCTAATTTGTAGGATTCCAGCAAGATATAGCAGATATCCTGGATTCAGGAGGTCAAATGGACTGTATCGCGACTAACCTATCTAAGGCATTTGATAGGGTAGATCATGGGAGACTACTGGCAAAAATGAGTGCAATTGAACTAGACAAAAGAGTGACTGAATGGGTGGCTATATTTCTAGAAAATAGATCTCAGAGAATTAGAGTAGGTGAAGCTTTATCTGTCCCTGTAATAATTCAGAGGGGAATTCCTCAAGACAGTTTTATTGGACATTTATGTTTTCTTATATATATCAATGATATGTGTAAAGAAGTGGAATCAGAGATAAGGCTTTTTGCAGATGATGTTTTTTGGTACAGAGTAATAAATAAGTTACAAGATTGTGAGAAACTGCAAAATTACTTTGATAATGTTGTGAGATGGCAGTATGATGATAAACGGGGTTAAAAGTCAGGTTGTAAGTTTCACAAAGAGCAAAAGTCCTCTCAGTTTTAATTACTGCGTTGATGGGGTGAAAGTTCCTTTTGGGGATCATTGTAAGTACCTAGGTTTTAATATAAGGAAAGATCTTCATTGGGATAATCACATACTGAGGAATGATTGCTTTTATCAAATTACAAAATCCACGCGAGCGAAGCTGCAGGTAATTGCTAGTAAAATAATAAACAGCCTAATACTTCATGATCATGAAAAAAGAATTACATTACCTTAAAGAACGTGACGAAAAGGTAAGAATCACTAAATCCTAGTAATGCAAATGCTAGGAATGTGCTCATGCCTCCATTGAAAATTGCAGATCCAATTAGGCTGACAGTTTTCATGGCTCTTTCTGAAAATGAAGAAAAGTGTTATTATACTAAATTTCATGCCTATATTACATTGTACACTGTTTCTTGCTTACTATGAATTCATTATGATAACTTGCCATTTTTAGATCCTTGTAGCCTTGTGAACTCGTGACCTATATGAGCTGCATAATCGACAGCAAGTCCAGCACAGAGGAGCACCATGAGAGAAGTTGATATCTCAATAGTCAAGTTCAGCCAATACATGGAGCCAATTAGGTCAACCACAGTAAATACCACGCAACAGTTGACCCAAAAAGCTGTTTGAAGGTTTTGAATCAAAATTATAGTTACTACAATAACAGCAACTAACGTCAATCCTAGGTTACGTAGTAGTTCTTGTCCAATGATCTGAAAAGAATAAAGCAAAACTGTATATTCCTAAGAAACTTTGAAAGTACAATACTTAAAATTTCTCCCAAGTTTGCATCATCCGCCTATGTTTTTAGGCCTGACCCAGCCTGTCAGTGGAGCTTATACAGAAGTCTTTCTAAATATCTTTAGAATAAACATGGCTTGGGTTTAAGAAAGGAAATTCAAAGCATTCATTAAGCATGCAATACATAACATAGTGATTAATATGTGTTCCTGAGAACAAAACAGTATGAAACTTGTGTTTGATAACTAGTCTTCACCTGCTAAATTCATATGCATGTCAATCAATGTCAATTCTTTGAAATGAATTTAATTACCAGTACTTGAAGAAAACAGTTGTCTTATCCTGAAATGTTATTTAATAATAACCTGTCAGTTGAAATGTATGTCATGTATCAGTACTTCTCCTCAAATCTGTATTTTATCAGAGAGAATTTCAGGGACTTTATGCCTCAGTTACAGCTAAGGTAGCATTGGAGATTGCATGCTCTGCTAACACCTCTATGATGCAATGGTGTGCATTCAGAGCACCTCCATAGATGAAAGGAAGTTCCGTCCAGGCCTCAAAGCTGATACTGGCCCATACCATGTTGGAGCCACCCCCCAAATGGTGACCTCTTGGAGATGTTGCAAGGTGAATATTGCTCCCCATGTCTTTTCCACTCTCTCTCACTACCATCAGGTGACCAGAGGAAAAATCATGACTCATCTGTGAACAGTACTATTGACCACTGCTCCACAGTCCAATTCCAATGTTGACACGCAAACTGTAATCGATCTGCTCTGTGCTGGGGGTAAGCTGTGGACCAGTTGCAGGTCTTCTTGAGGTGAAATTGGCTTCTTGGAGTCTTCGTCTGACAGTCCTCACAGTCACAGTGACATTTCTTACTGCCTTGAGTCTATTCCTGGCTTGGAGAGCAGCAGTTTGGCATTCTCTCAAGACTTGCATAACGAGAAACCTATCATCCCTAGCAGGTACAGAACTCTTACGGCCCGATCCAGGTCTTCTGTGGTAGGTATAAAGTTTAAAAAATCATCTTAGAGCATGCTGAATGCTTCGTTATGATGCACCAATGGAATCAGCCGCATAATGAATGCACTGCTCTTGCAATGTCTTCTGGGCTAAGAGGCATTTTAACTTGTCAAACATGAAAGAGAAACTGAGGAAAAATGTTCCTTTTTGACAGATATTGTGCCACACACTGATAATAATCCATCAATAGCTTCCGTCCCAGTATCGTAAAACTTAAAAGCACTTAGGGGTGGAAAGTGGCTCCTTGAGTTTATTTATGATCTCAAAAAATCATATTCTTCTCCGAAATTGCAGATTACACATTAGAAACCACCTGAATGTAAGAATTAATGTAATTAATGGAACAATTTCCTCTAATAATAGGTGTTTAACAATTACGATTTAGTTTTTACAAGGTGATCCACTTTTTTTGTCTGCCAGTATATATAAATATTTATAATTTGCTTAACATTGCACCGACACAGATGGGTCTTATGACAACGATGGGGTAGGAGAGGGAAGGAAGCGACCATGACCTTAATTAAGGTACAGCCCATCATTTTCCTTATGTAAAAATGGAAAACAACACAAAACCATCTTTAGGGCTGCCAACAGTGGGGTTTGAACCCACTGTCTCCCAAATGCAAGCTGATAGCTAGCTACGTGACCCTAACTGTGCAGCCACTTGCTCGGTCACAAAATATTAAGCCGAAGTTCATTTAATTCAAGTGTCTGGCTCCATGGCTGAATGGTCAGTGTAGGTGTCTTCGGCTCAGAGGGACCCAGGTTCGATTCATGGCCGGATCGGGGATTTTAACCTTACATGATTAATTCTTTCTCGGGGACTGCATATTTGTAATGCCCCAACATCCCTGAAACTCTCACATCACACACAACACTATCCTCCACTACAATAACATGCAGTTCCTTATATATGGCAGATGCCGCCCACCCTTATCGGAGGGTCTACCTTACAAGGCCTGCATCAGACTAGCAATAGTCACATTAAATTATTATTAATATTTAATTCAAGTAGGTGAAAATTTAAAAATATTAGCATGTTGTGCCCTGGTGAAAATGTATTTTACATGACTAGGCACTTGTATGCTTCTGAACTAAGATAATTTACAGCATACCCACAATTTTTAAAATTTAACATTTTATGATCCACTCTAACATGATGTATTACATTCATTTGCCAGAAAATGTTAATGAACATTGGACATAAGTCAATAATGCATGAAGTCTAATTCGTAAGACACCATTAAAATGTTATCTGATTTGATGACCAGAAGAGAATGGTACCCTTGGAGAAGCAAGTCCTGTCTGGTAATTTTTATTTGTGTTATTTCATGAATATTTTATGCATTGTATTATTGTTATTGTGCATCAAGAGAAGTGCAGTCACCAAAAATAAAATTAGAGGTAGTAAATTAACTTGTTGTGTTGGTGCAACGTAAACCAAATTGTAAAAAAAGAAAAAGAAAGTAATTCACAACCAAAGTTATAAAATAATAGTGAGTACAAATTTATGAAGAGAAAAATTCAGGTGGGAAACCAGGTAAAAAATTCATATTGCAGAGTAAATTGGTATATCCATCAGAAGCATACATTATATGTTAAAAGAGGAGAAAGAATGTGTGACTAGTGGGACCACATTTTCAATTTCCCGCAAAAAAAGGCCTCAAAAGAAAATCAAATCTGATTTCAGTTAGTTTGATTAGTACCTTGACTTACTTGACTTAATTCCTGTTGTTCCTTGTGGAACATAGCACATCAACAAAGCATCTCCATCTGATCCTGTTGCCAGCCAACCTCTTCACCTCTCTCCAGGTCTTGCCTTCTTCCATTGCCTCCATGTGTACAAATCTTCGCCACATTTGTTTGGGCGTTCCTCTCCTCCTTTTACCCTGCGGGTTCCAATCCATTGCCTCTCTCTCAATGGCTTCATTCCCTTTTTTCAACGTATGCCCTATCCATTTCCATTTCCGCTGCTTTATCTGTATGGTCATCTTGGTTTCACCCATCCTTCTCCATAGTTCATGATTGGAGATTTACTTCCGGCCAGTGAATGTTTAGAACCTTCCTTAAACAGCGGTTGACAAAGGCCTGCAACTTGGAGGTAATTGCTTTAAGTCACTTTCCAGGTCTCGGACCCATATAATAGAACAGCCTTGACATTACTTCGGAAAATGCGAAGTTTGGTCCTGACAGATATTCTGTAGTTCTTCCATACAGGATAGAGCCGAAATAAGGCACCATTTACTTTTCGTATACGTTGAGAGACATCCTGTACTGCTCCTCCATCTTTGGTAACTACACTGCCCAAATAGGTGAAACTATCCACATCCTCTATAGGTTCATCACTGAAGACAAATGGGTCTAGTTTGTTGGTGTTAGTCCTTAGGGCCTTAGTATTCTATGAGTTGATCATTAGTCCCACCTTTTTTCCTTCTTTTACCAAGTCTTCAATCTTTGATTGCATTTAACCTTGTACCTCAGACAGGAGACACACATCGTCAGCAAAGTCTAGGTCTTCCAACCTATCAGCCAATCCCACTGGATACCACATTTTACATTTCGCGTTACGTTCCACATTACTGCATCAATCACCACCAGAAACATGGTTGGCGACAGGATACAACCTTGATGTACTCCTGAACGTACAGATATAGGCTCATATACACGGCCCTCATGAATGACTCTGCTTGTATAATCACGGTACGTTTCTTGAATGAGGTTGATAATTTGTGATGGCACTCCATACTGCTTCACTTCCTTCCACATGGGTTCTCTTTTTATCGAATCAAAAGCTTTTTCGAAGTCTATGAACACTGCATAGAGGCAAGATGACCACTCAGCACTCTGCTCCAGAATTGTCCTCAAGGTGTTTCTTTGCTCTACACACAAGTGATTCGATCGATAGCCTGTAAGTTCCTGTCAGAGCCTCAAGTTGATATACTCCTTAATTCTGTTCAGCAGAACCCTGGTGAAGACTTTGCTAGGAATTGAAAGAAGCGTAATGACCCTCTAGTTGTTACAGTTTAGCCATTTCATGAGCAACCCACATCTCCAATCTGTCAGCATTTCTCCACTAACCCATATCTTCTCAAATAGCAGTTGCAACATATTGGCAATGATATCCATATCAACCTTCATGACTTCTGCTGGAATATTGTCAACTCCTGCTGAAATGAAATGGCGTATGGCTTTTAGTGCCGGGAGTGTCTGAGGACATGTTCGGCTCGCCAGGCGCAGGTCTTTTGATGTGACTCCCGTAGGCGACCTGCACGTCGTGATGAGGATGAAATTATGATGAAGACGACACATACACCCAGCCCCTGTGCCAGCGAAATTAACCAATGATGGTTAAAAATGCCCGACCCTGCCGGGAATCGAACCCGGGACCCCTGTGACCAAAGGCCAGTACGCTAACCATTTAGCCATGAAGACGGACAGTCAGAGGTTAAACATACACATTCCAGGAGTAGTCTCTCTTGCACCAGATAACTAAAGGAATAGCACTTGCTCTAAATAATTGCATACCAATATGCAACTCTCTCAATGCCTGCTTGATTTCCTCCACTGTTGAAATGCAGACTTTAATCCTTGGGTCAGGCTGGGTTGTTTCTTCTTCTTCTTCTTCTTCTTCTTCTTCTTCTTCTTCTTCATCTTCTTCTTCTTCTTCTTCTTCTTCTTCTTCTTCTTCTTCTTCTTGCTTCTCCAGGGAGTGGTTTAACACTGCAGAAAAATGTTCCTGCCAATGCTTCAGTTGATCCTCAGAGTTTGTTAGGAGGACACCATCTTTGTTTCTGACTGGATGGTTTTTCTGCATCTGCTTCCTTGCCAGAACTCTGGTAATGGTATAGAGTTCTCTAAGATTTCCCTTTCTGGCTGCCTCCTCTGCTTGTTGAGATAGGTCATCGATCCATTTCCTTTGATCTCTCCTTGCATTTCTCTTTACTTCCTTATCCTTCGCAGCATATTTGGATTGCAATTCTGCCTTCCTTGCTCGTGTCTTACATGTGTTCATTACTTCTTTTATCTCTTTCCTTTGTCTGATAATTTCCCATGTCTGGTCAGTCATCCAGTCTTTTTTTCTCCTGTCCTTAAAACCTAGGATATTTTCACTTACTTCAGTAAATATCGATCTAATCTTCACCGATTTTTCCTCAATAGTTTCATCCTCCACCTCAGCGAGTGTATGAAATTGATTCTTTAGTTCTATCCTGAAGGCTTCTTTCACATTTCTGTCATCCCTTAGCTTTCCAACATCATATCGCTTCCTTGTCTGCTCAATCCTTCTATTTTGTGCCTGGATCTTCATTCTGAAGGTAGCCACAACAAGATGGTGATCACTACCAATGTCCGCACCTCTCTTATTCCTCACATCCAACAATTAACTCCTCCACCTTCATCCAATAGCCACATGATCCATCTGGTTCTCTGTCCTATGATCTGGTGATACCCATGTCACTTTATGGCAGTCTTTATGTGGAAATACAGTACCACCAATAATCAAATCATGGCTTGCACAGAAGTCCACAAACAGCTGCCCATTCTCATTTCGTTCTCCTAAACCATGCCTTTCCATAATATGTTCAAGTCCTTCATTGTCCTGTCCCACTTTTGCATTCAAGTCTCCTCCAATTAGGATGATATCCTTCCTTTTCTGTTTCTTAATCGTACGATTAAGACGTCCATAGAACACCTGTTTGTCTTCCTCCTCCGCCGACTCCATAGGTGCAGAGCATACCATCAACACAATGTTTCCAATATTTGTCCTAAAACGCGCCATTATTATCTTCTCCGTCACTGGGTACCACTCCATAAGGCTCCTCTTGGCCTCCTTGTCCATTAATATATCCACACCTCCATAACTCGCTCCGTCGCCCTCAGGTCTTCCCCAAACTCACTCCATCTCACCTAACTCAAACCTAGGATGTCAGGCCATAACTCTTCATACATGCTACTGCCTGTCGTAGCCTTCCACTTTCCTGCAGAGTCCTCACATTCCATAACCCAATTTTAGTTAGCCTTTTAAAACCAAAGGTCGTCATCTTTGGATCAGTCCGGCTTCTCATCGTTGATGTTTCTGTAATAAGGTAATTGAAGGTTGTGCGAGTTACTGGCCCACAGCACCCGAGCTTGGTGGTGGGGCTGCCATGTATGCCACCAAGCCTGCTGTTTTCTGTTGGGGTAGTCTCCCTTAGCCTTTGAAGGTCCCTCTTCATCACAAGGCAGTGGTTTTCCTCTTTATTTTACCTCAAGAGGAAGGCTTGCCTCCTCTGCCATCTTTGCCGTACGAAAGATCTCTTTCTCCGCCTCAACTGCTGTTAAGGACTTCACCAGAGCCCCTTTAGCAGTTATTTTTCAGGGTTCCTGTAAGGCCTTCACAGCTTCTGTAATGGTCCTGGGGCACACAAGGTTCTCGCTGTACTTCACCCTTACAGGCTATCCCCTACTTCCTACCATTGCCCGTCCCCCACGACGTGGACGAGGGGTTGGACTTATGGGGGACTTCGATTAGTACCGGTATGTAGTTATTTACTATTTAGTTAGATCTGTAAATGAGTTTCATTTAACACACAAGGAGTAGCCAACAGTAAAAACTTTGCTTTGTATTCTAAAAGATCAAATAGTTTCCAGCGGTACCTCATGGACTGTCCATTCCATTTTACGATGTCTTGGGTTCTGATGAAGAAAATCTGTAAGTAATTAAAGGCTACTAATAGAAAGAAGTAAAATTTGAGAGACAAAGTTGATGATGATGATGATGATGATGATGATGATGATGATGATGATGCTTGTTAAAAGGGGCCTAACATCTAGATCATCGGCCCCTAATGGTACAAAATGGGATGAAATCTAATGACAATTTCAAAGTCCAAAATACATCCACTGACCAGAATTCAAAACGTGATGATGAAGAATGAATGGATGCATATGAATTTAATATAATCAGTGGATCCAACTCTCAATACTGAAAGTTAAAATGAAAATCCACAGTCTGTTTCCAGTCATTCTACCGGACCAGGCATGGAATGAATGAAGCCTCCATCTAGCGGCGAGGATAGGAATTGTGTCGGCTGCCGAAGCCTGTTGCACTCCTCTGGGGGCAATGATTAATGACTGACAGATGAAATGAAATGATACTGGAGAGTGTTGCTGGAATGAATTATGACAGGGAAAACCGGAGTACCCGGAGAAAATCCTGTTCCGCCTCCGCTTTTTCCAGCACAAATCTCACATGGATTGACTGGGATTTGAACCACGGAACCCAGCGATGAGAGGTTGGCGCGCTGCCACCTGAGCCACAGAGGCTCCCTGAAATTTAAAAATAATTCCAAAATCAATCCACTGACTAAAATTCAAAAAGATGACGATGAACTATGATTATGAACTTAAAACGATCAGTGGATTTGACCTGCAATGCCCCGCCTTCCCAGAAACTATCTTAAAACAATTGTATATACTGACCAAGGTTTCAAAGCACAGTCCTGAATCGATGATGCTTGTTGACTAAAGGGGTCCAAAATCCAGGTCAATGGCCCCTCGTAATGTTACTTATCACTAGTAAAGTACACCCATGGTATTTCTCATGTAGCGGTACTAATCACAAGTAATGTAGACTCAGTGTTCCACACATTATGGTTCTACTCACAAGTAATGTACACTGCACAGGTAAAGCAGACCTATGGCGTTTCTCACATAATGGCGCCACTCATAGGCAACACAACCCGTGGTATTCCTCACACAAGTGTACTAACCACAGGAACTCATACCATGGTGTTCCTCACATAGTGGGTACTAATCAAAGATAACGCAGACACACGGTGTCACTCATATAGTGGTACTAATCACAGGCAACGCCCAGACTCATGGACAGGCAACGTAAGCCCGTGGTGTTCCGCATATAGTGGTGTTAATCACGCGTACTGTAAACCCATAGTGATCTACCCACTGTTGCTACTAATTACAAACCTATTGTGTACCTAATATAGTGGTACTACTTGAAAGTAAAGATGACCTATGGTGTTCCTCGCGTGATGGTACTAATCACAAGTAGTCTCATGGTTCTAATTCAATCATCCCTTGGTTGCCCCTTTTAGTTGCCTCTTACAAGAGGAAGGGGACACTGTAGGTGTATTCTTCATCTGCGTCTCCCACCCACAGCGGGTAGACAAAGTTGAAATATCTGAAAAGTTTGGAACGATATAAGACAAAACTTTTGTTCATTCTTCTAAGTCCAGTGACCCTTGGTTGCTCCTTTTAGTTGCCTCTTACAAGAGGCAGGGGACACTGTAGGTGTATTCTTCATCTGCGTCTCCCACCCACAGCGGGTAGACAAAGTTGAAATATCTGAAAAGTTTGGAACGATATAAGACAAAACTTTTGTTCATTCTTCTAAGTCCAGTGACATAAATCATGGAGCAATGGCAATACAGATCATTTAAAAAATGCCTATTTCAAAAGGACAGAGATTCATTACAATTCATGCCAGGGGTGAAAACAGATTTATTCCAAATGCATGAATCAGGGACAAAAACTGGCAGTTACTGCGATGGCATGAACTACACAAACCGAGAAATGGGTTAGACAAAGACTGCTTCCAAATATTCCCTCAAATTTTATATTAGAAAATGACAATGCACTGTCAGATTAATCCTGCACCTACAAACATTTTGTTATTCCAAAACTCTGCCATGAAAAGATGGCTGAAAGAACACAGAATATCATTCACCGATGATATTCATAAGCCTGAATGTACTACCGGTACTTAATAGAACTCTACAAATCAAAATACAGAATGTTCAAAACTGATGGTATTTTAGTCAAGGAAGCCCATTCATTATTATGACTACCACCATATCATACTGATTTAAACCCTACCGAACTAATCATTGTCATCATCATCATCATCATCATCATCATCATCATCATCATCATCATCATCATCTGCAGTTTCCAGCTGTTGGCCGGGTCTGCTTTACCAAACTAATATGGGGGTTTATGAAGGTATTGTAGTAAGAGGAATGTTATATTTGCAATTGATTCAGTCTTGAAGTTATTGGAAGAAACGTGGTCGTCGATTACCAGGTTTCCTAAATGTGAACACTGCAACACAGCTAAGAAACTATAGCAGCAATACAACCATTTCCCTTCACTCTCCCTACCCAACCACTGATTACTTCATCTCTTGCATGATGGTCCATTTAACAGGAATGGACCAATTGTATGTTTATTTATTCTGCACTTTTTTTTTATGTATGCCAATAAAATGTCAATCTTTTCTTCATAATTGCATAATAAATATATCCTCTCAAATTTGGATGACTAAGACAACCCATTTCCTAATGTTGGGTTATGAGTGAGTGAGTGAGTGAGAGTGAGTGAGTGAATGTTTTTGTTATTTCTTATGTTTGTATGAATACCTTACAAGTAGACTTGGGTCAACAGCTAATCCAGTCTTGGTCTCCCAAATAAGTTTTGAGGTTTTGTTTGAAATATCAAGCTTCAACCTTAGTGTGTCCAGTCATTATGAAGAGCAATAAATAGGAGTTAAATATTTGCTCATTTTACTGATTAGAGCAGGACCGCGATAATCCGGCACTTGATAGTCCAGCAGACCCAATAGTCCAGTATACAGATTTTTCCCTGTATTTTTCCTGTTCAACTCCCATCTCTTGGGCTGACGCTTTGCAAGCCTTAATCATCTTTGTGAAATTTGGAGAGAAGAACCAACAATATGACATTGCTGAAGTTATGATCTCCACATTATACAAAATTATTTTTGTGAAGAAAAAAAAGAGCTCAATCCAAGAAACAATTAAACATTCCTACAATGTTCCAGAGGACTCAGAAGAAAATTTAAGCTATTCGATCAGTGGTAGAACCAGTCCAACATGTTTCATACCAAATTCTTGGTATTTAACAATTTTTATTTGATTAAAATTAACTTGTTTTAGGTTTTTCAAGGCCATGACTTGTTTTTAGGTTTTTTCAAGGCCATGATGATCTTTTCTTCATAATAGGCCAGAAAAAATTATTTATATTGAACATTGCTAAAATTTGAGCTTTAAACTGACTGAACTGTAGAGTACAGTATTTTATTTTAAATTCAATTTTCTTTTATGGTACAGTACTACATACCTTTAAGTTTTTATACTGTAATATCTTCTGTTATGTTTAATAAATAACAATTAATAATTTTTGTACGTTAAAACTGTAGTTTTTATTTATATCCCTTTGTTTAAATTTGATTTGACCTTGGCAGATCCCCAAGTATGCCGGATCATCGTAGTTCTACTGTAATTTGAAATGAAAATGCCAAAAGGACTGATAACCATGATATATATTTCTGGAGTTAAACTTTTCATGATGGCTCTTACAACCAAATCTGATGTTCAAAGCTGATGAAAAGCTATTTCTACAATTATATCTTTCATACTGACCTTATTTGCAGTCCATGCCACATAATCAGGTGAGAAGGCAACTATTTTTTGGTCTTCATTGCTGTAGTTATAGGATTTAATAATTTGGTTCACGGAATCCATTGCTAGAACTTGTTCTGCAGTAGTATTTATTACAATATACTGAATGGGAATTTGTGCAGCCTGAAAAACATACAAAAAATGAAAAATATACTATAGGATTAATTTGATTAATTAACTCTCTTAGTTCCTAGAGAAACACTGCAAGGATTGTTTGGCTGTGAGTTTAATCATTTATGAAATTCCTAATGGGACCAACAGCTTTGGGCAGATGAGTTCCCTCAGGTGACCATCTAGGATAAAATTCTAAAAAGAATTTGATTGTATTTAAGCCCACCTATTCAATACAAATTATTGCTATTTAATGAATGGTCCGTCTAAAATGCCTAGAGGTCATCTTCAGCTTAAAATAACACAAGGATGAAAAGCATGTATAAAAACAGTGATATAAAAAATTAAATGAGATAGAATACAATCAGCAATGGCAATACAAATCCATGTTTAGAAATCTTCATTGCTTCAGTCTTATTGTAAGATGAATCTAGTTGTAACAGGTGTGGATCCAACCGTGTTTACTACAACTATTGATTGGCTGGAGGAATACTTTAAAATTATGAGGACTGTCAAATGCTATCTGTTTGTCTCATTTCTGGAACGGAGTGAAGTTCTGAGATCCGTAAATTTCTTACGGAGAATAAAAATGTAACCAGGATCTAAAAGTGAAACCACAAAGCCGAGTGTGAGTCCAAAAAAATATATGCGGTTGATTTAAAAGTTAATAAGAAGCGTCGCAAACATTACTCTCTTCCTCTTTCCTCCAGCCATGTGCGTGTGTAGTTCAAGTTGGGTTGGTGTTGACCTTCACATTGACTCGGGACTGCTCTGAGATTGTGTTGGTTAGGGGAAACAGCGGGTGATGGGAGGGAGAGTGAGTAGAAAGATGGGAGGACGGACCTGCATTGCGTGTTGCGACAGACTTATTGTACGTTGCTTCAGATCTTTTTTGATTATTGTGTCAACCAGGATGTTTGTTTTTCCTTGAATTTCATTAAGATTATAGATGGGATTAGATTTTCGATTGAGGTTTATGCAAATATTTTCTAAAATGTTTAATAAAGTTTCCTTTTTAGTTATACGTAGGACATCTACATCTTTATCTATGGTGGAAAATGAGTGATTGTAATCTTTCATGTATTCACTCATAGCAGAAAATCTCCTGTATTTAGCTGCGTTAAAATGTTCTTTGTAGCGGATGAGAAAATTCCTCCCAGTCTGTCCAATGTAACTGGCATCACACTGGTTACACTTCAGCTTGTAGACCCCTGATTACAAATGTTGATGTGGATTTGTTGAGTGTGTTCATATTATAAATATTTTTTGAACTAGTGTTCCTTATGTGAAGTGATGGTTCCTTCAGTGCAGGAAATAACACTTGAACTTATCATACAGTGTCTGTTCCCAGGTTAGGGGCAGCTGTGAGAGGTATCTGTACTCGATGTTAGGAGTAGCCTGATCAGCTAAAGTGCCTTCGGGTGTGGCAATCGATGGGTTATGCAGAAAAGTGTCTAGGAGAGCTTTTGGAGGAAATAGAACAGCGCACAGAAGACAAAAATGTGGTAATAATGGGAGACATGAATGCCCATGTAGGAATAGAGAGATAAGTTAAAGAGGAAAAATGGTCCCTTGGAATATGGAAACAGAGATGGATAAGGAGATCTTCTAACTGATTGTTGTATGAGAATTGGTTTGATCATTGGAAACATGTGTGGTTCAAGAGGAAGAACAGTCAAAAAATAACTAGGTACAGATGGGGAGAAAGAAAGACTAAAACAGTGATCGATCTGAGAAACATTGGCAGCTGGAAGACGTCACTGCGATGCCAAGAGAGGATTTTGAAGATCATAAAATTATAGTAGCTAAACTAAGACTTGGTAAAATAGTAAAAGTTACGAGAGACAAGCCCCCTTTTGATATCCTTACCTTATCATGCTAGTTGGGCTTGCGTGGTCAAGTGATCCTGAGAGCTATGCCAGAAGTAGCTTAGGTACTGTTAGGGGCTTCCAAGCTGGACAGGTCAAAGGTGATGACCCAGACTAAATGGGATACCCTAGTTCTCTAGTTTGGGGGATGGACATAAGCTAACCCCACCTTATAAAGAGCATGTTATTCAGAAACAATCACAGAGAGAACCGGACTGTCTTAAACCTACAACGACCTGTGCATGTTAAGCAGCAAAGATTTTGGTATTGGGGAACATGGAATGTGGGAAGTATCTTCCAGGCTGGAGCCAGCAGAAAATTGAAGGAAGACCTATTGAAGTACAGAATGGAGGTAGTAGCACTACAGGAGATGAGATGGCCCTTCGAGGATATACCAGGAATTGCTTATACCGGGAATAGCTATACGGAGATTTATTCCTTGTTCGTACAACTGGCCCTAAATGGGATACCCTGGTCCTCCATGTTGGGATAGGGCATCAGGCTGCCCCCACCACTGCCACACCATAAAAACCTAATTATGGAGGGAAATGGACCATCTTAAACCAACAATAACCTGTGCATGTTCACCAGCAAAGATTTTGGTTTAAGACTGAGAGGAAAATTTTCTACCATCTCACTAATCAGTGAGTATGAATCTACAGAGGACACAATTGAAGAAGATAAATGTTTTATGAAAACTTGGAGCAAAGTTACTAACTGCCCTAGGGTATTGCAGTGCTAATGTAGGCAAAAAGAAAGAAATTCAACCTGTTGCAGGCCTTCAGAGCAAGCACCTATAAACTAATGAAATGAATGGAATGTCAGTAAAGGGAGGACCTGTTTACTCTCAAAAGATATTCATAAAGAGACATGGATATCATCAGAATCAAATAGATTATGTGATGATAGACACAAAACATGCTTCTCAAATCATGGATGTGATGAGCAGCTGAGTTACTGATATAGAATCAGACAATTTTCTGGTGAGAATAAAAATACAGGAGAAACTTGCTGTCAAAACCAAAGATGCTTAACTTCAGAAGAACAAGGTTTACAATGTAGAGGTACTTAAAGACCATAAAATACAGGAAGAATACCAGGATAAGTTACAAGAGAAACTGCCTGGGAAAGGAAACTACAGATCAGGATATTGACACACTGTGGAATAAAACCAAACTGGCAATAAGTGTAACAGCTCAAGAGATACTTGGAGAAAAAAGAACCAGAATAGAAAAAGATTGTTTATTGAAGAGGTTTTAAAAGCCTTGGATGAAAGAAACCTAGCCCAACAAAGAATGCTTCAAAGACCCAATAATAATAATAATAATAATAATAATAATAATAATAATAATAATAATAATAATAATAATAATAATAATAATAATAAAAAGCAACAGCAGCATGTGGATGTGGCCTCCAAAGAGGCCTGGTGCAGGTCTTTTGAGTTAACACCATATAGGCGACCTGCACATCTGTGAGGATGGGGCCCTACTTATAATAAATTCTAATGATGAAGATGGCACGCACACACACACCCAGTCCTTGAGCCATTAGAATTAACCAATGATGGTTAAAATCCCTGACCTGGCTGGGAATCGAACTTGAGAAGCTCTGGACCAAAGGCCAGTAAGTTAACCATTTAGCCATGGAGTCGGACACTTGAAATAATGTTAACATGTTTAAAGAAAAGAGAAGAATAGCAAAAACTTTGATAACAAATGAAAAGAGAGTAGAAGAAAGGAAAAGAGTTGATGAACTTCAGAATGACTTTGAAAACAAACAGTGGTGAAAATTCTTCTGTAGTGGGCAAAATAGAAAGAGGGTATCAACAAAAATATGAATATGCTGAAATATGAGGCACAGATAATAAATGAAGAAAGTGATAAAGCAGATTGAGCAGAAGATGGAAAACAGGATCTGGTAGGAGAAGATAATACAGAATATACCATGGCACTTCCAATTGTTGTTGTTGTTGTTGCTTGTTGTTTTAAGGGGCCTAACATCGAAGGTCATCGGCCCCCACTTCCAATTGATAAGAGATATAACCATAAGAGAAATAACAAACAACTTAAGGATAATAAAGTTTCTGGGAAGGATCATATCTATATATATCTATCTACAGCATATATCTAAATTATACTGACAAAAAAATTATGGATGCTCTTCGTGTTATATAAAGAACGATGCGCAATTGGATTTGCAGAGATAATTTTTCTTTTTGAGAAAATGAGGTTACTTTGCTACTTCCGGACACACGAATCAAATTGATGACCTAACGCTGTCCGTTGCTGTGCTTCAGGGAAGGGAGGGGAAGTGGGGTGTATGATGGATGGAGACAGAGATAATACTCCGTGCGAATGCAAACGTTTCTCCTTTGTTTAGCAGAGTCACTTCCCAGCTCCAGTAGGCAGTATACAATTTGTTCTGTCCATATTGGCTTCTAAGTTTGCGGTATAAATTGGTGAGAATGGGTCTGTTTCTGAACACCTACAAAGAAATGGCTGAAATGCACCTAGCCTATGGTGCATCAAATGGCAACAGGAGAGAAGCCACACTGATTTATGGCGTCCAGCACACTAATCGACGCCAACCTCACCATTCAACCTTCGTATTCATTGGCAGGAGACTACATTAAGGAGGGCGGAAGAAAACTGCCATGCGACAGTAGAGCGCACATTTCAGCATCGATTTAGTGCAAATATTTGGTCCAGCATTCTTAGTGACTATTTACTTGCTTGAGCTGTATGTCCTTCCTCCTCGCCTGAATGGAGAGGAATGCTACCATTTCTCGGTTGAATCACTGCCTGCATTACCGGGTATTTGGAAGCGAATTTGGCTGTGTCATACTGGCGTTCCACCACATTTCAAATGCTGTGTCACGCAGCCTTTAAATGACCATTATCCATGGAAATGGATAGGCCGTGGCGAGTTAATTAAATGGCCTCTACGCTCGGCCAATTTAACCTCCATGGACTTTTCTTGTTACAAGAAGGTTGAAGTAGAAGTACGGAATCCATCCGTCCGTCCGTCCATCAATCAATCTATCTTTAATCTTAGTTTTCATTGCTTCTCCACAGTGAGGTGCATATCCAAGTTGCAAGTTGCCTTTGGCAGATCTCCTGATCCTGGCATGTATATGAATGTAAAATTGAAATAAATTAGCTAAAATAACTTAAACACAAGATCTCTACCAGTCTACAATGATTAATATTGGACAGTTAATATGGTTTTGTGTTAATTAACTCACCTAGATTTAATTTATTTTTTTAGTTTTCAGACATTTTATTGTTAGGTCAAATTTTTGAGAATCAAATAAAATTAAATACACAGTATATAACCTTATAATAAGGTGCTTACTTTAACAAGTACTCCCAAAAATCTGCATGGTCCACTTTGTGAAGAGGGATATTGATCTCGATCTTCACTGTGTCTTCAACAAAAGCCCTTTTTTTAAATTTAGATTTTGTACTTTTCATTTTATTCTGCATCATTTGGATGGTGGTTTGCCAATTTACACCTCCTTGTTCCTTTTCTGATTTGTTGTGAAAATATTCTTTTGCGCTGACATGTCCCCAACTTTTGACATGCTTGTCTAAAGTGGCCTATTTTTGTCATTCCAGGTGCTGATTACACAATTTACTCATTAAAATTTCACTATCAATGATGTAAAAACTTCCCTGTTTATAATTTACTGCCCACTGTTTTATAGATATTTTTGATTTCACCATCTTAGCACATCTTGACTTAAGCTACGTGAAGCGAATGAAAGAGGCGGTTGAGCAATAAATTGCAGGAGGGATTAGTTTCTGCATCCCAGAATGGTAGTCAACTCACCATAAACATTCAAACACTCGAAGGGCATACATACTCCTCAGTTAAAGTTTCCAAAGAAAAGAAGAAAGAAACAAAAATGTTTTATTTGAAAAGAAATTCAGGTATTTCTCATTTATACAGCATTTTAGTAAAATTTTTGCTTTTCAAGGCAATTTTGCATTTTGTTGCTTTTTCAAAGCACATTTAGAAATAGTTTACAGGTCGTAGAGATTGAAAATACAATAGTACAAGCCTTTATGAGCATTTTGCATTTTATAGCATTTGTAAAATTTCACCACCACTAAATTTTATATGACCTCACTGGACAAAAATGTTAGTCACCCCTGAAGAAATCATTGCAAGCATAATTTAATAAAGTGTAACTCCACATCTGGACGTGATATCAACCTGGATTCGGTTAGGAAGCAAGCCCACAAGGTTCTGCAGGTACACCAAATCCAGGTCAAATCACTCGCTGAGGATTCGATCGCAAAATTCCACCAAACTGTGGGGATGCTGATGTCAGCATTTTACCAACTGTTCCATCATGTCCAACGGATTTTCATTGAGGTTCAAGCCAGGAGATTTTGCAGGCCAGTTGAGATTTTTTTTTTACAAGTTGCTTTACGTCACACCGACACAGATAGGTCTTATGGCGATGATGGGATAGGGAGAAGTAGGAAGGAAGTCGCCATCACCTTAATTAAGGAACAATCCCAGAATTTTCCTGGTCTGATAATGAGGAAACCCCGGAAAACCATCTTCAAGATGGCCAACAGTTGGGTTCGAACCCACCATCTCCTGAATACTGGATACTGGCCGCACATAAGCAACTGCAGCTATCGAGCTCAGTAGTAGAGATGTAACAGGGTTGAGGAGTGTTCATAAAACCAGTCACACATGCGTCCAGCCCGATAATCTTGTGATGTTTGGGACATCACTGAATGTTTTTAATTATTGAACTATAAATTTAATTGATAATATGTATATATTTAATCACTGATAGGTCATTTTAAATTAATATGTATATATATAGGGCTTTTATCATCCATTTCAATCATCATTTCATTTCTTTGTATCGCGGCTATAACGTATTCTGAACGAACAAATTATTGGGTAAAGTATTTCAACATCACGCATATTTATAACTTGCAGTAAATTTTCCAATAGCCGTTGTGAGGTGACCAGAGTCAGCAGGCTAATTTCAGCCCAGTTCCAGGAAAAGTACGTCATCGAGGTTACGAGAGATATTACCCTCTCCACCTCATGAAAAGACAGTTGATACATTATTAACACCCACTTTTCAAACTCAGCTTCGAGACGCTTTATTTCAGCGGGAAAGTTCAGCCTATGTGAATGAACGTAATGAAGCAACGTGATGGATGCACAGAAGGGATGAGACCTCGAATCTTACTGGACCATGTGATATGGCTGATGGAAGGAGACTTTTGAACCAATATATACCACCGACAAGGGCTGGAGAGGACACTAACTTTCTCATTCAGACTCACATTCAGACTCTCATTCGGACATTCGGAGATTCGGACATTCTGATTCTGATTCTCACGCTTGGAAGATACTCTTACTACGATTCTACGTCTACACATCGGAGAAGATTTTAACTTAGTTCACTTCGCATCTGAGTATATTCTACTCAAAAGTTACTCTCATTGGGACTTGTTATCTCAATGACGAGAGGTAGTCAACGGGAGACCGGTTCTGACTGGTATAGGGGAGGAGAGCTTTTATTATGAATTTAGCTACGCTACTGTTCCGTAATACGGAAGAATATGAATGTATTCTCTCCATGAACATAACCCATGGTGGTTTTGCACTTAAAATTAGGACTCATTACGACTTTATGTAAGGAGTACAGTAGGAAGTGTTAAGGACAGGAAATGTGGATGTAGGACTGGAATCCAACAACAGATGAGGCAGCCTGTACGAGAGATCCACCCATCTTCAGCTTCAAGACAACAGAGTCTACATTTGGTGAGCTTATGGCATAAATTACTGCAAGTCTTCGCGCAACAGTTCATTCACTTTTTCTTTTGCTTCTGTAAGTTCAGATTTCGTTAATACGCCGTTATGTCACGTTTTTCATCTTAATAAATAGCTGTTTTAATTTGTATTTTATGAAATGATTATTAATGATCCTTAAATTCCAAGTTAGTGGACTTAATGATTTGTGTTCCGTTCACCCCACCCCTGGGAGTTTTTTGAGTCTCATTACATATTTTTATTTATTATTATTATTATTATTATTATTAATTATCTACTTTTGTTTTCAAGCCATAAGCTTGAAGACTGGCGCCCTTGGGATACTGTTTCTGGAGAAACCATGACATATCATTTATTTATTTTAATATTAAAGTGACCCGTCACGTTATAAATTTGTCATACATCTGTGGGCAAAGTGGGTACGTCACATATTGGCGCCACAACTGAGGGGCTCGTAAATCATTAAGTACTGGTATAGAAGGATAAAATCAGTAGTTTGGGGGTAACTGTTGTGTATCCACAGTATATTTTCTAGTGTGTTTGATTTTGGGGGTAACATGGCTGAGCAAGAGGAGAAAGACATGACGCTGCGTAGTGGACACGTGCTGAAGGGTAGTACTTTAAGTAATTCTAAGGAAGAGTTAGATAAATGTGTAGAGGAGGCAACTGATATTAGGAGCGAAGATAGCGAAGGGAATAAGAGTAGGAATGACGAAGTTACGTTAGATTCAGACGATAGTACGATGGGGGGCGAGGCCGAGGTTAGCCCTAACAGTGAGGGTAATAATAATCAGTTACTTGAAATGATGCAGTTAATGTTAAGTACGATAGAGGATAGTAAATCTGAAATAAAATATGAAATGGAACAAAATAAATCTGAAATAAAAAATGAAATGGAACAAAATAAATCTGAAATAAAATATGAAATGGAACAAAATAAATCTGAAATAAAAAAGGAATTGGAACAAACTAAATCAGAAATTAAAAATGAAGTAGAACAAACTAAACGAGAATTAAGTAAGGCATTGAATGAACACAAGGTCGAAGCTAATAAAAGGATGGACGAACATAGCAAACAGTTACAAGAATTATTTAAACAAAATGAAAGATTTAACAAGCAGATAGAGGAACAGAAAGAGATAACTAAGCAAAACAAACAAGAGGTAGAAAATAAATTTGTAGAGCAGAGGAGTGAGTTGTTGGGATTAATGGAAAAAGAAAGCAACAACACTAGAAAGGAGTTAGAGACACAGGTGACAAGTATTAATAATAAAGTTGAGATCCAAAAGGAAGAAATAAAAGAATTTAAAGATCAGGTACAAAACAAGATCGATACGGTTAAGTGTATAATAGAAGACAACACTAGGGAACAAAGAGAAAAGTTTGCAATAGTAGAAGGCAATACAGTGGAAATTAAGACATTGAAAGAAAAACAGAACACTGTAGTGAATGAAATTGAAAGAAGAGATAAAGATGTAGAGAACTGGATAGCGATGGCAGAAGCACGCATACGACGAGAAGTAAGAGAAAGGCAAGGTAACACTGAGAGGCAAAGTCATGGAGGGATTTACAGTAAGGAAATCGAATTACCGAAGTTCAATGGGAAACAAACTAACCCACTAGAATTTCTGAAAATAGTAGAAAAACGGTTTGGGAAACGGATTGAGGAAGGGTTTATGGACTGGGAAGAGGCGATCGACATTATTGATCATGCTTTTGTGGGAGAGACGCGTTCCTGGTTTTCAGTCTATAAAAGTAACATGAAAAGTCTGGAGGAATTTAAGACGAAGTTCACAGACAAATACTGGAATGAAAACGTTCAAAGCCGTGAAAGAGAAAGGGTAGTATTTGGGAAATTCAAACATAATGAATGTGTCTCTATGACTGAGTATTTTTTGTCACATGTTATGATTTGCCAGAATTTAGACGGAATCACGGCTGATTCAGATGTAGTCAGATTACTGCTACGACATTTTCCAGACAGGGTACGCGAAGCAGCGTGTATGCAAAGTGTTAAAACTATTCAGGAAATGGAGCAGTTATTAGGGAGTTTTGATGCGCTTGGAAACATTGGGCATAGAACAGGAAACGCACATAATTTTGTTCCTCATAGTGAACCAAGGGACAATAGGAGACAGCCAAACTACGAGAATCGTAATCAGTTTCAGCCAAGGCATAACGGTAGGGGTGGCGCACCTGAAAATAGAACGGGAAATGCCCAACAAGTCAGAGGACAAGTTACTAACGAGCCAAGTGTAGGTACACGATCGCAACCTTTAAACTAAATGCAGGCTGTAATGATGGGTCAGAATTCCAGCCTTACCAGGAAGTAGTTAGGAATTGTGTTATGAAACTATTGCCATATGACCTAGATGTTAAGGAAGACCTTATGTGTGAACCAGATAATAATTATTTAGATTCGGGTGATGAAGTGATTAATCCTGTGGTTCAATTAGAAGTTTGGGGGGGGGCGTATGTTCACGCGTTAATTGATACTGGAAGTCAGAAATCATGTATTAGTTCAGAATGGTATGACTCTTTAGTTAAACAGGGTATTATGATGGAAGAGATGCCTGTTAAGTCTACATTCATTATTACAGCTGTTGGTAAGAAGTCGAAACAAATATGCAAGCAGGTTGCGGTGCCGATTTGTATAGAGGGTTTTATTTCAGTACAGGTATGTTTGGTTATTCCTCACCTTGTATTTGATTTCATCTTGGGATTTGACTGGCTGACTTTAAAATCGGCTCAGCTAGATTACGATGATGCAACGGTAAATCTGAAGTGGGATAATAAGTATGTCAAACTCGAACTGAAAAATGAAATTCAGAGGAAAACGAATGTTTGTGCTATGTGGAGTGTTATTGAGGTTTCTAGATATGAGGAGAAACCCAGTGAGGGGTTTAATTTATGCCAGTTGTGGTTGAAAGAGGATCAGAAGGATGCCTTATTTGAAGCTGCGAGTAACAGTAAATTAGAGGAAGTCCAGAGGGATGAATTGTTGGCAGTGTTATGTGAACACGCTGAGATTTTTTCTAAGAAACCCGGTAAAACACATGTTTATGAACATTCTTTTTCAGTGCTGGATGACAGTCCTTTCAGCGGGCCACGGTATGCTATCCCACACAAATATGCTAAGGCAGTTGACGATCAGATACAAGCTATGTTAGCTGATGGGATAATTGAAGTGTCTAATAGCCAGTATGTAAATTCTTTAATCGTTGTGCCTAAGAGTGATGGGAGCGTTAGACTTTGCATTGATGGGAGGGATATGAATAGACGTATTTGTACTGACCAGTTGAAATCACAGACTATTGAAGAGTTAATTCAGGGCTTTGAGGGTAAAAAATGGTTTTCATCTGTTGATTTAAGAAGTAGTTTTTGGCAGATTCCTTCGAGAGTAGAGGACAGGCCTCTGACAGCATTTAGTCATAAGTACAGCTTGTATCAGTTTCAGCGCGTTCCCTACGGTACGAAGACTAGTTCTGCAGCCTTAATTAGAGCATTAAATATTGCATTAGGTGATGTGGCAGGGGATTTCGCCACGGTTTATATTGATGATATGGCTGGAGTTTTATATCAAGGACCTTATCGTATACATAAGAAACTAGGACCTTGTGCTTATAAATTATCTGACGGCGATTGCATTTTAATGGGTACGTACAACATTAGAAGTTTACGTAAATATATTACTAGTCCGGTGGATTTTCCATAGTGCTGGAATATAGGTCAGTGAGCCAGGCCACGCTTATCTCTTATATAATATACACCTGTCGCAGCGTGGAGTGACTGCTCTCTGTTAGGTGGAGTTTCCCAAGTTTTGTTTTGCTTGCTACACGATGTGTATGTATACGTTTGACACGAGTTCATTACCAAGATTACATCTGTTCTCTTTACGTAACGCCATGTATGGGTAATTTAGTATTTGATTTTATATAACGAGGATCATTAATATTGCAGTTTAAAATTTGTAAATTCCCCGTAGACAATAAGAAGTCATCATAAAGACTTGCAATAATTTTACCCTAGGCTAAAACCACGTGAATGTGTTAGCGTGTGTGAAGTGATAGTCATACAGCAAGAACGTATAAACACTTGAAAGAGTAATACGATGCATTTTGTTTCTGTAAATTTTGTACAGATCTAAATTGAATTGTCAAGTATTGCATACACTGGATTGATAAAATCAGCAAGAGGTGACGAACATTTGAGAAAGTGAGACATCAGAAACTCGCTAAGTTGTAATATTGTGTTTTAATGGAAATTTTGAAGTGTTATATATTATCTGTTATTAAGTTGTAGGTGGAATCATCCAGTTGTAATTTTGTAAAATAGTGTTGTGTTGTATACAGTAATGAATGAATGTACAGTTGTTTTGGAAACAAGTGTAACGTAAGTGGCAATGTGCGGGTGTGAGCCCTCAACGAAGTACTACTTGTTTCAGGCTCAGAGGGGCGAATGTGATGTTTGGGACATCACTGAATGTTTTTAATTATTGAACTATATATTTAATTGATAATATGTATATATTTAATCACTGATAGGTCATCCATTTCAATCATCATTTCATTTCTTTGTATCGCGGCTATAACGTATTCTGAACGAACAAATTATTGGGTAAAGTATTTCAACATCACGCATATTTATAACTTGCAGTAAATTTTCCAATAGCCGTTGTGAGGTGACCAGAGTCAGCAGGCTAATTTCAGCCCAGTTCCAGGAAAAGTACGTCATCGAGGTTACGAGAGATATTACCCTCTCCACCTCATGAAAAGACAGTTGATACATTATTAACACCCACTTTTCAAACTCAGCTTCGAGACGCTTTATTTCAGCGGGAAAGTTCAGCCTATGTGAATGAACGTAATGAAGCAACGTGATGGATGCACAGAAGGGATGAGACCTCGAATCTTACTGGACCATGTGATATGGCTGATGGAAGGAGACTTTTGAACCAATATATACCACCGACAAGGGCTGGAGAGGACACTAACTTTCTCATTCAGACTCACATTCAGACTCTCATTCGGACATTCGGAGATTCGGACATTCTGATTCTGATTCTCACGCTTGGAAGATACTCTTACTACGATTCTACGTCTACACATCGGAGAAGATTTTAACTTAGTTCACTTCGCATCTGAGTATATTCTACTCAAAAGTTACTCTCATTGGGACTTGTTATCTCAATGACGAGAGGTAGTCAACGGGAGACCGGTTCTGACTGGTATAGGGGAGGAGAGCTTTTATTATGAATTTAGCTACGCTACTGTTCCGTAATACGGAAGAATATGAATGTATTCTCTCCATGAACATAACCCATGGTGGTTTTGCACTTAAAATTAGGACTCATTACGACTTTATGTAAGGAGTACAGTAGGAAGTGTTAAGGACAGGAAATGTGGATGTAGGACTGGAATCCAACAACAGATGAGGCAGCCTGTACGAGAGATCCACCCATCTTCAGCTTCAAGACAACAGAGTCTACATTTGGTGAGCTTATGGCATAAGTTACTGCAAGTCTTCGCGCAACAGTTCATTCACTTTTTCTTTTGCTTCTGTAAGTTCAGATTTCGTTAATACGCCGTTACGTCACGTTTTTCATCTTAATAAATAGCTGTTTTAATTTGTATTTTATGAAATGATTATTAATGATCCTTAAATTCCAAGTTAGTGGACTTAATGATTTGTGTTCCGTTCACCCCACCCCTGGGAGTTTTTTGAGTCTCATTACGTATTTTTATTTATTATTATTATTATTATTATTAATTATCTACTTTTGTTTTCAAGCCATAAGCTTGAAGACTGGCGCCCTTGGGATACTGTTTCTGGAGAAACCATGACATATCATTTATTTATTTTAATATTAAAGTGACCCGTCACGTTATAAATTTGTCATACATCTGTGGGCAAAGTGGGTACGTCACATATTGGCGCCACAACTGAGGGGCTCGTAAATCATTAAGTACTGGTATAGAAGGATAAAATCAGTAGTTTGGGGGTAACTGTTGTGTATCCACAGTATATTTTCTAGTGTGTTTGATTTTGGGGGTAACATGGCTGAGCAAGAGGAGAAAGACATGACGCTGCGTAGTGGACACGTGCTGAAGGGTAGTACTTTAAGTAATTCTAAGGAAGAGTTAGATAAATGTGTAGAGGAGGAAACTGATATTAGGAGCGAAGATAGCGAAGGGAATAAGAGTAGGAATGACGAAGTTAAGTTAGATTCAGACGATAGTACGATGGGGGGCGAGGCCGAGGTTAGCCCTAACAGTGAGGGTAATAATAATCAGTTACTTGAAATGATGCAGTTAATGTTAAGTACGATAGAGGATAGTAAATCTGAAATAAAATATGAAATGGAACAAAATAAATCTGAAATAAAAAATGAAATGGAACAAAATAAATCTGAAATAAAATATGAAATGGAACAAAATAAATCTGAAATAAAAAAGGAATTGGAACAAACTAAATCAGAAATTAAAAATGAAGTAGAACAAACTAAACGAGAATTAAGTAAGGCATTGAATGAACACAAGGTCGAAGCTAATAAAAGGATGGACGAACATAGCAAACAGTTACAAGAATTATTTAAACAAAATGAAAGATTTAACAAGCAGATAGAGGAACAGAAAGAGATAACTAAGCAAAACAAACAAGAGGTAGAAAATAAATTTGTAGAGCAGAGGAGTGAGTTGTTGGGATTAATGGAAAAAGAAAGCAACAACACTAGAAAGGAGTTAGAGACACAGGTGACAAGTATTAATAATAAAGTTGAGATCCAAAAGGAAGAAATAAAAGAATTTAAAGATCAGGTACAAAACAAGATCGATACGGTTAAGTGTATAATAGAAGACAACACTAGGGAACAAAGAGAAAAGTTTGCAATAGTAGAAGGCAATACAGTGGAAATTAAGACATTGAAAGAAAAACAGAACACTGTAGTGAATGAAATTGAAAGAAGAGATAAAGATGTAGAGAACTGGATAGCGATGGCAGAAGCACGCATACGACGAGAAGTAAGAGAAAGGCAAGGTAACACTGAGAGGCAAAGTCATGGAGGGATTTACAGTAAGGAAATCGAATTACCGAAGTTCAATGGGAAACAAACTAACCCACTAGAATTTCTGAAAATAGTAGAAAAACGGTTTGGGAAACGGATTGAGGAAGGGTTTATGGACTGGGAAGAGGCGATCGACATTATTGATCATGCTTTTGTGGGAGAGACGCGTTCCTGGTTTTCAGTCTATAAAAGTAACATGAAAAGTCTGGAGGAATTTAAGACGAAGTTCACAGACAAATACTGGAATGAAAACGTTCAAAGCCGTGAAAGAGAAAGGGTAGTATTTGGGAAATTCAAACATAATGAATGTGTCTCTATGACTGAGTATTTTTTGTCACATGTTATGATTTGCCAGAATTTAGACGGAATCACGGCTGATTCAGATGTAGTCAGATTACTGCTACGACATTTTCCAGACAGGGTACGCGAAGCAGCGTGTATGCAAAGTGTTAAAACTATTCAGGAAATGGAGCAGTTATTAGGGAGTTTTGATGCGCTTGGAAACATTGGGCATAGAACAGGAAACGCACATAATTTTGTTCCTCATAGTGAACCAAGGGACAATAGGAGACAGCCAAACTACGAGAATCGTAATCAGTTTCAGCCAAGGCATAACGGTAGGGGTGGCGCACCTGAAAATAGAACGGGAAATGCCCAACAAGTCAGAGGACAAGTTACTAACGAGCCAAGTGTAGGTACACGATCGCAACCTTTAAACTAAATGCAGGCTGTAATGATGGGTCAGAATTCCAGCCTTACCAGGAAGTAGTTAGGAATTGTGTTATGAAACTATTGCCATATGACCTAGATGTTAAGGAAGACCTTATGTGTGAACCAGATAATAATTATTTAGATTCGGGTGATGAAGTGATTAATCCTGTGGTTCAATTAGAAGTTTGGGGGGGGCGTATGTTCACGCGTTAATTGATACTGGAAGTCAGAAATCATGTATTAGTTCAGAATGGTATGACTCTTTAGTTAAACAGGGTATTATGATGGAAGAGATGCCTGTTAAGTCTACATTCATTATTACAGCTGTTGGTAAGAAGTCGAAACAAATATGCAAGCAGGTTGCGGTGCCGATTTGTATAGAGGGTTTTATTTCAGTACAGGTATGTTTGGTTATTCCTCACCTTGTATTTGATTTCATCTTGGGATTTGACTGGCTGACTTTAAAATCGGCTCAGCTAGATTACGATGATGCAACGGTAAATCTGAAGTGGGATAATAAGTATGTCAAACTCGAACTGAAAAATGAAATTCAGAGGAAAACGAATGTTTGTGCTATGTGGAGTGTTATTGAGGTTTCTAGATATGAGGAGAAACCCAGTGAGGGGTTTAATTTATGCCAGTTGTGGTTGAAAGAGGATCAGAAGGATGCCTTATTTGAAGCTGCGAGTAACAGTAAATTAGAGGAAGTCCAGAGGGATGAATTGTTGGCAGTGTTATGTGAACACGCTGAGATTTTTTCTAAGAAACCCGGTAAAACACATGTTTATGAACATTCTTTTTCAGTGCTGGATGACAGTCCTTTCAGCGGGCCACGGTATGCTATCCCACACAAATATGCTAAGGCAGTTGACGATCAGATACAAGCTATGTTAGCTGATGGGATAATTGAAGTGTCTAATAGCCAGTATGTAAATTCTTTAATCGTTGTGCCTAAGAGTGATGGGAGCGTTAGACTTTGCATTGATGGGAGGGATATGAATAGACGTATTTGTACTGACCAGTTGAAATCACAGACTATTGAAGAGTTAATTCAGGGCTTTGAGGGTAAAAAATGGTTTTCATCTGTTGATTTAAGAAGTAGTTTTTGGCAGATTCCTTCGAGAGTAGAGGACAGGCCTCTGACAGCATTTAGTCATAAGTACAGCTTGTATCAGTTTCAGCGCGTTCCCTACGGTACGAAGACTAGTTCTGCAGCCTTAATTAGAGCATTAAATATTGCATTAGGTGATGTGGCAGGGGATTTCGCCACGGTTTATATTGATGATATGGCTGGAGTTTTATATCAAGGACCTTATCGTATACATAAGAAACTAGGACCTTGTGCTTATAAATTATCTGACGGCGATTGCATTTTAATGGGTACGTACAACATTAGAAGTTTACGTAAATATATTACTAGTCCGGTGGATTTTCCATAGTGCTGGAATATAGGTCAGTGAGCCAGGCCACGCTTATCTCTTATATAATATACACCTGTCGCAGCGTGGAGTGACTGCTCTCTGTTAGGTGGAGTTTCCCAAGTTTTGTTTTGCTTGCTACACGATGTGTATGTATACGTTTGACACGAGTTCATTACCAAGATTACATCTGTTCTCTTTACGTAACGCCATGTATGGGTAATTTAGTATTTGATTTTATATAACGAGGATCATTAATATTGCAGTTTAAAATTTGTAAATTCCCCGTAGACAATAAGAAGTCATCATAAAGACTTGCAATAATTTTACCCTAGGCTAAAACCACGTGAATGTGTTAGCGTGTGTGAAGTGATAGTCATACAGCAAGAACGTATAAACACTTGAAAGAGTAATACGATGCATTTTGTTTCTGTAAATTTTGTACAGATCTAAATTGAATTGTCAAGTATTGCATACACTGGATTGATAAAATCAGCAAGAGGTGACGAACATTTGAGAAAGTGAGACATCAGAAACTCGCTAAGTTGTAATATTGTGTTTTAATGGAAATTTTGAAGTGTTATATATTATCTGTTATTAAGTTGTAGGTGGAATCATCCAGTTGTAATTTTGTAAAATAGTGTTGTGTTGTATACAGTAATGAATGAATGTACAGTTGTTTTGGAAACAAGTGTAACGTAAGTGGCAATGTGCGGGTGTGAGCCCTCAACGAAGTACTACTTGTTTCAGGCTCAGAGGGGCGAATGTGATGTTTGGGACATCACTGAATGTTTTTAATTATTGAACTATATATTTAATTGATAATATGTATATATTTAATCACTGATAGGTCATCCATTTCAATCATCATTTCATTTCTTTGTATCGCGGCTATAACGTATTCTGAACGAACAAATTATTGGGTAAAGTATTTCAACATCACGCATATTTATAACTTGCAGTAAATTTTCCAATAGCCGTTGTGAGGTGACCAGAGTCAGCAGGCTAATTTCAGCCCAGTTCCAGGAAAAGTACGTCATCGAGGTTACGAGAGATATTACCCTCTCCACCTCATGAAAAGACAGTTGATACATTATTAACACCCACTTTTCAAACTCAGCTTCGAGACGCTTTATTTCAGCGGGAAAGTTCAGCCTATGTGAATGAACGTAATGAAGCAACGTGATGGATGCACAGAAGGGATGAGACCTCGAATCTTACTGGACCATGTGATATGGCTGATGGAAGGAGACTTTTGAACCAATATATACCACCGACAAGGGCTGGAGAGGACACTAACTTTCTCATTCAGACTCACATTCAGACTCTCATTCGGACATTCGGAGATTCGGACATTCTGATTCTGATTCTCACGCTTGGAAGATACTCTTACTACGATTCTACGTCTACACATCGGAGAAGATTTTAACTTAGTTCACTTCGCATCTGAGTATATTCTACTCAAAAGTTACTCTCATTGGGACTTGTTATCTCAATGACGAGAGGTAGTCAACGGGAGACCGGTTCTGACTGGTATAGGGGAGGAGAGCTTTTATTATGAATTTAGCTACGCTACTGTTCCGTAATATGGAAGAATATGAATGTATTCTCTCCATGAACATAACCCATGGTGGTTTTGCACTTAAAATTAGGACTCATTACGACTTTATGTAAGGAGTACAGTAGGAAGTGTTAAGGACAGGAAATGTGGATGTAGGACTGGAATCCAACAACAGATGAGGCAGCCTGTACGAGAGATCCACCCATCTTCAGCTTCAAGACAACAGAGTCTACATTTGGTGAGCTTATGGCATAAGTTACTGCAAGTCTTCGCGCAACAGTTCATTCACTTTTTCTTTTGCTTCTGTAAGTTCAGATTTCGTTAATACGCCGTTACGTCACGTTTTTCATCTTAATAAATAGCTGTTTTAATTTGTATTTTATGAAATGATTATTAATGATCCTTAAATTCCAAGTTAGTGGACTTAATGATTTGTGTTCCGTTCACCCCACCCCTGGGAGTTTTTTGAGTCTCATTACGTATTTTTATTTATTATTATTATTATTATTAATTATCTACTTTTGTTTTCAAGCCATAAGCTTGAAGACTGGCGCCCTTGGGATACTGTTTCTGGAGAAACCATGACATATCATTTATTTATTTTAATATTAAAGTGACCCGTCACGTTATAAATTTGTCATACATCTGTGGGCAAAGTGGGTACGTCACAATCTTTGCTGTTGTCATCTTGAAAAATCAGGGTATCAATAGCAGTCATCATGCAGATGCTGACTGAAAGGCAACACCTGATCATCCAGAATGTTTAAATAAACACACTGGTTCATGTCAGTGGACATCTCAGTGAGCGTGCACAATCCATGATACGAAAAACACTCCCAAATCATCACAGATCCATCTCTGGCTTGAACCTAACCTTGCACACATCCAGGATGAAATGATTCATTTGGCCTACGATGCACTTGACGACATGCATCATTGGAATACCCGCAAAAATGTGATTCATCAGACCACATTACGTTCCGCCAGTCAGCTACTATCCATGTTCAATTATTTCTAACCCATTGAAGATGCGCAGCTTTATGTACCTGTGTGAGTAATGGTCTCTTGCGAGGTGACAGTCTTCAAATGTTCATTGCATTCAGTTCCCATCGCAATGTTCTCTCGCTAACAGGTTGGGATGGACCTTCATTCACTGACTGTTGGATATGGAAGCGATTTTGATTCACAAGCCATTAAACGCGTCACCAGTTCCTCTCAGACAGGAGCTTATTCCTACCACAATTCCGATGTTGTATTTCGTAGCCATGTGTAGTACACCACTGCTTGAAGACACGTTGAACAGTCTGCTGTGAAACACCAACAAATCCAGCAACTTCACGCACCATATAGCCATGGACAAAGCCAAACATGATTGCCCCATTTTGCCACTTTGTCACATCCTTACATCTACCCATGTTGACGTACACTGTCCGCTTGAAACATCAATGTCTCACTGATTGCTACTGGCTTACGCTCATGTAGAGGCAGTGCACGTGCGGTTGAACATGGGACTCGTTCTCTGCACCATCTGTACAGGCTTAACAATCCGTCTGTGCGTGCGTGCTAGGGTGACTAATTTTTTGTCCGGTGAGCTTAGTATATTTTTTACTACCAAAGGAAGCATTGTGTGCATAAAAAATAATAAATTGACAGCAATTCTTCAAATCTTGATGCTGGAATGAATTTTTCTGGCAAATTTGAAAAAAGCTAAAAACATCTCAATAATAGAATACATTAAACATACCATATATGTTTTCAGAGCATAAAACTTCACCTACCGTAATATTATATTCTGTGGAAAGGAAGTTCTTAAATCGGAGGTCTTTTATGTAAGCCTGACCTTCAGTCGTCAAAAGAAGGAACTCGATCAAATACTGTTTGTATTCATCATCACTTTCTGGTTCTAGAACAAAGAAATCAAGTATAAACCCTATGTCTAATTTCCAGACTTAAAACACTAGACTGTTTTAAAATTACTTCATAGCTGAAAAATGTCTATTTCCCCCTTTCCGGGGTTGTTCAGTCAGAGAACATGAGGTATCCCAGTGTGGAATGTTAGTGTGACTGACTTTACTACACTTGAAGCATTAAAAAAAATATATATATATTAAAGGGGAATGTGGCAGGATGGGCTTGTGGCTAAATAATGTATAAATTACAAACAAATAGTAGACTTTTATTTACAAAATCAACAAAATAACTTTCTTCTTGGAGAATACTGGATCGATTTTTACAAATATTCAGAAAAATCTCACTTTCTTGACTTTACAATGATAACTAATTCATTGAATTACACATGGCTCCTTCTCCACAGGCTTCTCACTTAAAATAAGAAAATAAACTGAAATATAATTGATTTAATTTTTTTTTTGTTATTTGTTTTACGTTGCACCGACCCAGATAGGTCTTATGGCAATGATTGTAATTGAATAACCACTATTAACTTAAGTAGTGAATATTTCAATAAAAAGTGGTTTAAATTGAAATGGGGTATGGCTTTTAGTGCCGGGAGTGTCTGAGGACATGTTCGGCTCGCCAGGTGCAGGTCTTTCGATTTGACTCCCGTAGGCGACCTGCGCGCCACGATGAGGATGAAATGACGATGAGGACAACATATACACCCAGCCCCCGTGCCAGTAATTGTTAAAATTCCCGAGCGTGCCGGGAATCGAACCCAAGACCCCTGTGATCAAAGGCCAGCATGCTAACCATTTAGCCATGGAGCCAGACGGTATAAATTGTCATTACTTGATACAAAATCAACTAACAAAGTTGTAGTGGTTAAATTCTACTTTATGGGAGTTAAGTCAAATTAGGATTTTCCTAACTATGCTTAATTCCTTCACATTTCTCTGAGAATATAACTCATCTCCCAAAAATATTATTCTCAAAAATGATCCTACGGACCATGTGGTTCAAAATCTACCACTCATTATATTCTGTACAATATTCACATTAATTGCATTACACTTCCCTATCTACTAGTTTTTACACAAATTCAACATTATTTACAATGTCATTCCATTTTTACACATATGAAACTGTTCCACTATCTGACTTTAATTACATTTTAAATTAATTGTCATTAATTAATTTTCCACTAGAATAACTATTAGAAAGTATCATATTGATTATTAAGGTTTCATTTATTTTTAATCCTTGAATTAATTAAGAATATTTAATTCTTTTGAATTAATTAATCATGGATTAATTATGGTAATATAGGCCTAATAAGCCTATCACTGAATTTTATTTCTGCTGGTTTAGGGATTGATTATTAGCATACACTTCACTAATATGACTACTAGGCATGATTTAGCCCTGCAGAAGTTTATTACCCTTAGCATGATTTATTTCAGTCATTATCATTAATATTTTCATTGGACTTCAACAATTAGATAATAACCAAATTCAATGGCTAACCTTTCTTCGATTATAATATGATCTATCTTTATATCTGAAAATTATCACTTCAAAATTATTCCTATTGGCAAATATTTAAATTATGTTGGTGAATGGGACACATGTACTGCCTAATTACTTCCAGGAAAGAATCCGATCCTTCCACCATGACAGAATGCATGACGTCCAAAATATCTTCATGGATAACACATTGTAATACATGGCATCAAAATATGTTCACAAGTATAAATACACACACTCATTTAAATGTGTTTTACATGATAATCTAATGGCATATTAACATAATGATTTTTATTTTACATGTCACAAACACTGTTTATGACCTTTATTAACGTCTATCTTCCTTTAGTATTCTCAACTCTATGGGTTGGTGATTGAATGGGTAGACAATCACTTCCGTGTACTATCATTCATTGATCAGAATATTGTCATTTTGGGAATTATTTTGAAGAAATATGACTTCAAATCCATGCTGAAATTACCTCCACATAATTACGATTTAAAGCTATTTATTTAATTGCTTGCTGAGACTCCTAATGAATGATTATTAATCTCAAATAAGCCATCTGTTGCTCTAATCTGTAACATGTGCTTGAAAATATATCATTCACTACACTGCAATATGCTCTAAATTCAATTAAATGGACAACCACCATACCATATTTTTTACAGTTTAAATCGAGCACTCTTTGATTTATTTTAATTCACTAGTTTAATTGCTCAACAAAATTTTTACTTGAAGCTGCTCTCGATCATCATTTTTCACTTGTTTCAGCATTATTATTATTGTTATTATTATTATTATTATTATTATTATTATTATTATTGCTATTTGCTTTACGTCGCACCGACACAGATAGGTCTTATGGCGACGATGGGACAGGAAAAGCCTAGGAATGGGAAGGAAGCAGCCGTGGCCTTAATTAAGGTACAGCTTCAGCATTTGCCTGGTGTGAAAATGGGAAACCACGGAAAACCATCTTCAGAGCTGCCAACAGTAGGATTCGAACCCACTATCTCCTGGATGCAAGCTCACAGCTGCGCGCTCCTAACCGCACGGTCAACTCGCCTGGTATCATCATCATCATCAGTGATTATTGTTCTCTACTATTAGATTGTAATGAGAATATCATGTCTTAGCACATAGAATTAATTTCTGAAAAATATAATTCTACCATCGAGTTCATCTCAACACGTGGCTGGATGTAATTCATTCAAAACATGATTTAAGAATTAATTCATTGTTGATATTATTATTAATTCAGTGATTATTATGTGCCACAATGTGAAAATTAGCCAAGTTTGAAGATTGCACTTGCACTCATTTGTTAAAATGGACTATAGCACACATGCCACTATCCAACAAACACCTGGTAAGGATTAAAGTAAAAAAATATTAGTTCTACATCTCATTTAAGAGAAATATCTAATTCAGAAGAGAGATCATACTGTAATCTACTAAAATGAAAGGTTGATTACATAAAATTGTACTTAACCCTCATTCAGTTGCACATGGAAATTTCCTCCAGGCCTCTTATACTTCACACGACAGAATTCGTTGCCTTCAACTGGCGAAGCTGTCCATCCCTATACCTTCCTCCTCATTCATTTGGAATCGCCCTGTGGTAGGGAAGAGACATTTCGGAGACCGCTGTCTGAGCCCAGACGTTTCCTCCGTGCGCGACTAATAAGCATGGTTCTATATTTTCTGTGTGTGCTTTTATTTTCTTTATTTTTGTGTTTACAATTATGATTTACTGCCAAAGGCTGTTGGTAAGTCATTTTATATGCATTAGGATCAATTTTAAGATAACTTACCTATATGTCATTGAACTTTTTAGGACCACACAATAACACTGAGCAACTAATAAAGATTTATTTTTCTTTACTGAATATTTCTTTGAATCTTATGCATAACTAATCTGAGCATGTACTAGAATTATTCAAAGTCTTTCTCTCGTAAGTCGCACCATACAGCATTTTATTTTTTTGTAGCAAGGTCAATTCACGAGAGGAGGAAAGGATAAGAAGCTTACTTGAAAAAATTCCAGATGAATCAGATGTTTGAGATTTTTGGGATGAGCATGAAGATGATGATTTAGAACTGAGTGACCATGCTTCAGAAAGTGAACAATACGGTACTGAACTTGTCATCATTACAATTTTCGACGTAAACTTGGGTACCAGGGGATTTATTCTCGGTAAGAGATGACCCCCATCACTCTTCTTTGCCCTCATAAGTATTGGAGCCAGAGTTGCCAACCATACAGTTTTCCAGTCCTCTATCAGTGTATGGTTTGAATGTCAAACTGTACATGTTATATACGGTTCTGGAAAAGATTTAAATGAACATTTTTTTTACTATTTTACTTCGTTTTTCTCCTGTTTGAATATACCTCATTTCCTGGACATGTATGAGGTGGCCTCCATTTCTTTAGGGGGCCACCAAGCTTTGAATATTGTGGTTCACCTCTGAGCTGGTTTCAGATTATCCAATGATGCGTCTGTATAATCTGAAATGTGGGACTTTCTGTCTCACTCTGCTGCTGGGATTACCCTACTTCAAACTTTATCAACTGTGGATCTCTTAGTCCTATATACTGTATTATGTTAACAGTCACACTCTTGAATCAGCTCACATTGAATTCTGTCAATCGTTTCTTAATGAGCCATTGAAAACGTGAAGTGTGGTGGAACATCAAATGGGTAAGTGTGGCATCTAGTTGTAAATTTTATGGATAATGTTATTTTGTTATTCCCATGAGTAATATTGTGATGTACTTACAAATAATTTTGCATGACAGCACAGTGCTTCAGTTTCATGAGGGTGGGTTTCCCATGTGTTAATTATGTTAAATAAAGATGGAGTTCACTTCTTGTTCCGGAAATGAAACAGGTCCTTCGACACTCAAAAAAAAACTTTCTGAAACACCCAGAAGGCAGTCTTGGGAGAGTATAGAAGAATAGAACAAATGGTTGCATCCTGATCCAGCATGTGAGGAAAGGGCAAAGTGTTTGTAAGGTGACTTTTGTCTCAGAATTAAGTAATAATAAAATACACAACAAAAGCAAAAAGCAGGTTAAAAGCATGAAGGCTGTTTTCAAAACCCGTCAAAGCAATTTCAAGGCTGTTTTCAACAAAGAGACTAATGTAGTGAGTGTTCAGAAATTAGCACACAGTGCAGAAATAAAACTCTGGGTTTTTTTCATGGAACACAATATACTGTTTAGAACCATGGATCATTTACAGAGCATACTAAAACAGGCAGTTCCTATTCCTATTTGGTATAATTGCTGTTTACTATTATTGCACGCATTCTATGAATTTTAGTGTATTTAGGTGAAAATCATTACTATACGGTTTTATGTTAAAGAATATGGTTTATTTATAATTTCTGTATGGTTTTTCAATTTGCGGAGGTTGGCAATGCTGACTGGAGCAGTAAATGCCTATATAACTTTCCTGGCAAACGGAAAAGGTAACACGAACCAGGAAGACACTTCTGAAAAATTTGTCTCGTGAACTCTTCGTTGATTATTGGAAGATGCAATACTGGTTACCCTACATTCCACGACAGCTGTAGAAAAATATGAAGCAAATTGCTGGAATTGAAGATGAGCTACAGTACCCTAAAACTGCATCCAAGGAATTAGGTGTTGCACTTTTTGCATCTGCAAACAGAACAGATCTGCAAGAGTGTCATGACTGTTGTGCTGAATATTCCTGTGCTCAGAACTCAAGTGATGTACTGTGTGGATTGTGCATACAATGGGGATTCTCAAGGAGACGAAGATTTAATCTAATGAAATGAAATACTTGCATACATGGCTGCATGAACTTAGGTTCCATATAGAGGAAAGGGTGTAATTATAAACATGACTGAATCAGCAACTCCATTGTGGACATTCTAGCGTTTTTCTTAAGTGCAGAAGTTGTATTGTTCAATTTTGGACACAAAGTTCAGCAAGTGCACATAATTTTCAGTTAATTTAGAACAAACTTCCAGAATGTTTTCTTACTATTTCCAATTTTCTGATTTTGAAAGTGAAGCAGGTCCTTCGACACTCAAAAAAAAAAAAAAAAAAAAAAAAAAAAAAAACCTTTCTATTAAAACACCCAAAAGGCAGTCTTGGAAGAGTGTAGAAGAGTAGAACGAATGGTTGCATTTAATTTTTGCCATTTTTGGTACAAATGACCTCTTTGTTTTCTATCCTAAACTTACGTTTGTTTTCAACATTCTTATTTTGACTTTTATGGCACATTTCTTTGGTATGAGACAAACCCCATTGTTATAACATTCTAATTATTGGTTCTTACCTTTTATTAGCATACGGTACTGTTATTTTTTCATTTGAGTAAATCACGTAAGAATACTGTGCATTTGCCTTAAAATTGGACGCCAAACATGTAAAGGGGACACAGTAAAGTTTTTGTTAATTAAAATGAGTTATAGGACAAAAACACGATACTTTCTTGAACCCGGAGATTTCGTCCATGCAGGACTCTTAGTGCAATAATACTCGTGCGACTTTTTAAAGGTTAATTTTCTTTGATGTCGGTCATTCCCTTTGTTATGACTTCATGATGTCAGATGTCCTTGGTTCATGGTCGGTTGTGAAGGTTCAACGCCGCGGCTACGTATCTTCAATTTAGTCAGACATGCTGATGATTATGTCCCACGCTGCTTTAAGATGATGTAAATCCATGGTCTGCATTTCCTTGATTGTCCCACGCTGAACTGGAGAAGTGATGGCCGATGTCCTCTTGGTTTCTCTGAGCTGATAGCTGAAACTAACACCAACCAAGCTTTAAAATTTGCACCATACGAGTTAAACACAGATGATCGTTTCTACTGGATAATATTTAAATTACAGCTTGATTGTTTAAATAATGCACTCTCTAACATTTATTCACTTTGCTGGCACTGGCAGATAGGATTAATTTTAGTCGACAGGCAAACACTTTGACTATAATGTGAGCCGAGTTGAATCTCGTATAAGTTTATCGCTGCCGAACTTCCTTGCTTTGGAAGCACATGGAATAACGTTTGTCCCTCATGGCTCCACTTGACTTGATGTTCTCGTAGAATCTCGCCTTGCATAGTTCAGAAATCAGATTAACAAAGAAAATCAAGAAAAAGTAATTGTCTGCTTGCTGCTTATATCTGCTCGCACAGGAGTAGATGTTACCATTCATATTCATTCTTACAGGTTCATAATTGCGTCTGAATGGTCACTGGTTCACTTGTGGAGCTGTAGAAATTTTGAGAATATTTGATGTTGCAAATGAAGTCGTGTGCATCGCATGTTCGCTTGCTGGTGTCACATGCTTATATCCTTACTTATCACTTGTTGTTGAAAAAGAAAAGAAGTCAATCTCTCCTTCCCAGCTCATCGCAAGCCCGTTGGACTGGTTTACCTAGGTCAAGTTCAAAGTCACAGCTGCTCGTCCTGCAGTATTTTTTAATACAGAGATGAATAATTTCGCTCATCAAAATTAAAATTTCCTCCTTTCTTCTAATAAAGACCATTTAGGACGGGTACACTACAGTACGTACCCTTTCCAACAACACCATTTCACTGTTACACAAACTTCATTCTACCATCTGCTACCTCAATGTATTTGTGAATACCAATGTCATTAATCAACTAAAACTGTTGCAATATATCTCAATCAGCTTTCCGCAAGTACAAGAATGGGATTTGACATCTATGCCAGTCACTCTTGCCTACACTAATGTGACAACCATTTTGTATGGTATTCCTCCATCAAATTCTTCCTGCGGCAACAACTCTTTTGGGAAGTTAATTGAAATTTAACTTGACAATGGAAGAATGTCGTACAAAAGTCTATTTCATGAACATGGACAATTAAACAAGCTGAGGACCAAGAAATTGAGGAGTATATCTCCAAACCTACACATGTACACTACTGCAGAACCACAGTTCTTATATTAAGAGAGGGACTCTATGTGTACTTGACTCAGTAATGAGCTGGCCCGTTTAAAAGAGGATCTGTGAACTATGAAGACACCTACTTTGGTGGAAGGCTATGCAGCCAAACTGAAGTTGGTGAAGCAGCCACTGTAATTGAAAGTGAATAATATTGTAGGTAAAAGAAAATAAATTATATCAGATTACAAGACACTGATAGATTATGCTACACTATTTAGCCAAAGAAAAGACAAGAAAACAAAAGTTTTCAGAATTCCAAAGCATGTTACAAAGGGGATAAGTGTTGAAGGTTAGCAAAATATTATCTGCCCTGTATTTCAGTAAATCTGAGCCTCCGTGGCTCAGGTGGCAGAGCACTGGCCTCTCAATACTGGGCTCCGTGGTTCAAATCCCGGTCACTCAATGCGAGATTTGTGCTGGACAAAGCGGAAGCAGGATAGGTTTTTCTCTGGGTACTCTGGTTTTCCCTGTCATAATTCATTCCAGCAACACTCTCCAATATTATTTCATTTCATTAATCATTGCCCCAGAGGAGTGCGACAGGCTTCGGCAGCCGGCACAATTCCTATCCTCGCCGCTAGATGGGGCTTCATTCATTCCATTCCTGACCTGGTCGAATGACTGGAAACAGGCCGTGGATTTTCATTTTATTTCATTAAATATACTATGTGAATCAGCTGCCCCTACCAATATTATTTTAAGTAAAACACAGCTTTATATATGTCCTGAAAATGTCTGTCCTTCCTGAATGCACAGTAAACACAGTAAAATGGACATCTTTCGATTTATTGTGATTACGTTGTATAATATCTACTCGAGTGTTGATTACGGGAATTTCCTGTCATTGTAATGTATTCTGATTTGACTTAAATTATTAATTTGTTTTCTCTCCAGCATTAATTTTCTTTCTGGGTTAATTACCTAATTACTTTGTTGGCATTTTCCCTTGTTAATACTTTGATATTTTATCTCGTACTAATTTTAGTCATTGTTAATGCTTCATTATTTTCTATTTTTTCATATTTTATGTAAATTTCATATTTTTTACGATCTTGCTATACACTTCAGTCTTTATTGGGAGTTTTCTTATTTACAGAAAATAAGTGGTAGCTAATGGCATAATAATTATTAATGAATTAAGATACTAATACTAGCATTTATCATCTTTTTATTATGGAGTTAAGAATTTATTTTAATGGAACAAACTATAATAATTGCAAACCCAGGGATGGCTGTACCCTCTAAAAATATTTGACTGAACTTAAATCATAAGCGCTTTCAACATGGGTGTTAAGATGTTATTGATTTTTCTATCAAATGTTTTCAACTTGCTTGTTTATTCAGTTGTTGGTCTTCTCTTGAATTTATTTATGCAAGATGTTTGTATTATTGCACCACCCACCATTTAATTTGATTAAATTATAATTTTTTAACTGATTATATGCAATTTGTTTTACGTTGCACCGACACAGATAGGTCTTATGGCGATGATGGGATAGGAAAGACTTAGGAGTGGGAAGGAAGCGGCTGTGGCCTTAATTAAGGTACAGCCCCAGCATTTGCCTGGTGTGAAAATGGGAAACCACGGAAAACCATCTTCAGGGCTGCAGACAGTGGGGCTCGAACCTACTATCTTCCAGATGCAAGCTCACAGCTGTGCGCCCCTAACCACATGGCCAACTCGCCCGGTAATTGATTATACGTTGTTCATTGTCATTTTCAGTAGCGTTTTAATTCTCCTCCAAGTCTTTCATACAGCATCAACGCTCTGTCCTTGTCCACTGGTTGGGTCCTTTCTATGCTTTCCACCTCCCGTGATCTGTTGTACGTTACATAAACAACCCTTCTTTTTCCTCCTTAGATGTCAACTTCCTTTCCCAGGATCATTTCTTCATTTTTTGTTCCCTACTAGCACAAAGTAATAAATATCTCACCACAGCAGAGCTAAAATCACCGCTTTTTGTCTTATTCAAATCCATGCGGTGTGCCGCATAAAGCCTGGCACTGTGCGAGCCTGCCTATCTTTGTTCGTATTCAATATATGGTGCAGCCAGTGCGAATAAGAATTCGATTCTATATTAACATGTTGTTATACATCAGAGGTGCTCAGCTGGGCACCAGTTGAGGTTAGCCCTGTGCTACCGGGCTGGCCTGACGTAAATGCGGGCAGCTTACGTAGCATGCATACACCACAGTGAAGCGAGAGAGTGAACACACTTGCTGGGGAAGATTTGATTTATATTGCACTCTATATAAACTGTCAGTTTTTTCTTATATTTATACATTCAAAGAAAATTGACAAGTTATAAATTTTTGTGTTACAATTTACAAAAATACAGGTTTAAGTGTACAAGCTACGATTTACAATTCATTGGATGGGAATGGCAGTATTTCAATTCAAAAATTAAAATTCCTGTTATTCATTCAAAAAAACATAACTTAATATATTTGCATAATTCAACAAATTTACTGCTTGGTTTTGCACAGTGCTGTAGTGTTCTGTGACGTTTCCTGTTCACTGAATTTCTGAAAATAGTATTTAAAACTTATCTATCAGGCATCTAAATGGCGAGCAAGTTCTATCACAAGTGAGGACATAGATATTTATTATCCAAGATTAAAGTACAACAAAGTGAATGCATCTACCAAACAGATATACAGTGTGCCTTCAAATAAATAACTTAACTGATGTTATTCGCAGTAAGTGTGATTGGTTTGCTGGTAAGTTTATCACATAATTTAAACCCAAGCAACCACAAGCCACAGCCTATCCACCTTAACTCCATATTACATTCGAAGTGTTTCTAAAGCACCTCCTAAATATAAGATTGAAAAATTAAATCATTACATACAGTACAAAAATATTTGAGGTTGCTCACTTAACTCTTTATCGTATCCGGTCAAAATACATAAACTGCACTGAACATAAATAACTTATTCTTACAATGTAAATTGAAAATGACATGGATTTCTTCCCTCTTTCTTTCATTATATTTTGCCTCCATTTCAAACTTGGGTATTGCCGCAGTGATCGAGTGTCTGGGAGAACTTTGCCCAATCATTATGGCCTGTGACGTACCTGCCAAAATGTCACTGTGAATAGCACATGCTAATCACCTGCCTGCCCACAGCCTTACAGTGCTGTGTGCCCGCGGAATGAAATGCCCAGCGTGATCACCTCTGTTCTACATGATGAACCACATGTTGTAGTTGTAAATGGGAATTAATATTTCCTTATTAGCCTTGGAATGTTTTGAAACAGGGTTACAATGCTAGATTGGCATTATTATGGAAGCTAATTTATTATATAGAGATGAACCATATGAACAACTACGGTATTGCCCAAGCTGGTATGGTCATTAATTCCCATTGTTTGGGTTCATATTGTTGTCTAATTCATTGTAATTTGGGATAATATTAATACAGAAAAGGAATAATGGCTTATGTATTACTGTATTCAGAACAATTATTTATATACAATGCCATATATTATGTACCCATATAAACTTGCATATGAAGGACGCTACCTACTGCAAAAGTCCACCTCCATAGCGCAATGGTTAACATTATTAGCTGCTGTCCTTGGAGGTATGGGTTAAATTCCTGACACTGTCAAATATTTAAGAATGACAGGAGGGCTGATAAGTGGTTATATAGGCACATGCAGCTCACCTCAGTTGGGGGTGTGCCTGAAAAGAGCTGCACCATCTCAAAAATATGACGACACGAGTTTACTTTTAATTACCTACTAGTACCGCAAAAGAAGATCAAATACAGTGATAAAACCTTCTTCAATATTCCAGTCTTACATCTCAGTAAAAATATTTCTGCCCGCCTAAATGTTTCAAACAGATCCAACTTTAATGTATAGTTATGGAATTTGTGATTTAGATAAAAGCTGACTCACCAAATCTTCTCATTATTAACCATTTATCAAATGCTTTATACCATACATCAAGTGTGCCTTTATTAATGAATGGATTTGACTCCAAGTGAGAAGCCAGCTCATCCAGTGCATCCTTCTCTTCATAGAAGTTTATTCCGGCTGTAAAGAAAAAAGGGCAATAAATAATTCAACTTCTTATTTAAATAATTTTGCAAACTGGTAGATAAGTCAAACATTATACTAGAGAAAAATTAAAAATAATTCATATATCGATCCTTTTTGGTTTTTTCAGTGTTCTGCTCATGGCATGGTGTATCTTGTTAATGTTATACTGTATGTTAAAATCCTCTAAGTGTACTTACAGTTATCACAGTCAAAATGCATACATTATTAAAAGAAGTTCCATACAAGAATCCTGCAAATTTTTTCAAATTTTGATGTATCAGTATATTCAAAATACTGTACATTGCAATCTGTTATATTTATTATGCGAATGAAAAAGAGACTTGAAATTTTCCTGAGATTCATTTAGCTGTACTAAAAGAGTTGTAAGTAAAACTTCCTTGATACCTTATTTCTACATTTAGTAGCTTAATGGTTATTAACTGACAGTAATGGAAGGTCATTTTGGAATTTTGAAAATGAAAACAGTGCTCAGTAGTCTATTGTTAGAGGCAACTTAATCATTCAAGATTAGGCAGGTATAGAGATATTACATAAGCAGAATCAGCAGATTTGTGGAAGAGAAAGACATAAACTGGAACGGGGTTCAGTGAGGAGTTGTTTGATATGAGAAACAATGGACCAGGTCACAAAACCCATGTAATACAACCGAGGATGTCATCACACTGACCAGTCACTCCATTATCCGCAGGCCATCTGCCTGGGCAGCAGCCCTCTTCAAAAGCCAAGATCCAAAATGAACAATGTGCCATGGGTTGTTTGTTTCAAGAAAGTAATTTGGATTATTACCAAGAAATCACAGTGGTATATATCAAACAATATTTTGTTGATTAATTGAGATATCTGGAAAAGGATTACATGACAGTGATGGAAAAAAAATAAACTCCTCTTATCCCCCTTGCCTTTCCATATAAAGAGAAAAAATGTTCTCCAACCAAAACTAGAAAGAGCAAAGTTCTGAAATGATTTATATAACCGTATATTTTGTAACTGGTAATTTTAATTAATAATGCACAGGAGCCCAGTCATAGTGCTGTGATTTGTTTCTTCATATTGACATGTCGCACAAAATAAAAATAGCATTATCATGTGGAGAGTTATGGCAGGTTTACATGAAGAAATGACAATTTCTTTTCTGCCAGTGGGTCATACAAATTCTTATTTTGTTACTGGACTTTTGATCTCATGAAAAGGAAGTACCGCATGACAGATATTGTCTCAGTCATTTAAGGTATCACCATTCAGTCAAAACTTAACAAAGCTGTCATTATCAGAAAAGAAGCTGGCAAGCTGTTTATAAATATGTATGACTGGCAACATGGTTAGAAAACAGTTCCTTCCTTAGATCACACCTTTCAGTCATTTTACTGTGAAAAAGAATATACCCAGGGTCATTATGAGTAACAAAAAATGGACTGTCCAACTGTAATTGTGATGATTTGTGAGGCAGGCAATATTCCTCAGAACCTACCTGAGAAATTGGAAGAAAACGGCATGACTATAGAAAGGACGAAATATCTCTTCAACAACATTAAAGAGTATTGCACAGCAGAAATGGGGGATTTGGTGTGCCAATGTCCACGCAACATTAAGGCCGCAGAACCTGGGCCAGGGAGCAAGACGGATTGTGTCCCCAAAAGGAAAAGCCATAAGTAATTAAGAACATTCCAGAAAAATGAGCAACAATTCAGATTTATTATTACAAGATACAAGATGGATTAGTAATGTAAATCATTAATTGGATACCGACTGTGTGTAGTTTCAGAATGATCTTTCAAAATATCGGATGGGTATCTGTCGAGAGACCAACTTACAAGGGCGGCAGTCTAGAAGATTGACTGCTGTGGCCTTGTAATAATACTCAACATGCCTTAGCTGTGTTGATACTGCAGCACGGCTGAAAGCAACGGGAAACTACAGCTGTAACTAACTCCCGAGGACATGCAGGTCTCTCTGTATGAATGATGTACTGATGATGGCTTCCTCCTGGGTAAAATATTCCGGAGGTAGAATAGTCCCCCATTTGAATCTCCGGGTGGGGACTACACAAGAAAGGGCAATCAACAGGAAGATGGATACTGACATTCTACGAGTCGGAGCATGGAGTGTTAGAAGTTTGAATCATTGTGGTAGGTTAGAGAATCTGAAAAGGGAGATTGATAGATTAAAGTTAGATGTAGTTGGTATAAGTGAAGTACGTTGTCAGGAAGAGCAGAATTTTTGGTCAGGCGACTACAGAATTATCAACACAAAACCAAACAGGGGAAATGCAGGAGTTGGTTTAATAAAGAATATGAAAATAGGGCAGCGGGTAAGTTACTACGACCAGCATAGTGAAAGGATTATTGCTGTCAAAATAGACACCAAATGAATCCCCATCACAATAGTGCAGGTTTATATGCCTACTAGTTCAGCAGATGATGAAGGAACCGAAAGAATATATGAAGAGGTAGAAGATGTAATACAATACATAAAAGGCGACGAGAATCTAAATGTGATGAGAGATTGGAATGCAGTGGTAGGCCAAGGAAGAGAAGACAATGAAGTAGAGGAAATTGGATTGGGACAAAGGAATGAAAGAGGATGTCGGCTGGTTGAATTCTGCACCGAACATAATGTAGTCCTTGCTAATACTTGTTTCAAACACCACAAAAGACAGCTGTATACGTGGACGAGACCTGGAGGCACTGGAAGAGACTTAATTATGATTAGGCAGAGATTCAGAAACCAGTTGTTGGATTGTAAAACTTTTCCAGGAGCAGACATGGACCCTAACCACAACTTGTTGGTCATAAAATGCTACCTGAAGTTAAAGAAATTGAAGAAAGGAATGCACGGAGGTGGGATCTAGACAAGTTGAAAGAAAATAGTGTAAAGGACTGTTTCAAGGAACATGTTGCACAAGGACTCAATGAAAAGGCTGAAGGAAACACAACAGAGGAAGAATGGACAGTTGTGAAGAATGAGATCTCTAGAGCTACAGAAGAAATGATAGGAAGAAAGGAAAGATCACCTAAGAATCAATGGATAACTCAGGAGATACTATATCTAATTGATGAATGACGTAAGTACAAGAATGCAAAACATGAAGAAGACAAAAATGAATAGAGGTGATTAAAGAATGAAGTGGATAGAAAGTGCAGGACAGCTAAGGAAGAATGGATGAAAGAGAAGTGCAAGGATGTTGATGGTTGTATGGTCCTAGGAAAGGTACATGCTGCATACAGGAAAATCAAGGAAGCCTTTGGAGAAAGGAAACTTAGGTGTATGAATATTAAGAACCACTTCAGGGTAAGAAGACAAGGCAGGAAGATGGCAGGAACATATCCAACAGTTGTATCAAGGTAAAGATGTAGATGATATGGCTCTGGAACAAGAAGAGGCTGTTGATGCTGATAAAATGAGGGATCCAATTTTGAGGTCAGAATTTGACAAAGCTTTGAGAAACGTAAATAGGAACAGGGCACCTGGAATTGATGACATTCCCTATAAAATACTGACTGCCTTACGAGAAACCAGCATGGCGAGGTTATTTAATTAAATGTGTAAGATGTATGAGACAGGAGAAATGTCATCCAATTTTCGGCAAAATGTTGTTATACCTATTCCCAAGAAAGCCGGTGCTGACAAGTGTGAAAACTACCAAACCATTAGTTTAGTATCTCATGCCTGCAAAATTTTAACACTTATTATTTACAGAAAAATGGAAAGACAAGTTGAAACTGAATTGGGAGAAGATCAATTTGGCTTCAGAAGAAATGTTGGAACACGTGAAGTAATCCTGACTTTATGTCTGATCTTAGAGGATCAAATTAAGGATCATGAAAAGGCATTCGATAATGTTGATTGGACCAAGTTATTTGAGATTATGAAGGTGATCGGGATCAAATACCAAGAACAAAGAATTATCTACAATCTGTATAAAAATCAGTCAGCAGTGATAAGAATCGGAGGCTGTAAAACAGAAGCAGCAATCCAGAAAGGAGTGAGGCAAGGTTGCAGTTTGTTCCCCCTACTTTTTAATGTTTTTAAAGAACAGGCAGTAAAGGAAATCAAAAAGGAATATGGAGAGGGAATCACAATCCAAGTAGAGGAAATTGGAACCCGAGATTTGCCAATGATATTGTTATATTATCTGAGACTGCAGAAGATCTGGAGAAACTGCTGAATGGTATGGATAGAGTCTTGGGTAAGAAGTACAAGATGAATATAAATAAGTCCAAAACAAAAGTAATGGAGTCCAGTCGAACAAAGTTAGGTGATGCAGGAAATATTAAATTAGGAAATGAAGTCTTAAAGCAAGTAGATGAATATTATTACTTGGGTAGTAAAATAACTAATGATGGCAGATGTAAGGAGGACATAAAATGCAGAGTAGCACAAGCAAAGAAAGCCTTTCTTAAGAAAAGAAATTTGCTCACTTCAAACATTGATATAGGTATTAGCAAGAAGTTTTTGAAGACTTTTGTCAGGAGTGTGGCATTGTATGGAAGTGAAACATGGATAATAACTAGCTCAGAAAGAAAGAGAATAGAAGCTTTTGAAATGTGGTGTTACAGAAGAATGCTGAAGCTGAGATTGATAGATCGAATCACTAATTAAGAGATACTCAATCGAATTGGTGAAAGGAGATCAATTTGGCTAAATTTAACCAGAAGAAGAGATAGAATGATAGGACACATCTTAAGACACCCAGTACTTGTGCAGTTGGTGTTTGAAGGAAGTGTAGGCAGTAAGAACGGTAGGGGTAGACCAAGGTATGAATATGATAAGCAGATTAGAGCAGATGTAGGATGCAGCAGTTGTGTAGAAATGAAAATGTTAGCACAGGATAGGGTGGCATGGAGGGCTTCATCAAACCAGTCTATGGACTGATGATTCAAACAACATTATTATTTTTTCTTAATTAAAACAAATTCTTTTTGCTAGTTGCTTTACGTCGCACCGACACAGATAGGTCTTATGGCGACGATGGGATAGGAAAGGCCTAGGAGTTGGAAGGAAGCGGCCGTGGCCTTAATTAAGGTACAGCCCCAGCATTTGCCTGGTGTGAAAATGGGACACCACAGAAAACCATCTTCAGGGCTGCCGACAGTGGGATTTGAACCCACTATCTCCCGGATGCAAGCTCACAGCCACGTGCCCCTGACCTCATAGCCAACTCGCCCGGTATTATTATTATTATTATTATTATTATTATTATTATTATTATTATCATTAGAATTACTACTATTATTATAATTATTGTATCCATATCTTATTTGTACATCATAAGACATAATTCCTGCATATATGAGTGCCACAAGACTAAAACTTCCTTTATCACTTTGAACATGTTTACATATTAATTTCAGGAGAATAAAACTCCTAAATATTTATTTTAAAAATGTTAATACACAAAGCTGATATTCCTTCATCCAGTGAAACAGTCGGATTTTGTTAAATCCTTAATATATTAACGGACTACTATACCCCATTTTCCAGTTGATTGTCTCAAAATTCAATAAATTCTGTTTTACAACTTCAAAGTTACATAAAATGGTCAATTTTTGAGCTCAAGACTTCTGGTTGAAAATGATTGCAAATTTATCTAATATCAAAACATAAAATTAAGCAAAAATGTGATTTTCCAATTTAAGGTATGGTTTCCTGGACAGCGTCACATAGAGAGACAAAGTTGAAATTCAAGAGGACAAATTGGGGCAAATATTTGTTTACAGGATGAGGAATAAAGGATTGGAATAATTTATCTAGGGAAATGTTCGGTAAATTTCCAAGTTTTTTGAGAATGTTTGAGAAAATTTATAGGGTATCTGCCACCTCAGCGACAGTCCTAAATGCAGGTCATTGATTGACTGAAGAACTTATTTGTCTTTCAGCTTATCCCTGTGACAGTAGTCAATGAATCTTTTGAAGCGATGAAATTTTAAATTAATTCCCAAAAACTTAACTTCATTTTTGAAATTTTGAATGTGTAATATTTTCTTCTCCTTTGTACTTCTTCACAAGAAGTCTGAGAATAACAGTATGGTATGAGGAGCAGTGAAAAAGGAAAAAACTTTCTTCAGCATATTCCAACTCTTTTCTGGGACTCCGTATGAAGTGTGCCATGGCTAAGCAGTTTGTGTTCACTATCTACACACTAATTGTGTCCAGGATGTAAACATTATGTCACAGATCGCTCCTCCCCTTCCATTGAGGCTGCTGACCTCGTGAATTGTTCACTCCATTGCTGCTAGTTTGCCACATGTTGTTTGCTACCATTCAAGTCATAACTTAATTTTTCTTACCTCTAAATGCATGGAGATACAGGACAAATAACCAATAAGCATTTGTTCCGACACTTACTTCTATGTGTTTGCATCTCGCGTTTTGAGCCATTAACCTTGTATACAACTGATTTCATTGTGATATTATAGAATAACAGTGCTAGCTACAGACTTGCGACATTGTGATCCTCTCCCAAGATTTTTAAATTCTGTTAACTGGTGCTGGTAAAAAATGCAACACTAGAATGGCACTGCAACCATTGTTTTCTGACAGCAGTTTCATTCTACAAGAGTTGTGTTCCCAAAACAATTGCAATAAAATGGTTGCATTGTGTATGTCCCAGTTCTAGACATAACGCCATTTGGTTTGTGTTCTGGCATGTTTTAAGATTTAGTTTGACATGTGCTACATGAATATTATTCTTTTCATTTTGCTTATTTTAAAATCTTTGTTTATAGATAAATTATCGGCTAAGGGGAGAAAAGTTGAAAATGAGTTGGTGACAAAATCTACCAAAAGTGAGAATAAAAACTTTCCAAGGTAAGTGTAATATTCTTATTTTAAATTCCTCTAAACCACATTTCCAGGTTAACAGAATAGGTAACAATGTATAGGTATTCATAAGAAGTGTCAAAACAAAACCAAAGTAGAGAAGTTATATCACTAGATTGCTGAAGACTTAGCAGGTTTGCACCACCTCATAGTCATCATCATCATCATCATCATCATCTACTTCACCTACTCTAATTTTGGGAGTTCTCTTTTCCAGAAATTTAGCCACGCATTCAACCACAACCACCACCACCACCACCATTCAAACAGGTATTAGAACAAGTGGCCTATTACAGTCTCGATCCATCTCTTAACTGGGTGTCCAATAGAGAGACTTCCTCTGGGCTGGTGTCACAAGACCATTTTTGGGATTCTTTCCCTTCCCATTATGTTCACATGTCCTTTCAGTTCTTTTGGTATTTTCTTATGAACATTAACACAGGTTCTACCTTCAGTTCCTTCATCACCTTCTCATTCCTCTTGTGGTTCCATCATGTGAATCTTCCTGTATGTCTCATGAATGTTAACTCAACAGTGGTGATTCAGGATTCTTCTCCTTTACTGATAGTCCATGCTTCACTTCCATACTGGAGAAATGGGCTCGCTAGTGTTCTGTAAATGTGTAGTCTTGTGTTTCTCTGGACTACAGACGGTGTCATGATGGAAATGATATTACACATGGTTTTATAAAATTTTGCAATGACCAAGCGAGTTGGCCATGCGGTTAGTGTCGCAAAACTGTGAGCTTGCATTTGGGGGATACTGGGTTCAAACCTCACTGTCGGCAGCCCTGAAGACAGTTTTCTGTGGTTTCCCATTTTCACATCAGTCAAATGCTGGGGCTGCACCTCAATAAAGCCATGACCGCTTCTTTACCACTCCTAGCTCTTTTCTATCCCTTCATCCCCATAAGACCTATCTGTGTTGGTGCTAGGGCCCGGATTTATATGCACTAAAAAACCTGAAAATATGCATGCAAATATGCACTAAAAAGTTACAATATATGCACGGAAAATAAGGAAATATGCTCTTAAAAACATGCAATTTTATTCACTTACCTATTTACAGGTATCATTTATTGCAAAAAGAAGCATCACAATAGGTAACTAGTAGTCTTTCAATGTTTTCTGGAGACAAACTATGTTTGTTGTCCGTCAAAATGAGTTTATAGGCTGAAAATGATCGTTCTACATCAACTGACGTAATTGGACAGTACTTATACATGGGCACCAACGTTTCGGAGCATACATCTGGCAAGGATACCCTAGTTCCACTCAAGTATTGACTAATTAACTTAATCTTTTTCAGTCCTGGGTTCGAATTAAACACCTTTTCTAACTTGCATTATTTAATCTTCTCACCAATTTCGTCTGGAGCGTAATTCAATGAAGATGCAGCTTTTTCAACGAGATCAAGTGATTCATGGAGGGGAGTACCAGAAGATTCTAAGCTCTCAATGGCTTTTAGAAGTTTAGAAAAATGTGCATGAATGAAATTCACATCTTGATAAACAGTAGCGGTTTCAAACACACGTTTTGCATCATGGACACACACAATATGTTCATCTTCAAGTTTTGTAACCACTTCTTTCACTTCATTAAAATGTTCCTGACAAAATGATACTGCAGATAACCATGTCCCCCACCTAGTCAGGACAGGTTCAGGTGGCAAAGGAACTTCAGGTAGACAATCTTTGTAGAGCTGGACATGAGCTGGTGCTTTCAGAAACAGTTTCTTCCCACATCCAATTAAACTGTTAACAGCTGGAAACTGTGCGCGTATTTCTTCTGCAATGCGGTGTAATCCGTGCGCTAAACAGGTTACGTGTATGAGTTTTGGATAAAATACTTGGAGGGCCTTTGCTGCTTTCAACATTTACGAAGCTGCATCTGTGAGTAGTACAAGCACTTTACAACAATTAGTCTCAATTTCAGATGGCCACAATAGTCGCAGAGAATCATTTACAAATCTTGCTATTGTGCTATGGTTGGTTTTCTCTAGTATTTTACAAGCAAGAAGATGTGGCTTACCGGGTTCGTCTGGATGTAATTTACCAACCACGAAATTTGCTATGTAACGGCTACACGAATCCGTTGTCTCATCCACCGATATCCAGACACAGTTCCTTCCGATATCAGAACGGATCAATTCCAGGGTAGATTCATATAGAGGAGGTAGGTAATTTTTCCTAAGAGTAGATTCATCTGGTATTTTTTATTTACGCAATATTTCTCGAGAAATGATCGCAGAACTGGATTGTTTAATTTATTCCATGGAATGTTGCTGCATACGAAAGCCCTACAAAGATCATTTGAAAATGTATGGGCTTTACCTGTGTAAGAAGTAGTTGTGGTGCGCTGTTCTTCTCCTCCTTTGCTTTAATATGTGCAGTTGCTTTGAATGCTGTTCAAGCTGAAATTTCTTTTCACATTTCACTTCCTTTGAGCAAACTTGACAGTACACGATGACACCATCTGTTGAATAGTCCCTATTACCCGACACCCACTGATTTAGTAAATCTCTTCTGCTGCTCTTTTCCTTAGGCATTTTTTAAAAACTAACACTTTTAGAAATGAGATGCAGGGCATTAAAATGGAACATAACTAGTGAACTGAAGATACTTCTGTCCTGACCAAGTGCCCAGCCCCCTGAGATTATTATCTGCTGTGGTAGAGAAAGGAATTCAGGGAAGTCCAGCCTGCCTACCCACACCTAAGCTATCTGTTGCCATTGTCAGTTGTGAAAGTAAAGTGCCGTTACACAGACAGTCGAAAATACCAACTAACGAGAGATGCACATAAAATAGGCAACTAGCTAGGGATGTACAAAACAGATTTATTTTAGTAGTTCTTGTAATTATCCTTAAATTCAGACATTATATACCGGAATATGCTGTTACGTCTAGAATATGCACTAACCCTCAAAATATGTCAAAATATGCAATTGCATATGCGCATATGCATTTTTAAAAAATCCGGGCCCTAGTTGGTGCGATGTAAACCAAAATTGTAAAATAAATTTGCATTGCTGTTAGTGATTGTACCCCCATATTTCTGCCTGTAACAGTGGGAGTAATAGTTATATGGCAACAGTTTTTAAGATGGTTGTTTGTGCACAACTGTTATGTAAAAAGCAACTGTTTTGCCTAGCACTAGTTATGACTGCAAGCTTACAAACAACTGAATGCTGAAGGCAAGGTGTGCATGCACAAGACTGAAACGCCCGCATTATTGCCAACTTGTGCGGTATGTCAGTGTGCCATGGGATCTCACATCAATGACTAGTGTGACCTTAATGACAAAAGGCTGAGAACCACTGCAATAATATATTATTGGAAGATTGAAGGAAAAGAGAAAAACAACACTTGACAAGTAAAGCTAGATACAAATTGCATAATGTGTTTTAGAACTATGTAGCTACTGTCATCAAAAAGAAGGAGGGTGCTTAAGGTATGAAATACAGCAATGTTACAAAGTAAAAACAGCAGTTAAAGTAATAAAGGGAGTGAGCACCTAGCTTTAATAGCAAAACATAGGCTATATTGTCCCCTTCAAATTTGGCAATATTTAGAATATTTGCGACAAGTTAACATAAAAAGTTTTATTGTTCGCCGGGAGCTGTATTTGTAATTTGGGAAGCAGTGAGCGAGCTCCAAACCAGTTTTTCTTCTGTTATTCAGAGGGGCGATGTATTGATCCATCTTCGACTGAGTGCAAGGTAGATCACGTGACGCGCCTGTGTTTCTAGCCTGCCACACGCGGCGACCCAGACTGCGAGCCAGCTTCGAGAACAGTCGTAGCCAATTATAAGAGACCCCGTGAACCAATGATCGTCTTCAAAAAATACACACCTCCCGAGCCAAGACTATAAAAAGCCATGTTCAATGTAAATCGTTCTCTACTCTACTCTGCTGTACTCTACTCTGCTGTACTCTACTCTGGTCTACTCTGCGCTGCTCTGCAGTTCATCGTAACCATGTGGAAGGAGAATTTTGCCGTGCAAGCAGACGTCCGTTCTGCCGCATTTAGTGAAGTTTATTAACAACTCTTATGGAGTGAATTCCAACTTAGGAGATCCAAGTTAAGTGTATTTCTCCAGGAGAACATTCAGTAATTCTGCGTGTGAATATATCTTAACATTTGTCGTCTTAGTTACAGCTTACACTTTTGGAACGTGACTTCATTCATCCCAGTGATCGCCGTGTACATCAAGATGGATTACTCCTCTATTATGTGCATCTTAATTTCATCGTGGGACGTGTACTGCCGTGTGTCCATGATCTTCTAAGTATATGAGGCACTTCTGGACAGGGAAGGTGACTGACCGGGGAAATGCCGGAATGACTGACTGCAACCTGGGATCGAACCTCATCTAAAACTTGAGTACCATCTAAAAATTTATTTTCTTTCTCATCTTTGTAAAACTAGAGGATCTTTCTTCTTTAAATCGTAGCTCTATTAGTTCTTGTTGTAGATAGAAATATTTCATTTTTCCATTTCTTGAGGTGTCATGGTAGTCTAGTTACATGTGTGTGACTGAAAATTGGAACCTATTAGATTAGATGTGTAGTCTGTCGTTGAGCGAGTTCCCATGCATATGAGATAGATATCTCTAAAAATCACTGACCACACGATAAACTTTACTTATTTGCCTGTGATACTGAAATTAATCTGGATTGGAGTTATGGGTAAAGTTTGTGAGATAGGATCGAACCTAGTGTCATTTTAAGATCACTTATATCCTTTAGGATCGAGTCATCTAATTTCACGATATTTCATTAAGATTGATAGATATAATAATCACTTGAATAATAACAAAATCAAGTAAAGATCGGGTTAAAAATGGAATTAAATGGTCGTGAGCTATAAATTATCTTAGATTCCTTATATGTGAGATTTAAAGTGCTCAGTTCATGATGTGCCTGGAATACGGCTATCCTGCAGGATGTTAATTGAGTAATTAATTAATTAGAGAATTTATTATTGATGAATGACTTGTTGTTGTGTCTTTGGGAGCACAATAATTTATTGTAAGTGGAGCACATGTTGCGTATATATTTCACGAGTAGAGAGTAATAATAATGCGATTGAGGCTCACGAACGCGATGTTTGCGACTTGTAACCCATGTAATGGTGACGAGTACGGAATCTTATTGGAATCTTCTAGGAAATTTAGATGAATCTCCATCATTGTCTGAGGAATATTTCAACCCAAGTGATATCACGAATTTCGATCATTAGCCACTATTGAAGAAAGAGTATTTTCTTACACGAACTTATCCTCCCGGAAACTATCGATGTGACCATGCTTAAAAATAAAGAATAAATTTATAAGGGCGGGATTCGCTGTAAATAATGTATATAAAAAGTATGTGTTACCTTGTATGAATGTGGTGTGTGTGTGTGTGTGTGTGTGTGTGTGTGTGTGTGTGTGTGTGTGTGTTATAAGTATGAATATTTTCCATGTCTTTTGATTGTTCAATGTGATTTAATCTGGTCGTGCATTTATGGCAACGGCACAGATTGTGTTCAATGTTGTTTGCCACCATGAGGATTTATTTTGCGCACCTTAAGGAAAAGTTTAACGAGATTAGTGTCAAGTAAGACTAGATTAGGATTTAATTTGATGTTTATTAAGATTTAAGGGAAAGATCGTCTCATTATTTTTCTGCAAAGGCAAGCGATTTGTAAATTAATTTCCAATTAACTCACACGTGGATAAGAAATTTTCCAGTACATTTATATTTAAATTCCGAAATATTTTCAAATAAATTTTAAATTTTGAATGCTATGCAAATGTAAGAATTAAATGTTCACAAATGGCATAATCAACTTGGATTCTGTGATAATGAGTAATAGTAATTAATTGAAGAATAATAATTTAAAAATGTGAATTATAATTGCCATGGGAATTATTTAGTGAGATACACTAGTTGGAAAACACGATCGTGTGATGACAAGGTAAAATATTGCACTTACAAGGTTAGAGATTATTATTAATAATAATAATAATAATAATAATAATAATAATAATAATAATAATAATAATAATAATAATAATAATAATAATAATAAATTAATTATAAAATTTTGGAATTAATTTTGATTTTCACTAAAACTTCTACTGGTGTTATTGATGAGTATTATACACTTTAAAGACTGAGATTCATCAGAATTCAACATTCACCATGTGTTGACATTAATAAAAATTCATGGAGCCTTTAGCAAATTTTTCTGTGGAATAATAAGCGAGATAGCTGTCTGCTAATTTTGTACAAATCTTTATTGAAGTCTTTGGACTCTTTCAGTTAAATAATTTAATTTTTAAAGGCAGTAAAGGCCTAATTTTGTTTGTTAATTTTCATTCCAGAACAGTAATGCTGGAGGACAAGAAGTACATTTGGTTAGAAAGTGCTACTGGAGAATGAGATATTATGAAAGTTCGTTGTAAGAAATCGAGCAAGGATATTTTTATGTTATAAATGCTTGTGTTAATAAATGTAAGTGTGTTGTTAAAAAAAAATATTTTATTTTGCTTGGTCGTCAACCCCTTTACCCTTAAATGCCTCTAGAAAACGGAAAGCCAGGAACACTGTCGGCAGCCCTGAAGATGGTTTTCCGTGGTTTCCCATTTTCACACCTCGGGATCTCTTTCTCACTGGCTGGGCTTAGCCAGGCAATAAGGGGGGCAATATTGTTCTACATATCTCAAATCTTCTCTAAACAACTGTTTACAGTTATCTAATGCTTCTTCCAACATGTAAGCTGTTTCAGTAGTGTGTCTGATTCCTGATCCTAAGTTCATGAGTTCAATCCCAGCTACAGCAGATGATCTTAGAAGAGCAGTTAAAAATCTTGGCACTTTATGTCATTGTTGACATGTTCAGAATCTCTGGTAGCACACTCATGTCACCTGACAAAATTAAATTAATTAAATTAAATTAATCCAGCAACAGCATCTATCTGATAGAAATTGTTGGACAGCAGCGCGATTGCAATGTCAGAATTTTGGTAGGCAAGCAGCCTATATGATGCCACTTCTGAAGGTCTGCAACTTGGTAGTTGAGATGATGATAATAATAATAATAATAATAATAATAATAATAATAATAATAAATATTTATTATTTATTATTATTATTATTATTATTATTATTATTATTATTAAAGACATTCCGTGCGTGTAGAGGCGCGTGGCTGTGAGCTTGCATCCGGGAGACAGTAGGTTCGAATCCCACTGTCAGCAGCCCTGAAGATGGTTTTCCGTGGTTTCCCATTTTCACACCAGGCAAATGCTGGGGCTGTACCTTAATTAAGGCCATGGCCGCTTCCTTCCAACTCCTAGGCCTTTCCTATCCCATCATCGCCATAAGACCTATCTGTGTCGGTGCGACGTAAAGCCCCTAGCAAAAAAAAAAAAATTAAAGACATTCAATATACTACTGTATATATATGTATATAACATACCCATATAAATACCAGCACGCTTTCCATACTGAGGGAAATATTCGTTCAACTTCTGGTTGAACTTGATTGGATAGGAATCTTGATTCAGATACCATATTGGATCAAACTTCCTCTCAACTTGAAGAGTACACCATACGTTGATGCTAAATATAATAACAGCAGTTAGGAGTATAATCACCTAGAAAAAAACAACAAACAACACTGTAAATAAAAAGGAACTTAATTTGGTAGTTATAATTTGGATCAATTTTAAATTATGACACTCTAATCTTCAAAAGGAATGTTCTGATTCATAAACTTTCTGCCGAAACTTTCTGACTAACCATAGCATTTTAATGCTTACTCTATCCCCAAAATTTACCTCAAAGCAATATATCTCAGTCAAAAATATAAAAACACTATCATCAGAGATGCAGGAAATCAAAATTACCCAGTGTTGATAATAATGAGCTTGTTTTCCATGTTTACAATATCACACACTCCACTGATATTAAAAAATGTGTATTATATTTACAATGGTGAGGTTGACCTGGAAAACAGTTGTAGTAATCTTACTGAATTAACTAAGCGAAGTGGAATGTCACATTCCAGTATGTAACATGAAGAATATGCAATTTGAAATTTAACAACCTTATAACTAAGTATGCTACACTGGTACTGTATGTCTAAACTGAGATATTGCCCAATATTTCCTGTAATTTGTCCTAAATTATCAGAACACAAATAGAAACAGTCACACAAGAAAACAAGTTTAGCAGTGATGACAGAAATAAACTTGTAGACAGGATTATAGGCTTTTGTGCTTATGCTGTGCCAAGAAAACAAGGTGAAACTCTTTATGTTTCACAAAAAACTTTGCTCCGCATCTTCAGAAGAAAATCTCGATTATTCCCAAGGAAGTCTTCTACAATAATGAGGGTTTGAATTTAAGATTGTTTTACTGTTGGCGCTGTAGTGGTATGCTCGTTCGTCACCAGGTGGCTCGCTCTATGCTGGGACAGCGCTCCAGGCAGGAGCAGATGACAACATTAAGCTCCAATAAAGAAGTTCATCACACCGTGTGCGCGTGAGGAGTAAGAGAGAGGACATCAGACAAATCAGGGATGAATGTGGTAGAAGAAATAAATTGAAACTAATAAAATAAAATGCAGCAAAAGACACCAGGATAAAATAGAACAGAGCTGAAGAATGAAAAGAAAGTATGTGGAGAAAACCAGAGGATGAAGTGAGATGGTGTGAGAAGGAGGGGGGGGGGGGGGGGCATAACCAGTGTACACACATTATGAAAGTATGACATTAACACATAACACATAGCTTGGAATGAACCAACTGGTGATGACAAACATACGAATTTGGAAAACACATGAACGAAATAACAATATAGAAAGGACTGGGAAGAGAACTACCTACGTAAATCTTTAATTGCTGGCGACCATGTATTACTTAATTGATAGCCAGTGTCCTTGTTGACAGTGATAAACTTCCTGTTTCTTGGAAGCATGTGCTGGTGATGATCAGAAAGTATGGCAGAGTTAGGCAACGCATGTTTCAGTGCAATGTAACTAAATATTCTAATTATCCTCAGTGAAGTTACCACCTCTTACTTTCAGTTTTAACCTAAACAATGAGTTTAATTGTTGAATTTTCAGAATATAGATGGAACATCTAACACTGGGTAAACTATGAAATGAGCTGATGCACTCCATACCAAAAGAAAAACAGATTTGCAATATCACATGATGCATGAACTTGCAAAGGAAAGAACAATGTGGCTGTTTAATTTATTAGGCTGACTGCAGTATAGCAGCTCTACAGACTTTGAGAGGGAGGAGTATGTTTACTCTCTGAAATTTGAACCATCATCTCAAAATTTCTTCATGTGCAACATCAAACTACATAACATACATGCCAGTTCAGTCTACACATGTGTGAACTAGTAACATGTTAGTTTTGCATTGAAGTCCATTATGACTGTATAGAAAGTTTTGAAACATGAATATTCTTCTACAAGAATTGTTGCAAGAAGACTTTGTAAGTTTACTTTCCTGAGAAAGGGTGGCTTAGGAGTACAAGTTAACTACGGTACTGTATTTCTATGTAAAATTATATGTAAATGCAATTCTTTGGGCAGGAAATGGAAAGGAGTCTCAGGATTTGAAAGTATTACAGTATCCTTATAATTGCCTCCAGTGAACAAGGTGAAGTGAATGACGCAAAAGATTCAGATTGACATGATATTACAACTGAGGTAAAACTTCTTCACTTCATCTCAATGACAATAATCAGTATATCTATTTTGGACCCTTACAGGGCATCACAAATAACTGAATAGCTTTGCTATGCTGGAGAAAACAAATTTGATATACCTCTCACTCAATACTTGAAACAAAAGAAGAAAAAGGAAATTATAGTTATAATCAATATTACATTTCCATCTCAGTTTTCAGAAATTCTCAAATAGGCAAGCTATTTTGACTGCTTCAGCTAGAGATAACTTGTCCAGCATCCCATTTGTGTATGTGAAACCTATCAATCTGACCCCAACTTGGCAGATTCGATCCTGGCTCTGTCTAGTGGTATTTGAAGGTGTTCAAATACGTCAGCCTCATGTCGGTAGATTTACTGGCACATAAAGGAACTCCTGCAGGACTAAATTCTAGCACCTCAGCACCTCCGACAACCGTAAAAGTTTCAAATGCATGTTGTACCTAAAATACATATTTTTTTTTTTTTTTTTTTGTAGAGCACTAATCCCTACCACCACAACCACACATCCCTCCAATAACCTGATATTTTAATTTATAACCTGTCTTAGAATTCAGTTTTTCTACATAAGTATGAACTACTCTCAAATGGTTAAACAAAGGTAAAAACATTTTCTTTAAAATTAACCTCACTACAATCTTTTGTGAACATAATTAACTTAGTATTTCATCATATTTGTAAAATACAGCTCTATATACATTTCCATAGTTTTTACTGTACTTGCTGACAGTTATGTTTTTTTTTTCCCCAACATTTTTAAAAAATTTGAGGTACACTCATTTCTATATATATTTAATAAATATCCCACTGCCTTACCTTTATTTACTAATTCACTCATTATTTTGTAATTTTCATATTTTTGTTATTCAGATATGGCTTCTATATTTTTAAAAAGCATATACATTTATAACACTTTGGGAGTGGCGACCCCATCATACTAATAGCCTATATCTGCTTCATTCATTACATCCCTGACCCGGTCATTGACTGGAAAACAGGTTGTAGGTTTTCATTTTTCATTTTCATACATTTATAAATGCCAAGAGACAATAATTAAGATCTGCACTCTAATACAGTACTCTGAATCATGAAGTTTGAAAGAAAGAAAAGGAAAAAAGAAGTTGACAATGATTCTAAGCATGGTTGTGGGAAGGATTATTCCCTGGCTCAAGTCCCCTGAATTACTCTTCTCAATAGCCCTTCAGCTCTCACATCTTCCTTACATGATCATTACCTTTTCCTAATCTTAAACCTAGAACACAAAACCTCGTAATTTGGACGACGGCGATTTGGCAACAATGAGTTATTTGTACTGTTTTTGCGCACCACATTGCTGTCCATTATAGTACCTTCCTAACTCGTCATAAAACTTGCCGTGATGAGTTTTATTCCATGATCCGTTTGTACACAAGTAAAAAACTGAATATCGAGTCATAAATTTTACGAGCTTTTGAGTTTACTTGGTGTAGTTATGGAAGGTAAGTATTCAGTATAGAATTATATGCAACTTATGTTGGTGACATATGTAAACAAGGCACGTATATAACCTCAACAAGTGAAAATACTAGTCTTTTCCTCATTTTAATTGTTTTAGATGAGTATCCTAAGAGGAAACGACCCAGAGTTTGATGTAAAAATTGCACTACTGCTTCACAATACTGAGGGGGAAAATGATGGTAATGAGTTGTGTGCTGATGAAGAACAAGACAATATTGAAATAGAAAGTACTGTACCAACTGATACTGATGACGAGTGTGTAGAGCAGTCAAATGAACAAAACAATACAAAATCCTCCATAGATTCAGAAGCCAGTGAAGATGGGTTTATAGAATCCTTTCCAAGAAATGCAAATATTATTATACCATCTAAAACGTTTCTCAGAGGGATAAATAATTACCTTTGGTGTACACAACCTGCGAAGAAAGTATCATGCCGTAGGCCAAACAAGCATGTGATCCGCAAATTTCCTACTGTTTATTTCTTACGGAC